>NW_027207362.1:0-300000 GCF_963455315.2 Globicephala melas | reverse complement strand
AGGGTTAGGGTTCGGGCTAGGGTTAGGGTTAGGGGACGGGGACGGTTTAGGGTCCAGGTGAGGGTACGACAACGCTTTAGGGGGAGCGTACGTGTGAGGGCGCTGGTTAGTGTCAGCATACGGGTTAGGATTAGGGGACGGGTGAGGGTCAGGCTTCGGGGAAGGGTTAGGGTTAGGGTTCGGGCTAGGGTTAGGGTTAAGGGACGGGGACGGTTTAGGGTCCAGGTGAGGGTATGACAACGCTGTAGGGGGAGCGTACGTGTGAGGGCGCAGGTTAGTGTCAGCGTACGGGTTAGGATTAGGGGACGGGTGAGGGTCAGGCTTCGGGGAAGGGTTAGGGTTAGGGTTCGGGCTAGGGTTAGGGTTAGGGGACGGGGACGGTTTAGGGTCCAGGTGAGGGTACGACAACGCTTTAGGGGGAGCGTTCGTGTGAGGGCGCGGGTTAGTGTCAGCGTACGGGTTAGGATTAGGGGACGGGTGAGGGTCAGGCAACGGGGAAGGGTTAGGTTTAGGGTTCGGGCTAGGGTTAGGGTTAGGGTTAGGGGACGGTTTAGGGTCCAGGTGAGGATACGACAACGCTGTAGGGGGAGCGTACGTGTGAGGGCGCGGCTTAGTGTCAGCGTACGGGTTAGGATTAGGGGACGGGTGAGGGTCAGGCTTCGGGGAGGGTTTAGGGTTAGGGTTCGGGCTAGGGTTAGGGTTAGGGGATGGGGACGGTTTAGGGTTCAGGTGAAGGTACGACAAAACTTTAGGGGGAGCGTACGTGTGAGGGCGCGGGTTAGTGTCAGCGTACGGGTTAGGATTAGGGGACGGTTGAGGGTCAGGCAACGGGGAAGGTTTAGGTTTAGGGTTCGGGCTAGGGTTAGGGTTAGGGTTAGGGGACGGTTTAGGGTCCAGGTGAGGGTACGACAACGCTGTAGGGGGAGCGTACGTGTGAGGGCGCGGGTTAGTGTCAGCGTACGGGTTAGGATTAGGGGACGGGTGAGGGTCAGGCTTCGGGGAAGGGTTAGGGTTAGGGTTCGGGCTAGGGTTAGGGTTAGGGGACGGGGACGGTTTAGGGTCCAGGTGAGGGTACGACAACGCTTTAGGGGGAGCGTACGTGTGAGGGCGCGGGTTAGTGTCAGCGTACGGGTTAGGATTAGGGGACGGGTGAGGGTCAGGCTTCGGGGAAGGATTAGGGTTAGGGTTCGGGCTAGGGTTAGGATTAGGGGACGGGGACGGTTTAGGGTCCAGTTGAGGGTACGACAACGCTTTAGGGGGAGCGTACATGTGAGGGCGCGGGTTAGAGTCAGCGTACGGG
The DNA here is from genome assembly GCF_963455315.2 of Globicephala melas. Taxonomy (NCBI): domain Eukaryota; kingdom Metazoa; phylum Chordata; class Mammalia; order Artiodactyla; family Delphinidae; genus Globicephala; species Globicephala melas. The sequence goes on along the minus strand of NW_027207362.1, from coordinate 298,700 downwards.
TTAGGATTAGGGGACGGGTGAGGGTCAGGCTTCGGGGAAGGGTTAGGGTTAGGGTTCGGGCTAGGGTTAGGGTTAGGGGACGGGGACGGTTTAGGGTCCAGGTGAGGGTACGACAACGCTTTAGGGGGAGCGTACGTGTGAGGGCGTGGGTTAGTGTCAGCGTACGGGTTAGGATTAGGGGACGGGTGAGGGTCAGGCTTCGGGGAAGGGTTAGGGTTAGGGTTCGGGCTAGGGTTAGGGTTAGGGGACGGGGACAGGTTAGGGTCCAGGTGAGGGTAGGACAACGCTGTAGGGGGAGCGTACGTGTGAGGTCGCGGGTTAGTGTCAGCGTACGGGTTAGGATTAGGGGACGGGTGAGGGTCAGGCTTCGGGGAAGGGTTAGGGTTAGGGTTCGGGCTAGGGTTAGGGTTAGGGGACGGGGACGGTTTAGGGTCCAGGTGAGGGTACGACAACGCTTTAGGGGGAGCGTACGTGTGAGGGCGCGGGTTAGTGTCAGCGTACGGGTTAGGATTAGGGGACGGGTGAGGGTCAGGCTTCGGGGAAGGTTTAGGGTTAGGGTTCGGGCTAGCGTTAGGGTTAGGGGACGGGGACGGTTTAGGGTCCAGGTGAGGGTACGACAACGCTTTAGGGGGAGCGTACGTGTGAGGGCGCGGGTTAGTGTCAGCGTACGGGTTAGGATTAGGGGACGGGTGAGGGTCAGGCTTCGGGGAAGGGTTAGGGTTAGGGTTCGGGCTAGGGTTAGGGTTAGGGGACGGGGACGGTTTAGGGTCCAGGTGAGGGTACGACAACGCTGTAGGGGGAGCGTAAGTGTGAAGGCGCGGGTTAGTGTCAGCGTACGGGTTAGGTTTAGGGGACGGGTGAGGGTCAGGCTTCTGGGAAGGGTTAGGGTTAGGGTTCGGGCTAGGGTTAGGGTTAGGGGACGGGGACGGTTTAGGGTCCAGGTGAGGGTACGACAACGCTTTAGGGGGAGCGTACGTGTGAGGGCGCGGGTTAGCGTCAGCGTACGGGTTAGGATTAGGGGACGGGTGAGGGTCAGGCTTCGGGGAAGGATTAGGGTTAGGGTTCGGGCTAGGGTTAGGGTTAGGGGACGGGGACGGTTTAGAGTCCAGGTGAGGGTACGACAACGCTTTAGGGGGAGCGTACGTGTGAGGGCGCGGGTTAGAGTCAGCGTACGGGTTAGGATTAGGGGACGGGTGAGGGTCAGGCTTCGGGGAAGGGTTAGGGTTAGGGTTCGGGCTAGGGTTAGGGTTAGGGGACGGGGACGGTTTAGGGTCCAGGTGAGGGTACGACAACGCTTTAGGGGGAGTGTACATTTGAGGGCGCGGGTTAGTGTCAGCGTACGGGTTAGGATATGGGGACGGGTGAGGGTCAGGCTTCGGGGAAGCTTTAGGGTTAGGGTTCGGGCTAGGGTTAGGGTTAGGGGACGGGGGCGGTTTAGGGTCCAGGTGAGGGTACGACAACGCTTTAGGGGGAGCGTACGTGTGAGGGCGCGGCTTAGTGTCATCGTACGGGTTAGGATTAGGGGACGGGTGAGGGTCAGGCTTCGGGGAAGGGTTAGGGTTAGGGTTCGGGCTAGGGTTAGGGTTAGGGGACGGGGACGGTTTAGGGTCCAGGTGAGGGTACGACAACGCTTTAGGGGGAGCGTACGTGTGAGGGCGCGGGTTAGTGTCAGCATACGGGTTAGGATTAGGGGACGGGTGAGGGTCAGGCTTCGGGGAAGGGTTAGGGTTAGGGTTCGGGCTAGGGTTAGGGTTAAGGGACGGGGACGGTTTAGGGTCCAGGTGAGGTTATGACAACGCTGTAGGGGGAGCGTACGTGTGAGGGCGCGGGTTAGTGTCAGCGTACGGGTTAGGATTAGGGGACGGGTGAGGGTCAGGCTTCGGGGAAGTGTTAGGGTTAGGGTTCGGGCTAGGGTTAGGGGACGGGGACGGTTTAGGGTCCAGGTGAGGGTACGACAACGCTTTAGGGAGAGCGTACATGTGAGGGCGCGGGTTAGTGTCAGCGTACGCGTTAGGATTAGGGGACGGGTGAGGATCAGGCTTCGGGGAAGGGTTAGGTTTAGGGTTCGGGCTAGGGTTAGGGTTAGGGGACGGGGACGGTTTAGGGTCAAGGTGAGGGTACGACAACGCTTTAGGGGGAGCGTACGTGTGAGGGCGCGGGTTAGTGTCAGCGTACGGGTTAGGATTAGGGGACGGGTGAGGGTCAGGCTTCGGGGAAGGGTTAGGGTTCGGGCTAGGGTTAGGGTTAGGGGACGGGGACGGTTTAGGGTCCAGGTGAGGGTACGACAACGCTTTAGGGGGAGCGTACGTGTGAGGGCGCGGGTTAGTGTCAGCGTACGGGTTAGGATTTGGGGACGGGTGAGGGTCAGGCTTCGGGGAAGTGTTAGGGTTAGGGTTCTGGCTAGGGTTAGGGTTAGGGGACGGGGACGGTTTAGGGTCCAGGTGAGGGTACGACAACGCTTTAGGGGGAGCGTACGTGTGAGGGCGCGGGTTAGCGTTAGTGTACGGGTTAGGATTAGGGGACGGGTGAGGGTCAGGCTTCGGGGAAGGGTTAGGGTTAGGGTTCGGGCTAGGGTTAGGGTTAGGGGACGGGGACGGTTTAGGGTCCAGGTGAGGGTACGACAATGCTTTAGGGGGAGCGTACGTGTGAGGGCGCGGGTTAGTGTCAGCGTACGGGATAGGATTAGGGAACGGCTGAGGGTCAGGCTTCGGGAAAGGGTTAGGGTTAGGGTTCGGGCTAGGGTTAGGGTTAGGGGACGGGGAAGGTTTAGGGGCCAGGTGAGGGTACGACAACGCTGTAGGGGGAGTGTACGTGTGAGGGCGCGGGTTAGTGTCAGCGTACGGGTTAGGATTAGGGGACGGGTGAGGGTCAGGCTTCGGGGAAGGGTTAGGGTTAGGGTTCGGGCTAGGGTTAGGGTTAGGGGACGGGGACGGTTTAGGGTCCAGGTGAGGGTACGACAACGCTTTAGGGGGAGCGTACGTGTGAGGGCGCGGGTTAGTGTCAGCGTACGGGTTAGGATTAGGGGACGGGTGAGGGTCAGACTTCGGGGAAGGGTTAGGGTTAGGGTTCGGGCTAGGGTTAGGGTTAGGGGACGGGGACGGTTTAGGGTCCAGGTGAGGGTACGACAACGCTTTAGGGGGAGCGTACGTGTGAGGGTGCGGGTTAGTGTCAGAGTACGGGTTAGGATTAGGGGACGGTTGAGGGTCAGGCTTCGGGGAAGTGTTAGGGTTAGGGTTCGGGCTAGGGTTAGGGTTAGGGGACGGGGACGGTTTAGGGTCCAGGTGAGGGTACGACAACGCTTTAGGGGGAGTGTACGTGTGAGGGCGCGGGTTAGTGTCAGCGTACGGGTTAGGATTAGGGAACGGCTGAGGGTCAGGCTTCGGGGAAGGGTTAGGGTTAGGGTTCGGGCTAGGGTTAGGGTTAGGGGACGGGGACGGTTTAGGGTCCAGGTGAGGGTACGACAACGCTGTAGGGGGAGCGTACGTGTGAGGGCGCGGGTTAGTGTCAGCATACGGGTTAGGATTAGGGGACGGGTGAGGGTCAGGCTTCGGGGAAGGGTTAGGGTTAGGGTTCGGGCTAGGGTTAGGGTTAGGGGACGGGGACGGTTTAGGGTCCAGGTGAGGGTACGACAACGCTTTAGGGGGAGCGTACGTGTGAGGGCGCGGGTTAGTGTCAGCGTACCGGTTAGGATTAGGGGACGGGTGAGGGTCAGGCTTCGGGGAAGGGTTAGGTTTAGGGTTCGGGCTAGGGTTAGGGTTAGGGGACGGGGACGGTTTAGGGTCCAGGTGAGGGTACGACAACGCTGTAGGGGGAGCGTACGTGTGAGGGCGCGGGTTAGTGTCAGCGTACGGGTTAGGATTAGGGGACGGGTGAGGGTCAGGCTTCGGGGAAGGGTTAGGGTTAGGGTTCGGGCTAGGGTTAGGGTTAGGGGACGGGGACGGTTTAGGGTCCAGGTGAGGGTACGACAACGCTTTAGGGGGAGCGTACGTGTGAGGGCGCGGGTTAGTGTCAGCGTACGGGTTAGGATTAGGGGACGGGTGAGGGTCAGGCTTCGGGGAAGGGTTAGGCTTAGGGTTCGGGCTAGGGTTAGGGTTAGGGGACGGGGACGGTTTAGGTTCCAGGTGAGGGTACGACAACGCTTTAGGGGGAGCGTACGTGTGAGGGCGCGGGTTCGTGTCAGCGTACGGGTTAGGATTAGGGGACGGGTGAGGGTCAGGCTTCGGGGAAGTGTTAGGGTTAGGGTTCGGGCTAGGGTTAGGGTTAGGGGACGGGGACGGTTTAGGGTCCAGGTGAGGGTACGACAACGCTTTAGGGGGAGCGTACGTGTGAGGGCGCGGGTTAGTGTCAGCGTACGGGTTAGGATTAGGGGACGGGTGAGGGTCAGGCTTCGGGGAAGGGTTAGGGTTAGGGTTCGGGCTAGGGTTAGGGTTAGGGGACGGGGACGGTTTAGGGTCCAGGTGAGGGTACGACAACGCTTTAGGGGGAGCGTACGTGTGAGGGCGCGGGTTAGTGTCAGCGTACGGGTTAGGATTAGGGGACGGGTGAGGGTCAGGCTTCGGGGAAGGGTTAGGCTTAGGGTTCGGGCTAGGGTTAGGGTTAGGGGACGGGGACGGTTTAGGGTCCAGGTGAGGGTACGACAACGCTTTAGGGGGAGCGTACGTGTGAGGGCGCGGGTTAGTGTCAGCGTACGGGTTAGGATTAGGGGACGGGTGAGGGTCAGGCTTCGGGGAAGTGTTAGGGTTAGGGTTCGGGCTAGGGTTAGGGTTAGGGGACGGGGACGGTTTAGGGTCCAGGTGAGGGTACGACAACGCTTTAGGGGGAGCGTACGTGTGAGGGCGCGGGTTAGTGTCAGCGTACGGGTTAGGATTTGGGGACGGGTGAGGGTCAGGCTTCGGGGAAGGGTTAGGGTTAGGGTTCGGGCTAGGGTTAGGGTTAGGGGACGGGGACGGTTTAGGGTCCAGGTGAGGGTACGACAACGTTTTAGGGGGAGCGTACGTGTGAGGGCGCGGGTTAGTGTCAGCGTACGGGTTAGGATATGGGGACGGCTGAGGGTCAGGCTTCGGGGAAGGGTTAGGGTTAGGGTTCGGGCTAGGGTTAGGATTAGGGGACGGGGGCGGTTTAGGGTTCAGGTGAGGGTACGACAACGCTTTAGGGGGAGCGTACGTGTGAGGGCGCGGGTTAGTGTCAGCGTACGGGTTAGGATTAGGGGACGGGTGAGGGTCAGGCTTCGGGGAAGGGTTAGGGTTAGGGTTCGGGCTAGGGTTAGGGTTAGGGGACGGGGACGGTTTAGGGTCCAGGTGAGGGTACGACAACGCTTTAGGGGGAGCGTACGTGTGAGGGCGCGGGTTAGAGTCAGCGTACGGGTTAGGATTAGGGGACGGGTGAGGGTCAGGCTTCGGGGAAGGGTTAGGGTTAGGGTTCGGGCTAGGGTTAGGGTTAGGGGACGGGGACGGTTTAGGGTCCAGGTGAGGGTACGACAACGCTTTAGGGGGAGTGTACGTGTGAGGGCGCGGGTTAGTGTCAGCGTACGGGTTAGGATATGGGGACGGGTGAGGGTCAGGCTTCGGGGAAGCTTTAGGGTTAGGGTTCGGGCTAGGGTTAGGGTTAGGGGACGGGGGCGGTTTAGGGTCCAGGTGAGGGTACGACAACGCTTTAGGGGGAGCGTACGTGTGAGGGCGCGGCTTAGTGTCATCGTACGGGTTAGGATTAGGGGACGGGTGAGGGTCAGGCTTCGGGGAAGGGTTAGGGTTAGGGTTCGGGCTAGGGTTAGGGTTAGGGGACGGGGACGGTTTAGGGTCCAGGTGAGGGTACGACAACGCTTTAGGGGGAGCGTACGTGTGAGGGCGCGGGTTAGTGTCAGCATACGGGTTAGGATTAGGGGACGGGTGAGGGTCAGGCTTCGGGGAAGGGTTAGGGTTAGGGTTCGGGCTAGGGTTAGGGTTAAGGGACGGGGACGGTTTAGGGTCCAGGTGAGGGTATGACAACGCTGTAGGGGGAGCGTACGTGTGAGGGCGCGGGTTAGTGTCAGCGTACGGGTTAGGATTAGGGGACGGGTGAGGGTCAGGCTTCGGGGAAGTGTTAGGGTTAGGGTTCGGGCTAGGGTTAGGGGACGGGGACGGGGACGGTTTAGGGTCCAGGTGAGGGTACGACAACGCTTTAGGGGGAGCGTACGTGTGAGGGCGCGGGTTAGTGTCAGCGTACGGGTTAGGATTAGGGGACGGGTGAGGGTGAGGCTTCGGGGAAGGGTTAGGGTTAGGGTTCGGGCTAGGGTTAGGGTTAGGGGACGGGGACGGTTTAGGGTCCAGGTGAGGGTACGACAACGTTTTAGGGGGAGCGTACGTGTGAGGGCGCGGGTTAGTGTCAGCGTACGGGTTAGGATATGGGGACGGCTGAGGGTCAGGCTTCGGGGAAGGGTTAGGGTTAGGGTTCGGGCTAGGGTTAGGATTAGGGGACGGGGGCGGTTTAGGGTTCAGGTGAGGGTACGACAACGCTTTAGGGGGAGCGTACGTGTGAGGGCGCGGGTTAGTGTCAGCGTACGGGTTAGGATTAGGGGACGGGTGAGGGTCAGGCTTCGGGGAAGGGTTAGGGTTAGGGTTCGGGCTAGGGTTAGGGTTAGGGGACGGGGACGGTTTAGGGTCCAGGTGAGGGTACGACAACGCTTTAGGGGGAGCGTACGTGTGAGGGCGCTGGTTAGTGTCAGCATACGGGTTAGGATTAGGGGACGGGTGAGGGTCAGGCTTCGGGGAAGGGTTAGGGTTAGGGTTCGGGCTAGGGTTAGGGTTAAGGGACGGGGACGGTTTAGGGTCCAGGTGAGGGTATGACAACGCTGTAGGGGGAGCGTACGTGTGAGGGCGCAGGTTAGTGTCAGCGTACGGGTTAGGATTAGGGGACGGGTGAGGGTCAGGCTTCGGGGAAGGGTTAGGGTTAGGGTTCGGGCTAGGGTTAGGGTTAGGGGACGGGGACGGTTTAGGGTCCAGGTGAGGGTACGACAACGCTTTAGGGGGAGCGTTCGTGTGAGGGCGCGGGTTAGTGTCAGCGTACGGGTTAGGATTAGGGGACGGGTGAGGGTCAGGCAACGGGGAAGGGTTAGGTTTAGGGTTCGGGCTAGGGTTAGGGTTAGGGTTAGGGGACGGTTTAGGGTCCAGGTGAGGATACGACAACGCTGTAGGGGGAGCGTACGTGTGAGGGTGCGGCTTAGTGTCAGCGTACGGGTTAGGATTAGGGGACGGGTGAGGGTCAGGCTTCGGGGAGGGTTTAGGGTTAGGGTTCGGGCTAGGGTTAGGGTTAGGGGATGGGGACGGTTTAGGGTTCAGGTGAAGGTACGACAAAACTTTAGGGGGAGCGTACGTGTGAGGGCGCGGGTTAGTGTCAGCGTACGGGTTAGGATTAGGGGACGGTTGAGGGTCAGGCAACGGGGAAGGTTTAGGTTTAGGGTTCGGGCTAGGGTTAGGGTTAGGGTTAGGGGACGGTTTAGGGTCCAGGTGAGGGTACGACAACGCTGTAGGGGGAGCGTACGTGTGAGGGCGCGGGTTAGTGTCAGCGTACGGGTTAGGATTAGGGGACGGGTGAGGGTCAGGCTTCGGGGAAGGGTTAGGGTTAGGGTTCGGGCTAGGGTTAGGGTTAGGGGACGGGGACGGTTTAGGGTCCAGGTGAGGGTACGACAACGCTTTAGGGGGAGCGTACGTGTGAGGGCGCGGGTTAGTGTCAGCGTACGGGTTAGGATTAGGGGACGGGTGAGGGTCAGGCTTCGGGGAAGGGTTAGGGTTAGGGTTCGGGCTAGGGTTAGGGTTAGGGGACGGGGACGGTTTAGGGTCCAGGTGAGGGTACGACAACGCTGTAGGGGGAGCGTACGTGTGAGGGCGCGGGTTAGTGTCAGCGTACGGGTTAGGATTAGGGGACGGGTGAGGGTCAGGCTTCGGGGAAGGGTTAGGGTTAGGGTTCGGGCTAGGGTTAGGGTTAGGGGACGGGGACGGTTTAGGGTCCAGGTGAGGGTACGACAACGCTTTAGGGGGAGCGTACGTGTGAGGGCGTGGGTTAGTGTCAGCGTACGGGTTAGGATTAGGGGACGGGTGAGGGTCAGGCAACGGGGAAGGGTTAGGTTTAGGGTTCGGGCTAGGGTTAGGGTTAGGGGACGGGGACGGTTTAGGGTCCAGGTGAGGGTACGACAACGCTTTAGGGGGAGCGTACGTGTGAGGGCACGGGTTAGTGTCAGCGTACGGGTTAGGATTAGGGGACGGGTGAGGGTCAGGCTTCGGGGAAGGGTTAGGGTTAGGGTTCGGGCTAGGGTTAGGGTTAGGGGACGGGGACGGTTTAGGGTCCAGGTGAGGGTACGACAACGCTTTAGGGGGAGCGTACGTGTGAGGGCGCGGGTTAGTGTCAGCGTACGGGTTAGGTTTAGGGGACGGTTGAGGGTCAGGCTTCGGGGAAGCTTTAGGGTTAGGGTTCGGGCTAGGGTTAGGGTTAGGGGACGGGGACGGTTTAGGGTCCAGGTGAGGGTACGACAACGCTTTAGGGGGAGCGTACGTGTGAGGGCGCGGCTTAGTGTCAGCGTACGGGTTAGGATTAGGGGACGGGTGAGGGTCAGGCTTCGGGGAGTGGTTAGGGTTAGGGTTCGGGCTAGGGTTAGGGTTAGGGGACGGGGACGGTTTAGGGTCCAGGTGAGGGTACGACAACGCTTTAGGGGGAGCGTACGTGTGAGGGCGCGGGTTAGTGTCAGCGTACGGGTTAGGATTAGGGGACGGGTGAGGGTCAGGCTTCGGGGAAGCATTAGGGTTAGGGTTCGGGCTAGGGTTAGGGTTAGGGGACGGGGACGGTTTAGGGTCCAGGTGAGGGTACGACAACGCTTTAGGGGGAGCGTATGTGTGAGGGCGCGGCTTAGTGTCAGCGTACGGGATAGGATTAGGGGACGGGTGAGGGTCAGGCTTCGGGGAAGCGTTAGGGTTAGGGTTAGGGCTAGGGTTAGGGTTAGGGGACGGGGACGGTTTAGGGTCCAGGTGAGGGTACGACAACGCTTTAGGGGGAGCGTACGTGTGAGGGCGCAGTTTAGTGTCAGCGTACGGGTTAGGATTAGGGGACGGGTGAGGGTCAGGCTTCGGGGAAGCGTTAGGGTTAGGGTTCGGGCTAGGGTTAGGGTTAGGATACGGGGACGGTTTAGGGTCCAGGTGAGGGTACGACAACGCTTTAGGGGGAGCGTACGTGTGAGGGCGCGGGTTAGTGTCAGCGTACGGGTTAGGATTAGGGGACGGGTGAGGGTCAGGCTTCGGGGAAGGGTTAGGGTTAGGGTTCGGGCTAGGGTTAGGGTTAGGGGACGGGGACGGTTTAGGGTCCAGGTGAGGGTACGACAACGCTTTAGGGGGAGCGTACGTGTGAGGGCGCGGGTTAGTGTCAGCGTACGGGTTAGGATTAGGGGACGGGTGAGGGTCAGGCTTCGGGGAAGCGTTAGGGTTAGGGTTCGGGCTAGGGTTAGGGTTAGGGGACGGGGACGGTTTATGGTCCAGGTGAGGGTACGACAACGCTTTAGGGGGAGCGTACGTGTGAGGGCACGGCATAGTGTCAGCGTACGGGATAGGATTAGGGGACGGGTGAGGGTCAGGCTTCGGGGAAGGGTTAGGGTTAGGGTTCGGGCTAGGGATAGGGTTAGGGGACGGGGACGGTTTAGGGTCCAGGTGAGGGTACGACAACGCTTTAGGGGGAGCGTACGTGTGAGGGCGCGGGTTAGTGTCAGCATACGGGTTAGGATTAGGGGACGGGTGAGGGTCAGGCTTCGGGGAAGGGTTAGGGTTAGGGTTCGGGCTAGGGTTAGGGTTAAGGGACGGGGACGGTTTAGGGTCCAGGTGAGGGTATGACAACGCTGTAGGGGGAGCGTACGTGTGAGGGCGCGGGTTAGTGTCAGCGTACGGGTTAGGATTAGGGGACGGGTGAGGGTCAGGCTTCGGGGAAGTGTTAGGGTTAGGGTTCGGGCTAGGGTTAGGGGACGGGGACGGTTTAGGGTCCAGGTGAGGGTACGACAACGCTTTAGGGAGAGCGTACATGTGAGGGCGCGGGTTAGTGTCAGCGTACGCGTTAGGATTAGGGGACGGGTGAGGATCAGGCTTCGGGGAAGGGTTAGGTTTAGGGTTCGGGCTAGGGTTAGGGTTAGGGGACGGGGACGGTTTAGGGTCAAGGTGAGGGTACGACAACGCTTTAGGGGGAGCGTACGTGTGAGGGCGCGGGTTAGTGTCAGCGTACGGGTTAGGATTAGGGGACGGGTGAGGGTCAGGCTTCGGGGAAGGGTTAGGGTTCGGGCTAGGGTTAGGGTTAGGGGACGGGGACGGTTTAGGGTCCAGGTGAGGGTACGACAACGCTTTAGGGGGAGCGTACGTGTGAGGGCGCGGGTTAGTGTCAGCGTACGGGTTAGGATTTGGGGACGGGTGAGGGTCAGGCTTCGGGGAAGTGTTAGGGTTAGGGTTCTGGCTAGGGTTAGGGTTAGGGGACGGGGACGGTTTAGGGTCCAGGTGAGGGTACGACAACGCTTTAGGGGGAGCGTACGTGTGAGGGCGCGGGTTAGCGTTAGTGTACGGGTTAGGATTAGGGGACGGGTGAGGGTCAGGCTTCGGGGAAGGGTTAGGGTTAGGGTTCGGGCTAGGGTTAGGGTTAGGGGACGGGGACGGTTTAGGGTCCAGGTGAGGGTACGACAATGCTTTAGGGGGAGCGTACGTGTGAGGGCGCGGGTTAGTGTCAGCGTACGGGATAGGATTAGGGAACGGCTGAGGGTCAGGCTTCGGGAAAGGGTTAGGGTTAGGGTTCGGGCTAGGGTTAGGGTTAGGGGACGGGGAAGGTTTAGGGGCCAGGTGAGGGTACGACAACGCTGTAGGGGGAGTGTACGTGTGAGGGCGCGGGTTAGTGTCAGCGTACGGGTTAGGATTAGGGGACGGGTGAGGGTCAGGCTTCGGGGAAGGGTTAGGGTTAGGGTTCGGGCTAGGGTTAGGGTTAAGGGACGGGGACGGTTTAGGGTCCAGGTGAGGGTATGACAACGCTGTAGGGGGAGCGTACGTGTGAGGGCGCAGGTTAGTGTCAGCGTACGGGTTAGGATTAGGGGACGGGTGAGGGTCAGGCTTCGGGGAAGGGTTAGGGTTAGGGTTCGGGCTAGGGTTAGGGTTAGGGGACGGGGACGGTTTAGGGTCCAGGTGAGGGTACGACAACGCTTTAGGGGGAGCGTTCGTGTGAGGGCGCGGGTTAGTGTCAGCGTACGGGTTAGGATTAGGGGACGGGTGAGGGTCAGGCAACGGGGAAGGGTTAGGTTTAGGGTTCGGGCTAGGGTTAGGGTTAGGGTTAGGGGACGGTTTAGGGTCCAGGTGAGGATACGACAACGCTGTAGGGGGAGCGTACGTGTGAGGGTGCGGCTTAGTGTCAGCGTACGGGTTAGGATTAGGGGACGGGTGAGGGTCAGGCTTCGGGGAGGGTTTAGGGTTAGGGTTCGGGCTAGGGTTAGGGTTAGGGGATGGGGACGGTTTAGGGTTCAGGTGAAGGTACGACAAAACTTTAGGGGGAGCGTACGTGTGAGGGCGCGGGTTAGTGTCAGCGTACGGGTTAGGATTAGGGGACGGTTGAGGGTCAGGCAACGGGGAAGGTTTAGGTTTAGGGTTCGGGCTAGGGTTAGGGTTAGGGTTAGGGGACGGTTTAGGGTCCAGGTGAGGGTACGACAACGCTGTAGGGGGAGCGTACGTGTGAGGGCGCGGGTTAGTGTCAGCGTACGGGTTAGGATTAGGGGACGGGTGAGGGTCAGGCTTCGGGGAAGGGTTAGGGTTAGGGTTCGGGCTAGGGTTAGGGTTAGGGGACGGGGACGGTTTAGGGTCCAGGTGAGGGTACGACAACGCTTTAGGGGGAGCGTACGTGTGAGGGCGCGGGTTAGTGTCAGCGTACGGGTTAGGATTAGGGGACGGGTGAGGGTCAGGCTTCGGGGAAGGGTTAGGGTTAGGGTTCGGGCTAGGGTTAGGGTTAGGGGACGGGGACGGTTTAGGGTCCAGGTGAGGGTACGACAACGCTGTAGGGGGAGCGTACGTGTGAGGGCGCGGGTTAGTGTCAGCGTACGGGTTAGGATTAGGGGACGGGTGAGGGTCAGGCTTCGGGGAAGGGTTAGGGTTAGGGTTCGGGCTAGGGTTAGGGTTAGGGGACGGGGACGGTTTAGGGTCCAGGTGAGGGTACGACAACGCTTTAGGGGGAGCGTACGTGTGAGGGCGTGGGTTAGTGTCAGCGTACGGGTTAGGATTAGGGGACGGGTGAGGGTCAGGCAACGGGGAAGGGTTAGGTTTAGGGTTCGGGCTAGGGTTAGGGTTAGGGGACGGGGACGGTTTAGGGTCCAGGTGAGGGTACGACAACGCTTTAGGGGGAGCGTACGTGTGAGGGCACGGGTTAGTGTCAGCGTACGGGTTAGGATTAGGGGACGGGTGAGGGTCAGGCTTCGGGGAAGGGTTAGGGTTAGGGTTCGGGCTAGGGTTAGGGTTAGGGGACGGGGACGGTTTAGGGTCCAGGTGAGGGTACGACAACGCTTTAGGGGGAGCGTACGTGTGAGGGCGCGGGTTAGTGTCAGCGTACGGGTTAGGTTTAGGGGACGGTTGAGGGTCAGGCTTCGGGGAAGCTTTAGGGTTAGGGTTCGGGCTAGGGTTAGGGTTAGGGGACGGGGACGGTTTAGGGTCCAGGTGAGGGTACGACAACGCTTTAGGGGGAGCGTACGTGTGAGGGCGCGGCTTAGTGTCAGCGTACGGGTTAGGATTAGGGGACGGGTGAGGGTCAGGCTTCGGGGAGTGGTTAGGGTTAGGGTTCGGGCTAGGGTTAGGGTTAGGGGACGGGGACGGTTTAGGGTCCAGGTGAGGGTACGACAACGCTTTAGGGGGAGCGTACGTGTGAGGGCGCGGGTTAGTGTCAGCGTACGGGTTAGGATTAGGGGACGGGTGAGGGTCAGGCTTCGGGGAAGCATTAGGGTTAGGGTTCGGGCTAGGGTTAGGGTTAGGGGACGGGGACGGTTTAGGGTCCAGGTGAGGGTACGACAACGCTTTAGGGGGAGCGTATGTGTGAGGGCGCGGCTTAGTGTCAGCGTACGGGATAGGATTAGGGGACGGGTGAGGGTCAGGCTTCGGGGAAGCGTTAGGGTTAGGGTTAGGGCTAGGGTTAGGGTTAGGGGACGGGGACGGTTTAGGGTCCAGGTGAGGGTACGACAACGCTTTAGGGGGAGCGTACGTGTGAGGGCGCAGTTTAGTGTCAGCGTACGGGTTAGGATTAGGGGACGGGTGAGGGTCAGGCTTCGGGGAAGCGTTAGGGTTAGGGTTCGGGCTAGGGTTAGGGTTAGGATACGGGGACGGTTTAGGGTCCAGGTGAGGGTACGACAACGCTTTAGGGGGAGCGTACGTGTGAGGGCGCGGGTTAGTGTCAGCGTACGGGTTAGGATTAGGGGACGGGTGAGGGTCAGGCTTCGGGGAAGGGTTAGGGTTAGGGTTCGGGCTAGGGTTAGGGTTAGGGGACGGGGACGGTTTAGGGTCCAGGTGAGGGTACGACAACGCTTTAGGGGGAGCGTACGTGTGAGGGCGCGGGTTAGTGTCAGCGTACGGGTTAGGATTAGGGGACGGGTGAGGGTCAGGCTTCGGGGAAGCGTTAGGGTTAGGGTTCGGGCTAGGGTTAGGGTTAGGGGACGGGGACGGTTTATGGTCCAGGTGAGGGTACGACAACGCTTTAGGGGGAGCGTACGTGTGAGGGCACGGCATAGTGTCAGCGTACGGGATAGGATTAGGGGACGGGTGAGGGTCAGGCTTCGGGGAAGGGTTAGGGTTAGGGTTCGGGCTAGGGATAGGGTTAGGGGACGGGGACGGTTTAGGGTCCAGGTGAGGGTACGACAACGCTTTAGGGGGAGCGTACGTGTGAGGGCGCGGGTTAGTGTCAGCATACGGGTTAGGATTAGGGGACGGGTGAGGGTCAGGCTTCGGGGAAGGGTTAGGGTTAGGGTTCGGGCTAGGGTTAGGGTTAAGGGACGGGGACGGTTTAGGGTCCAGGTGAGGGTATGACAACGCTGTAGGGGGAGCGTACGTGTGAGGGCGCGGGTTAGTGTCAGCGTACGGGTTAGGATTAGGGGACGGGTGAGGGTCAGGCTTCGGGGAAGTGTTAGGGTTAGGGTTCGGGCTAGGGTTAGGGGACGGGGACGGTTTAGGGTCCAGGTGAGGGTACGACAACGCTTTAGGGAGAGCGTACATGTGAGGGCGCGGGTTAGTGTCAGCGTACGCGTTAGGATTAGGGGACGGGTGAGGATCAGGCTTCGGGGAAGGGTTAGGTTTAGGGTTCGGGCTAGGGTTAGGGTTAGGGGACGGGGACGGTTTAGGGTCAAGGTGAGGGTACGACAACGCTTTAGGGGGAGCGTACGTGTGAGGGCGCGGGTTAGTGTCAGCGTACGGGTTAGGATTAGGGGACGGGTGAGGGTCAGGCTTCGGGGAAGGGTTAGGGTTCGGGCTAGGGTTAGGGTTAGGGGACGGGGACGGTTTAGGGTCCAGGTGAGGGTACGACAACGCTTTAGGGGGAGCGTACGTGTGAGGGCGCGGGTTAGTGTCAGCGTACGGGTTAGGATTTGGGGACGGGTGAGGGTCAGGCTTCGGGGAAGTGTTAGGGTTAGGGTTCTGGCTAGGGTTAGGGTTAGGGGACGGGGACGGTTTAGGGTCCAGGTGAGGGTACGACAACGCTTTAGGGGGAGCGTACGTGTGAGGGCGCGGGTTAGCGTTAGTGTACGGGTTAGGATTAGGGGACGGGTGAGGGTCAGGCTTCGGGGAAGGGTTAGGGTTAGGGTTCGGGCTAGGGTTAGGGTTAGGGGACGGGGACGGTTTAGGGTCCAGGTGAGGGTACGACAATGCTTTAGGGGGAGCGTACGTGTGAGGGCGCGGGTTAGTGTCAGCGTACGGGATAGGATTAGGGAACGGCTGAGGGTCAGGCTTCGGGAAAGGGTTAGGGTTAGGGTTCGGGCTAGGGTTAGGGTTAGGGGACGGGGAAGGTTTAGGGGCCAGGTGAGGGTACGACAACGCTGTAGGGGGAGTGTACGTGTGAGGGCGCGGGTTAGTGTCAGCGTACGGGTTAGGATTAGGGGACGGGTGAGGGTCAGGCTTCGGGGAAGGGTTAGGGTTAGGGTTCGGGCTAGGGTTAGGGTTAGGGGACGGGGACGGTTTAGGGTCCAGGTGAGGGTACGACAACGCTTTAGGGGGAGCGTACGTGTGAGGGCGCGGGTTAGTGTCAGCGTACGGGTTAGGATTAGGGGACGGGTGAGGGTCAGACTTCGGGGAAGGGTTAGGGTTAGGGTTCGGGCTAGGGTTAGGGTTAGGGGACGGGGACGGTTTAGGGTCCAGGTGAGGGTACGACAACGCTTTAGGGGGAGCGTACGTGTGAGGGTGCGGGTTAGTGTCAGAGTACGGGTTAGGATTAGGGGACGGTTGAGGGTCAGGCTTCGGGGAAGTGTTAGGGTTAGGGTTCGGGCTAGGGTTAGGGTTAGGGGACGGGGACGGTTTAGGGTCCAGGTGAGGGTACGACAACGCTTTAGGGGGAGTGTACGTGTGAGGGCGCGGGTTAGTGTCAGCGTACGGGTTAGGATTAGGGAACGGCTGAGGGTCAGGCTTCGGGGAAGGGTTAGGGTTAGGGTTCGGGCTAGGGTTAGGGTTAGGGGACGGGGACGGTTTAGGGTCCAGGTGAGGGTACGACAACGCTGTAGGGGGAGCGTACGTGTGAGGGCGCGGGTTAGTGTCAGCATACGGGTTAGGATTAGGGGACGGGTGAGGGTCAGGCTTCGGGGAAGGGTTAGGGTTAGGGTTCGGGCTAGGGTTAGGGTTAGGGGACGGGGACGGTTTAGGGTCCAGGTGAGGGTACGACAACGCTTTAGGGGGAGCGTACGTGTGAGGGCGCGGGTTAGTGTCAGCGTACCGGTTAGGATTAGGGGACGGGTGAGGGTCAGGCTTCGGGGAAGGGTTAGGGTTAGGGTTCGGGCTAGGGTTAGGGTTAGGGGACGGGGACGGTTTAGGGTCCAGGTGAGGGTACGACAACGCTGTAGGGGGAGCGTACGTGTGAGGGCGCGGGTTAGTGTCAGCGTACGGGTTAGGATTAGGGGACGGGTGAGGGTCAGGCTTCGGGGAAGGGTTAGGGTTAGGGTTCGGGCTAGGGTTAGGGTTAGGGGACGGGGACGGTTTAGGGTCCAGGTGAGGGTACGACAACGCTTTAGGGGGAGCGTACGTGTGAGGGCGCGGGTTAGTGTCAGCGTACGGGTTAGGATTAGGGGACGGGTGAGGGTCAGGCTTCGGGGAAGGGTTAGGCTTAGGGTTCGGGCTAGGGTTAGGGTTAGGGGACGGGGACGGTTTAGGTTCCAGGTGAGGGTACGACAACGCTTTAGGGGGAGCGTACGTGTGAGGGCGCGGGTTCGTGTCAGCGTACGGGTTAGGATTAGGGGACGGGTGAGGGTCAGGCTTCGGGGAAGTGTTAGGGTTAGGGTTCGGGCTAGGGTTAGGGTTAGGGGACGGGGACGGTTTAGGGTCCAGGTGAGGGTACGACAACGCTTTAGGGGGAGCGTACGTGTGAGGGCGCGGGTTAGTGTCAGCGTACGGGTTAGGATTAGGGGACGGGTGAGGGTCAGGCTTCGGGGAAGGGTTAGGGTTAGGGTTCGGGCTAGGGTTAGGGTTAGGGGACGGGGACGGTTTAGGGTCCAGGTGAGGGTACGACAACGCTTTAGGGGGAGCGTACGTGTGAGGGCGCGGGTTAGTGTCAGCGTACGGGTTAGGATTAGGGGACGGGTGAGGGTCAGGCTTCGGGGAAGGGTTAGGCTTAGGGTTCGGGCTAGGGTTAGGGTTAGGGGACGGGGACGGTTTAGGGTCCAGGTGAGGGTACGACAACGCTTTAGGGGGAGCGTACGTGTGAGGGCGCGGGTTAGTGTCAGCGTACGGGTTAGGATTAGGGGACGGGTGAGGGTCAGGCTTCGGGGAAGTGTTAGGGTTAGGGTTCGGGCTAGGGTTAGGGTTAGGGGACGGGGACGGTTTAGGGTCCAGGTGAGGGTACGACAACGCTTTAGGGGGAGCGTACGTGTGAGGGCGCGGGTTAGTGTCAGCGTACGGGTTAGGATTTGGGGACGGGTGAGGGTCAGGCTTCGGGGAAGGGTTAGGGTTAGGGTTCGGGCTAGGGTTAGGGTTAGGGGACGGGGACGGTTTAGGGTCCAGGTGAGGGTACGACAACGTTTTAGGGGGAGCGTACGTGTGAGGGCGCGGGTTAGTGTCAGCGTACGGGTTAGGATATGGGGACGGCTGAGGGTCAGGCTTCGGGGAAGGGTTAGGGTTAGGGTTCGGGCTAGGGTTAGGATTAGGGGACGGGGGCGGTTTAGGGTTCAGGTGAGGGTACGACAACGCTTTAGGGGGAGCGTACGTGTGAGGGCGCGGGTTAGTGTCAGCGTACGGGTTAGGATTAGGGGACGGGTGAGGGTCAGGCTTCGGGGAAGGGTTAGGGTTAGGGTTCGGGCTAGGGTTAGGGTTAGGGGACGGGGACGGTTTAGGGTCCAGGTGAGGGTACGACAACGCTTTAGGGGGAGCGTACGTGTGAGGGCGCGGGTTAGAGTCAGCGTACGGGTTAGGATTAGGGGACGGGTGAGGGTCAGGCTTCGGGGAAGGGTTAGGGTTAGGGTTCGGGCTAGGGTTAGGGTTAGGGGACGGGGACGGTTTAGGGTCCAGGTGAGGGTACGACAACGCTTTAGGGGGAGTGTACGTGTGAGGGCGCGGGTTAGTGTCAGCGTACGGGTTAGGATATGGGGACGGGTGAGGGTCAGGCTTCGGGGAAGCTTTAGGGTTAGGGTTCGGGCTAGGGTTAGGGTTAGGGGACGGGGGCGGTTTAGGGTCCAGGTGAGGGTACGACAACGCTTTAGGGGGAGCGTACGTGTGAGGGCGCGGCTTAGTGTCATCGTACGGGTTAGGATTAGGGGACGGGTGAGGGTCAGGCTTCGGGGAAGGGTTAGGGTTAGGGTTCGGGCTAGGGTTAGGGTTAGGGGACGGGGACGGTTTAGGGTCCAGGTGAGGGTACGACAACGCTTTAGGGGGAGCGTACGTGTGAGGGCGCGGGTTAGTGTCAGCATACGGGTTAGGATTAGGGGACGGGTGAGGGTCAGGCTTCGGGGAAGGGTTAGGGTTAGGTTTCGGGCTAGGGTTAGGGTTAAGGGACGGGGACGGTTTAGGGTCCAGGTGAGGGTATGACAACGCTGTAGGGGGAGCGTACGTGTGAGGGCGCGGGTTAGTGTCAGCGTACGGGTTAGGATTAGGGGACGGGTGAGGGTCAGGCTTCGGGGAAGTGTTAGGGTTAGGGTTCGGGCTAGGGTTAGGGGACGGGGACGGGGACGGTTTAGGGTCCAGGTGAGGGTACGACAACGCTTTAGGGGGAGCGTACGTGTGAGGGCGCGGGTTAGTGTCAGCGTACGGGTTAGGATTAGGGGACGGGTGAGGGTGAGGCTTCGGGGAAGGGTTAGGGTTAGGGTTCGGGCTAGGGTTAGGGTTAGGGGACGGGGACGGTTTAGGGTCCAGGTGAGGGTACGACAACGTTTTAGGGGGAGCGTACGTGTGAGGGCGCGGGTTAGTGTCAGCGTACGGGTTAGGATATGGGGACGGCTGAGGGTCAGGCTTCGGGGAAGGGTTAGGGTTAGGGTTCGGGCTAGGGTTAGGATTAGGGGACGGGGGCGGTTTAGGGTTCAGGTGAGGGTACGACAACGCTTTAGGGGGAGCGTACGTGTGAGGGCGCGGGTTAGTGTCAGCGTACGGGTTAGGATTAGGGGACGGGTGAGGGTCAGGCTTCGGGGAAGGGTTAGGGTTAGGGTTCGGGCTAGGGTTAGGGTTAGGGGACGGGGACGGTTTAGGGTCCAGGTGAGGGTACGACAACGCTTTAGGGGGAGCGTACGTGTGAGGGCGCTGGTTAGTGTCAGCATACGGGTTAGGATTAGGGGACGGGTGAGGGTCAGGCTTCGGGGAAGTGTTAGGGTTAGGGTTCGGGCTAGGGTTAGGGTTAAGGGACGGGGACGGTTTAGGGTCCAGGTGAGGGTATGACAACGCTGTAGGGGGAGCGTACGTGTGAGGGCGCAGGTTAGTGTCAGCGTACGGGTTAGGATTAGGGGACGGGTGAGGGTCAGGCTTCGGGGAAGGGTTAGGGTTAGGGTTCGGGCTAGGGTTAGGGTTAGGGGACGGGGACGGTTTAGGGTCCAGGTGAGGGTACGACAACGCTTTAGGGGGAGCGTTCGTGTGAGGGCGCGGGTTAGTGTCAGCGTACGGGTTAGGATTAGGGGACGGGTGAGGGTCAGGCTTCGGGGAAGGGTTAGGCTTAGGGTTCGGGCTAGGGTTAGGGTTAGGGGACGGGGACGGTTTAGGTTCCAGGTGAGGGTACGACAACGCTTTAGGGGGAGCGTACGTGTGAGGGCGCGGGTTCGTGTCAGCGTACGGGTTAGGATTAGGGGACGGGTGAGGGTCAGGCTTCGGGGAAGTGTTAGGGTTAGGGTTCGGGCTAGGGTTAGGGTTAGGGGACGGGGACGGTTTAGGGTCCAGGTGAGGGTACGACAACGCTTTAGGGGGAGCGTACGTGTGAGGGCGCGGGTTAGTGTCAGCGTACGGGTTAGGATTAGGGGACGGGTGAGGGTCAGGCTTCGGGGAAGGGTTAGGGTTAGGGTTCGGGCTAGGGTTAGGGTTAGGGGACGGGGACGGTTTAGGGTCCAGGTGAGGGTACGACAACGCTTTAGGGGGAGCGTACGTGTGAGGGCGCGGGTTAGTGTCAGCGTACGGGTTAGGATTAGGGGACGGGTGAGGGTCAGGCTTCGGGGAAGGGTTAGGCTTAGGGTTCGGGCTAGGGTTAGGGTTAGGGGACGGGGACGGTTTAGGGTCCAGGTGAGGGTACGACAACGCTTTAGGGGGAGCGTACGTGTGAGGGCGCGGGTTAGTGTCAGCGTACGGGTTAGGATTAGGGGACGGGTGAGGGTCAGGCTTCGGGGAAGTGTTAGGGTTAGGGTTCGGGCTAGGGTTAGGGTTAGGGGACGGGGACGGTTTAGGGTCCAGGTGAGGGTACGACAACGCTTTAGGGGGAGCGTACGTGTGAGGGCGCGGGTTAGTGTCAGCGTACGGGTTAGGATTTGGGGACGGGTGAGGGTCAGGCTTCGGGGAAGGGTTAGGGTTAGGGTTCGGGCTAGGGTTAGGGTTAGGGGACGGGGACGGTTTAGGGTCCAGGTGAGGGTACGACAACGTTTTAGGGGGAGCGTACGTGTGAGGGCGCGGGTTAGTGTCAGCGTACGGGTTAGGATATGGGGACGGCTGAGGGTCAGGCTTCGGGGAAGGGTTAGGGTTAGGGTTCGGGCTAGGGTTAGGATTAGGGGACGGGGGCGGTTTAGGGTTCAGGTGAGGGTACGACAACGCTTTAGGGGGAGCGTACGTGTGAGGGCGCGGGTTAGTGTCAGCGTACGGGTTAGGATTAGGGGACGGGTGAGGGTCAGGCTTCGGGGAAGGGTTAGGGTTAGGGTTCGGGCTAGGGTTAGGGTTAGGGGACGGGGACGGTTTAGGGTCCAGGTGAGGGTACGACAACGCTTTAGGGGGAGCGTACGTGTGAGGGCGCGGGTTAGAGTCAGCGTACGGGTTAGGATTAGGGGACGGGTGAGGGTCAGGCTTCGGGGAAGGGTTAGGGTTAGGGTTCGGGCTAGGGTTAGGGTTAGGGGACGGGGACGGTTTAGGGTCCAGGTGAGGGTACGACAACGCTTTAGGGGGAGTGTACGTGTGAGGGCGCGGGTTAGTGTCAGCGTACGGGTTAGGATATGGGGACGGGTGAGGGTCAGGCTTCGGGGAAGCTTTAGGGTTAGGGTTCGGGCTAGGGTTAGGGTTAGGGGACGGGGGCGGTTTAGGGTCCAGGTGAGGGTACGACAACGCTTTAGGGGGAGCGTACGTGTGAGGGCGCGGCTTAGTGTCATCGTACGGGTTAGGATTAGGGGACGGGTGAGGGTCAGGCTTCGGGGAAGGGTTAGGGTTAGGGTTCGGGCTAGGGTTAGGGTTAGGGGACGGGGACGGTTTAGGGTCCAGGTGAGGGTACGACAACGCTTTAGGGGGAGCGTACGTGTGAGGGCGCGGGTTAGTGTCAGCATACGGGTTAGGATTAGGGGACGGGTGAGGGTCAGGCTTCGGGGAAGGGTTAGGGTTAGGTTTCGGGCTAGGGTTAGGGTTAAGGGACGGGGACGGTTTAGGGTCCAGGTGAGGGTATGACAACGCTGTAGGGGGAGCGTACGTGTGAGGGCGCGGGTTAGTGTCAGCGTACGGGTTAGGATTAGGGGACGGGTGAGGGTCAGGCTTCGGGGAAGTGTTAGGGTTAGGGTTCGGGCTAGGGTTAGGGGACGGGGACGGGGACGGTTTAGGGTCCAGGTGAGGGTACGACAACGCTTTAGGGGGAGCGTACGTGTGAGGGCGCGGGTTAGTGTCAGCGTACGGGTTAGGATTAGGGGACGGGTGAGGGTGAGGCTTCGGGGAAGGGTTAGGGTTAGGGTTCGGGCTAGGGTTAGGGTTAGGGGACGGGGACGGTTTAGGGTCCAGGTGAGGGTACGACAACGTTTTAGGGGGAGCGTACGTGTGAGGGCGCGGGTTAGTGTCAGCGTACGGGTTAGGATATGGGGACGGCTGAGGGTCAGGCTTCGGGGAAGGGTTAGGGTTAGGGTTCGGGCTAGGGTTAGGATTAGGGGACGGGGGCGGTTTAGGGTTCAGGTGAGGGTACGACAACGCTTTAGGGGGAGCGTACGTGTGAGGGCGCGGGTTAGTGTCAGCGTACGGGTTAGGATTAGGGGACGGGTGAGGGTCAGGCTTCGGGGAAGGGTTAGGGTTAGGGTTCGGGCTAGGGTTAGGGTTAGGGGACGGGGACGGTTTAGGGTCCAGGTGAGGGTACGACAACGCTTTAGGGGGAGCGTACGTGTGAGGGCGCTGGTTAGTGTCAGCATACGGGTTAGGATTAGGGGACGGGTGAGGGTCAGGCTTCGGGGAAGTGTTAGGGTTAGGGTTCGGGCTAGGGTTAGGGTTAAGGGACGGGGACGGTTTAGGGTCCAGGTGAGGGTATGACAACGCTGTAGGGGGAGCGTACGTGTGAGGGCGCAGGTTAGTGTCAGCGTACGGGTTAGGATTAGGGGACGGGTGAGGGTCAGGCTTCGGGGAAGGGTTAGGGTTAGGGTTCGGGCTAGGGTTAGGGTTAGGGGACGGGGACGGTTTAGGGTCCAGGTGAGGGTACGACAACGCTTTAGGGGGAGCGTTCGTGTGAGGGCGCGGGTTAGTGTCAGCGTACGGGTTAGGATTAGGGGACGGGTGAGGGTCAGGCAACGGGGAAGGGTTAGGTTTAGGGTTCGGGCTAGGGTTAGGGTTAGGGTTAGGGGACGGTTTAGGGTCCAGGTGAGGATACGACAACGCTGTAGGGGGAGCGTACGTGTGAGGGCGCGGCTTAGTGTCAGCGTACGGGTTAGGATTAGGGGACGGGTGAGGGTCAGGCTTCGGGGAGGGTTTAGGGTTAGGGTTCGGGCTAGGGTTAGGGTTAGGGGATGGGGACGGTTTAGGGTTCAGGTGAAGGTACGACAAAACTTTAGGGGGAGCGTACGTGTGAGGGCGCGGGTTAGTGTCAGCGTACGGGTTAGGATTAGGGGACGGTTGAGGGTCAGGCAACGGGGAAGGTTTAGGTTTAGGGTTCGGGCTAGGGTTAGGGTTAGGGTTAGGGGACGGTTTAGGGTCCAGGTGAGGGTACGACAACGCTGTAGGGGGAGCGTACGTGTGAGGGCGCGGGTTAGTGTCAGCGTACGGGTTAGGATTAGGGGACGGGTGAGGGTCAGGCTTCGGGGAAGGGTTAGGGTTAGGGTTCGGGCTAGGGTTAGGGTTAGGGGACGGGGACGGTTTAGGGTCCAGGTGAGGGTACGACAACGCTTTAGGGGGAGCGTACGTGTGAGGGCGCGGGTTAGTGTCAGCGTACGGGTTAGGATTAGGGGACGGGTGAGGGTCAGGCTTCGGGGAAGGGTTAGGGTTAGGGTTCGGGCTAGGGTTAGGGTTAGGGGACGGGGACGGTTTAGGGTCCAGGTGAGGGTACGACAACGCTGTAGGGGGAGCGTACGTGTGAGGGCGCGGGTTAGTGTCAGCGTACGGGTTAGGATTAGGGGACGGGTGAGGGTCAGGCTTCGGGGAAGGGTTAGGGTTAGGGTTCGGGCTAGGGTTAGGGTTAGGGGACGGGGACGGTTTAGGGTCCAGGTGAGGGTACGACAACGCTTTAGGGGGAGCGTACGTGTGAGGGCGTGGGTTAGTGTCAGCGTACGGGTTAGGATTAGGGGACGGGTGAGGGTCAGGCAACGGGGAAGGGTTAGGTTTAGGGTTCGGGCTAGGGTTAGGGTTAGGGGACGGGGACGGTTTAGGGTCCAGGTGAGGGTACGACAACGCTTTAGGGGGAGCGTACGTGTGAGGGCACGGGTTAGTGTCAGCGTACGGGTTAGGATTAGGGGACGGGTGAGGGTCAGGCTTCGGGGAAGGGTTAGGGTTAGGGTTCGGGCTAGGGTTAGGGTTAGGGGACGGGGACGGTTTAGGGTCCAGGTGAGGGTACGACAACGCTTTAGGGGGAGCGTACGTGTGAGGGCGCGGGTTAGTGTCAGCGTACGGGTTAGGTTTAGGGGACGGTTGAGGGTCAGGCTTCGGGGAAGCTTTAGGGTTAGGGTTCGGGCTAGGGTTAGGGTTAGGGGACGGGGACGGTTTAGGGTCCAGGTGAGGGTACGACAACGCTTTAGGGGGAGCGTACGTGTGAGGGCGCGGCTTAGTGTCAGCGTACGGGTTAGGATTAGGGGACGGGTGAGGGTCAGGCTTCGGGGAGTGGTTAGGGTTAGGGTTCGGGCTAGGGTTAGGGTTAGGGGACGGGGACGGTTTAGGGTCCAGGTGAGGGTACGACAACGCTTTAGGGGGAGCGTACGTGTGAGGGCGCGGGTTAGTGTCAGCGTACGGGTTAGGATTAGGGGACGGGTGAGGGTCAGGCTTCGGGGAAGCGTTAGGGTTAGGGTTCGGGCTAGGGTTAGGGTTAGGATACGGGGACGGTTTAGGGTCCAGGTGAGGGTACGACAACGCTTTAGGGGGAGCGTACGTGTGAGGGCGCGGGTTAGTGTCAGCGTACGGGTTAGGATTAGGGGACGGGTGAGGGTCAGGCTTCGGGGAAGGGTTAGGGTTAGGGTTCGGGCTAGGGTTAGGGTTAGGGGACGGGGACGGTTTAGGGTCCAGGTGAGGGTACGACAACGCTTTAGGGGGAGCGTACGTGTGAGGGCGCGGGTTAGTGTCAGCGTACGGGTTAGGATTAGGGGACGGGTGAGGGTCAGGCTTCGGGGAAGCGTTAGGGTTAGGGTTCGGGCTAGGGTTAGGGTTAGGGGACGGGGACGGTTTATGGTCCAGGTGAGGGTACGACAACGCTTTAGGGGGAGCGTACGTGTGAGGGCACGGCATAGTGTCAGCGTACGGGATAGGATTAGGGGACGGGTGAGGGTCAGGCTTCGGGGAAGGGTTAGGGTTAGGGTTCGGGCTAGGGATAGGGTTAGGGGACGGGGACGGTTTAGGGTCCAGGTGAGGGTACGACAACGCTTTAGGGGGAGCGTACGTGTGAGGGCGCGGGTTAGTGTCAGCATACGGGTTAGGATTAGGGGACGGGTGAGGGTCAGGCTTCGGGGAAGGGTTAGGGTTAGGGTTCGGGCTAGGGTTAGGGTTAAGGGACGGGGACGGTTTAGGGTCCAGGTGAGGGTATGACAACGCTGTAGGGGGAGCGTACGTGTGAGGGCGCGGGTTAGTGTCAGCGTACGGGTTAGGATTAGGGGACGGGTGAGGGTCAGGCTTCGGGGAAGTGTTAGGGTTAGGGTTCGGGCTAGGGTTAGGGGACGGGGACGGTTTAGGGTCCAGGTGAGGGTACGACAACGCTTTAGGGAGAGCGTACATGTGAGGGCGCGGGTTAGTGTCAGCGTACGCGTTAGGATTAGGGGACGGGTGAGGATCAGGCTTCGGGGAAGGGTTAGGTTTAGGGTTCGGGCTAGGGTTCGGGTTAGGGGACGGGGACGGTTTAGGGTCAAGGTGAGGGTACGACAACGCTTTAGGGGGAGCGTACGTGTGAGGGCGCGGGTTAGTGTCAGCGTACGGGTTAGGATTAGGGGACGGGTGAGGGTCAGGTTTCGGGGAAGGGTTAGGGTTCGGGCTAGGGTTAGGGTTAGGGGACGGGGACGGTTTAGGGTCCAGGTGAGGGTACGACAACGCTTTAGGGGGAGCGTACGTGTGAGGGCGCGGGTTAGTGTCAGCGTACGGGTTAGGATTTGGGGACGGGTGAGGGTCAGGCTTCGGGGAAGTGTTAGGGTTAGGGTTCTGGCTAGGGTTAGGGTTAGGGGACGGGGACGGTTTAGGGTCCAGGTGAGGGTACGACAACGCTTTAGGGGGAGCGTACGTGTGAGGGCGCGGGTTAGCGTTAGTGTACGGGTTAGGATTAGGGGACGGGTGAGGGTCAGGCTTCGGGGAAGGGTTAGGGTTAGGGTTCGGGCTAGGGTTAGGGTTAGGGGACGGGGACGGTTTAGGGTCCAGGTGAGGGTACGACAATGCTTTAGGGGGAGCGTACGTGTGAGGGCGTGGGTTAGTGTCAGCGTACGGGATAGGATTAGGGAACGGCTGAGGGTCAGGCTTCGGGAGAGGGTTAGGGTTAGGGTTCGGGCTAGGGTTAGGGTTAGGGGACGGGGAAGGTTTAGGGTCCAGGTGAGGGTACGACAACGCTGTAGGGGGAGTGTACGTGTGAGGGCGCGGGTTAGTGTCAGCGTACGGGTTAGGATTAGGGGACGGGTGAGGGTCAGGCTTCGGGGAAGGGTTAGGGTTAGGGTTCGGGCTAGGGTTAGGATTAGGGGACGGGGACGGTTTAGGGTCCAGGTGAGGGTACGACAACGCTTTAGGGGGAGCGTACGTGTGAGGGCGCGGGTTAGTGTCAGCGTACGGGTTAGGATTAGGGGACGGGTGAGGGTCAGACTTCGGGGAAGGGTTAGGGTTAGGGTTCGGGCTAGGGTTAGGGTTAGGGGACGGGGACGGTTTAGGGTCCAGGTGAGGGTACGACAACGCTTTAGGGGGAGCGTACGTGTGAGGGTGCGGGTTAGTGTCAGCGTACGGGTTAGGATTAGGGGACGGTTGAGGGTCAGGCTTCGGGGAAGTGTTAGGGTTAGGGTTCGGGCTAGGGTTAGGGTTAGGGGACGGGGACGGTTTAGGGTCCAGGTGAGGGTACGACAACGCTTTAGGGGGAGTGTACGTGTGAGGGCGCGGGTTAGTGTCAGCGTACGGGTTAGGATTAGGGAACGGCTGAGGGTCAGGCTTCAGGGAAGGGTTAGGGTTAGGGTTCGGGCTAGGGTTAGGGTTAGGGGACGGGGACGGTTTAGGGTCCAGGTGAGGGTACGACAACGCTTTAGGGGGAGCGTACGTGTGAGGGCGCGGGTTAGTGTCAGCGTACCGGTTAGGATTAGGGGACGGGTGAGGGTCAGGCTTCGGGGAAGGGTTAGGGTTAGGGTTCGGGCTAGGGTTAGGGTTAGGGGACGGGGACGGTTTCGGGTCCAGGTGAGGGTACGACAACGCTGTAGGGGGAGCGTACGTGTGAGGGCGCGGGTTAGTGTCAGCGTACGGGTTAGGATTATGGGACGGGTGAGGGTCAGGCTTCGGGGAAGGGTTAGGGTTAGGGTTCGGGCTAGGGTTAGGGTTAGGGGACGGGGACGGTTTAGGGTCCAGGTGAGGGTACGACAACGCTTTAGGGGGAGCGTACGTGTGAGGGCGCGGGTTAGTGTCAGCGTACGGGTTAGGATTAGGGGACGGGTGAGGGTCAGGCTTCGGGGAAGGGTTAGGGTTAGAGTTCGGGCTAGGGTTAGGGTTAGGGGACGGGGACGGTTTAGGGTCCAGGTGAGGGTACGACAACGCTTTAGGGGGAGCGTACGTGTGAGGGCGCGGGTTAGTGTCAGCGTACGGGTTAGGATTAGGGGACGGGTGAGGGTCAGGCTTCGGGGAAGTGTTAGGGTTAGGGTTCGGGCTAGGGTTAGGGTTAGGGGACGGGGACGGTTTAGGGTCCAGGTGAGGGTACGACAACGCTTTAGGGGGAGCGTACGTGTGAGGGCGCGGGTTAGTGTCAGCGTACGGGTTAGGATTAGGTGACGGGTGAGGGTCAGGCTTCGGGGAAGGGTTAGGGTTAGGGTTCGGGCTAGGGTTAGGGTTAGGGGACGGGGACGGTTTAGGGTCCAGGTGAGGGTACGACAACGCTTTAGGGGGAGCGTACGTGTGAGGGCGCGGGTTAGTGTCAGCGTACGGGTTAGGATATGGGGACGGCTGAGGGTCAGGCTTCGGGGAAGGGTTAGGGTTAGGGTTCGGGCTAGGGTTAGGATTAGGGGACGGGGGCGGTTTAGGGTTCAGGTGAGGGTACGACAACGCTTTAGGGGGAGCGTACGTGTGAGGGCGCGGGTTAGTGTCAGCGTACGGGTTAGGATTAGGGGACGGGTGAGGGTCAGGCTTCGGGGAAGGGTTAGGGTTAGGGTTCGGGCTAGGGTTAGGGTTAGGGGACGGGGACGGTTTAGGGTCCAGGTGAGGGTACGACAACGCTTTAGGGGGAGCGTACGTGTGAGGGCGCTGGTTAGTGTCAGCATACGGGTTAGGATTAGGGGACGGGTGAGGGTCAGGCTTCGG
The DNA here is from genome assembly GCF_963455315.2 of Globicephala melas. Classification (NCBI taxonomy): domain Eukaryota; kingdom Metazoa; phylum Chordata; class Mammalia; order Artiodactyla; family Delphinidae; genus Globicephala; species Globicephala melas. Next base: position 270,993 of record NW_027207362.1, on the reverse strand, counting down.
GGAAGGGTTAGGGTTAGGGTTCGGGCTAGGGTTAGGGTTAAGGGACGGGGTCGGTTTAGGGTCCAGCTGAGGGTATGACAACGCTGTAGGGGGAGCGTACGTGTGAGGGCGCAGGTTAGTGTCAGCGTACGGGTTAGGATTAGGGGACGGGTGAGGGTCAGGCTTCGGGGAAGGGTTAGGGTTAGGGTTCGGGCTAGGGTTAGGGTTAGGGGACGGGGACGGTTTAGGGTCCAGGTGAGGGTACGACAACGCTTTAGGGGGAGCGTTCGTGTGAGGGCGCGGGTTAGTGTCAGCGTACGGGTTAGGATTAGGGGACGGGTGAGGTTCAGGCAACGGGGAAGTGTTAGGTTTAGGGTTCGGGCTAGGGTTAGGGTTAGGGTTAGGGGACGGTTTAGGGTCCAGGTGAGGATACGACAACGCTGTAGGGGGAGCGTACGTGTGAGGGCGCGGCTTAGTGTCAGCGTACGGGTTAGGATTAGGGGACGGGTGAGGGTCAGGCTTCGGGGAGGGTTTAGGGTTAGGGTTCGGGCTAGGGTTAGGGTTAGGGGACGGGGACGGTTTAGGGTTCAGGTGAAGGTACGACAACACTTTAGGGGGAGCGTACGTGTGAGGGCGCGGGTTAGTGTCAGCGTACGGGTTAGGATTAGGGGACGGGTGAGGGTCAGGCAACGGGGAAGGGTTAGGTTTAGGGTTCGGGCTAGGGTTAGGGTTAGGGTTAGGGGACGGTTTAGGGTCCAGGTGAGGGTACGACAACGCTTTAGGGGGAGCGTACGTGTGAGGGCGCGGGTTAGTGTCAGCGTACGGGTTAGGATTAGGGGACGGGTGAGGGTCAGGCTTCGGGGAAGGGTTAGGGTTAGGGTTCGGGCTAGGGTTAGGGTTAGGGGACGGGGACGGTTTAGGGTCCAGGTGAGGGTACGACAACGCTTTAGGGGGAGCGTACGTGTGAGGGCGCGGGTTAGTGTCAGCGTACGGGTTAGGTTTAGGGGACGGGTGAGGGTCAGGCTTCGGGGAAGCGTTAGGGTTAGGGTTCGGGCTAGGGTTAGGGTTAGGAGACGGGGACGGTTTAGGGTCCAGGTGAGGGTACGACAACGCTTTAGGGGGAGCGTACGTGTGAGGGCGCGGGTTAGTGTCAGCGTACGGGTTAGGATTAGGGGACGGGTGAGGGTCAGGCTTCGGGGAAGGGTTAGGGTTAGGGTTCGGGCTAGGGTTAGGGTTAGGGGACGGGGACGGTTTAGGGTCCAGGTGAGGGTACGACAACGCTTTAGGGGGAGCGTACGTGTGAGGGCGCGGGTTAGTGTCAGCGTACGGGTTAGGATTAGGGGACGGGTGAGGGTCAGGCTTCGGGGAAGCGTTAGGGTTAGGGTTCGGGCTAGGGTTAGGGTTAGGGGACGGGGACGGTTTATGGTCCAGGTGAGGGTACGACAACGCTTTAGGGGGAGCGTACGTGTGAGGGCGCGGCATAGTGTCAGCGTACGGGATAGGATTAGGGGACGGGTGAGGGTCAGGCTTCGGGGAAGGGTTAGGGTTAGGGTTCGGGCTAGGGTTAGGGTTAGGGGACGGGGACGGTTTAGGGTCCAGGTGAGGGTACGACAACGCTTTAGGGGGAGCGTACGTGTGAGGGCGCGGGTTAGTGTCAGCGTACGGGTTAGGATTAGGGGACGGGTGAGGGTCAGGCTTCGTGAAGCGTTAGGGTTAGGGTTCGGGCTAGGGTTAGGGTTAGGGGACGGGGACGGTTTCGGGTCCAGGTGAGGGTACGACAACGCTTTAGGGGGAGCGTACGTGTGAGGGCGCGGGTTAGTGTCAGCGTACGGGTTAGGATTAGGGGACGGGTGAGGGTCAGGCTTCGGGGAAGGTTTAGGGTTAGGGTTCGGGCTAGGGTTAGGGTTAGGGGACGGGGACGGTTTAGGGTCCAGGTGAGGGTACGACAACGCTTTAGGGGGAGCGTACGTGTGAGGGTGCGGCTTAGTGTCAGCGTACGGGTTAGGATTAGGGGACGGGTGAGGGTCAGGCTTCGGGGAAGCGTTAGGGTTAGGGTTCGGGCTAGGGTTAGGGTTAGGGGACGGGGACGGTTTCGGGTCCAGGTGAGGGTACGACAACGCTTTAGGGGGAGCGTACGTGTGAGGGCGCGGGTTAGTGTCAGCGTACGGGTTAGGATTAGGGGACGGGTGAGGGTCAGGCTTCGGGGAAGGGTTAGGGTTAGGGTTCGGGCTAGGGTTAGGGTTAGGGGACGGGGACGGTTTAGGGTCCAGGTGAGGGTACGACAACGCTTTAGGGGGAGCGTACGTGTGAGGGCGCGGGTTAGTGTCAGCGTACGGGTTAGGATTAGGGGACGGGTGAGGGTCAGGCTTCGGGGAAGCGTTAGGGTTAGGGTTCGGGCTAGGGTTAGGGTTAGGGGACGGGGACGGTTTCGGGTCCAGGTGAGGGTACGACAACGCTTTAGGGGGAGCGTACGTGTGAGGGCGCGGGTTAGTGTCAGCGTACGGGTTAGGATTAGGGGACGGGTGAGGGTCAGGCTTCGGGGAAGGGTTAGGGTTAGGGTTCGGACTAGGGTTAGGGTTAGGGGACGGGGACGGTTTAGGGTCCAGGTGAGGGTACGACAACGCTTTAGGGGGAGCGTACGTGTGAGGGCGCGGGTTAGTGTCAGCGTACGGGTTAGGATTAGGGGACGTGTGAGGGTCAGGCTTCGGGGAAGCGTTAGGGTTAGGGTTCGGGCTAGGGTTAGGGTTAGGGGACGGGGACGGTTTCGGGTCCAGGTGAGGGTACGACAACGCTTTAGGGGGAGCGTACGTGTGAGGGCGCGGGTTAGTGTCAGCGTACGGGTTAGGATTAGGGGACGGGTGAGGGTCAGGCTTCGGGGAAGGGTTAGGGTTAGGGTTCGGGCTAGGGTTAGGGTTAGGGGACGGGGACGGTTTAGGGTCCAGGTGAGGGTACGACAACGCTTTAGGGGGAGCGTACGTGTGAGGGCGCGGGTTAGTGTCAGCGTACGGGTTAGGATTAGGGGACGGGTGAGGGTCAGGCTTCGGGGAAGCTTTAGGGTTAGGGTTCGGGCTAGGGTTAGGGTTAGGGGACGGGGACGGTTTATGGTCCAGGTGAGGGTACGACAACGCTTTAGGGGGAGCGTACGTGTGAGGGCGCGGCTTAGTGTCAGCGTACGGGATAGGATTAGGGGACGGGTGAGGGTCAGGCTTCGGGGAAGCGTTAGGGTTAGGGTTCGGGCTAAGGTTAGGGTTAGGGGACGGGGACGGTTTAGGGTCCAGGTGAGGGTACGACAACGCTTTAGGGGGAGCGTACGTGTGAGGGTGCGGCTTAGTGTCAGCGTACGGGTTAGGATTAGGGGACGGGTGAGGGTCAGGCTTCGGGGAAGGGTTAGGGTTAGGGTTCGGGCTAGGGTTAGGGTTAGGGGACGGGGACGGTTTCGGGTCCAGGTGAGGGTATGACAACGCTTTAGGGGGAGCGTACGTGTGAGGGCGCGGGTTAGTGTCAGCGTACGGGTTAGGATTAGGGGACGGGTGAGGGTCAGGCTTCGGGGAAGGGTTAGGGTTAGGGTTCGGGCTAGGGTTAGGGTTAGGGGACGGGGACGGTTTAGGGTCCAGGTGAGGGTACGACAACGCTTTAGGGGGAGCGTACGTGTGAGGGCGCGGGTTAGTGTCAGCGTACGGGTTAGGATTAGGGGACGGGTGAGGGTCAGGCTTCGGGGAAGCGTTAGGGTTAGGGTTCGGGCTAGGGTTAGGGTTAGGGGACGGGGACGGTTTATGGTCCAGGTGAGGGTACGACAACGCTTTAGGGGGAGCGTACGTGTGAGGGCGCGGCTTAGTGTCAGCGTACGGGATAGGATTAGGGGACGGGTGAGGGTCAGGCTTCGGGGAAGCGTTAGGGTTAGGGTTCGGGCTAGGGTTAGGGTTAGGGGACGGGGACGGTTTAGGGTCCAGGTGAGGGTACGACAACGCTTTAGGGGGAGCGTACGTGTGAGGGCGCGGGTTAGTGTCAGCGTACGGGTTAGGATTAGGGGACGGGTGAGGGTCAGGCTTCGGGGAAGCGTTAGGGTTAGGATTCGGGCTAGGGTTAGGGTTAGGGGACGGGGACGGTTTCGGGTTCAGGTGAGGGTACGACAACGCTTTAGGGGGAGCGTACGTGTGAGGGCGCGGGTTAGTGTCAGCGTACGGGTTAGGATTAGGGGACGGGTGAGGGTCAGGCTTCGGGGAAGGGTTAGGGTTAGGGTTCGGGCTAGGGTTAGGGTTAGGGGACGGGGACGGTTTAGGGTCCAGGTGAGGGTACGACAACGCTTTAGGGGGAGCGTACGTGTGAGGGTGCGGCTTAGTGTCAGCGTAAGGGTTAGGATTAGGGGACCGGTGAGGGTCAGGCTTCGGGGAAGGGTTAGGGTTAGGGTTCGGGCTAGGGTTAGGGTTAGGGGACGGGGACGGTTTAGGGTTCAGGTGAGGGTACGACAACGCTTTAGGGGTAGCGTACGTGTGAGGGCGCGGGTTAGTGTCAGCGTACGGGTTAGGATTAGGGGACGGATGAGGGTCAGGCTTCGGGGAAGCGTTAGGGTTAGGGTTCGGGCTAGGGTTAGGGTTAGGGGACGGGGACGGTTTATGGTCCAGGTGAGGGTACGACAACGCTTTAGGGGGAGCGTACGTGTGAGGGCGCGGCTTAGTGTCAGCGTACGGGATAGGATTAGGGGACGGGAGAGGGTCAGGCTTCGGGGAAGCGTTAGGGTTAGGGTTCGGGCTAGGGTTAGGGTTAGGGGACGGGGACGGTTTATGGTCCAGGTGAGGGTACGACAACGCTTTAGGGGGAGCGTACGTGTGAGGGCGCGGGTTAGTGTCAGCGTACGGGTTAGGATTAGGGGACGGGTGAGGGTCAGGCTTCGGGGAAGCGTTAGGGTTAGGGTTCGGGCTAGGGTTAGGGTTAGGGGACGGGGACGGTTTCGGGTCCAGGTGAGGGTACGACAACGCTTTAGGGGGAGCGTACGTGTGAGGGCGCGGGTTAGTGTCAGCGTACGGGTTAGGATTAGGGGACGGGTGAGGGTCAGGCTTCGGGGAAGGGTTAGGGTTAGGGTTCGGGCTAGGGTTAGGGTTAGGGGACGGGGACGGTTTAGGGTCCAGGTGAGGGTACGACAACGCTGTAGGGGGAGCGTACGTGTGAGGGCGCGAGTTAGTGTCAGCGTACGGGTTAGGATTAGGGGACGGGTGAGGTTCAGGCTTCGGGGAAGGGTTAGGGTTAGGGTTCGGGCTAGGGTTAGGGTTAGGGGACGGGGACGGTTTAGGGTCCAGGTGAGGGTACGACAACGCTTTAGGGGGAGCGTACGTGTGAGGGCGCGGGTTAGTGTCAGCGTACGGGTTAGGATTAGGGGACGGGTGAGGGTCAGGCTTCGGGGAAGTGTTAGGCTTAGGGTTCGGGCTAGGGTTAGGGTTAGGGGACGGGGACGGTTTAGGGTCCAGGTGAGGGTACGACAACGCTTTAGGGGGAGCGTACGTGTGAGGGCGCGGGTTAGTGTCAGCGTACGGGTTAGGATTAGGGGACGGGTGAGGGTCAGGCTTCGGGGAAGTGTTAGGGTTAGGGTTCGGGCTAGGGTTAGGGTTAGGGGACGGGGACGGTTTAGGGTCCAGGTGAGGGTACGACAACGCTTTAGGGGGAGCGTACGTGTGAGGGCGCGGGTTAGTGTCAGCGTACGGGTTAGGATTAGGGGACGGGTGAGGGTCAGGCTTCGGGGAAGGGTTAGGGTTAGGGTTCGGGCTAGGGTTAGGGTTAGGGGACGGGGACGGTTTAGGGTCCAGGTGAGGGTACGACAACGCTTTAGGGGGAGCGTACGTGTGAGGGCGCGGTTTAGTGTCAGCGTACGGGTTAGGATATGGGGACGGCTGAGGGTCAGGCTTCGGGGAAGGGTTAGGGTTAGGGTTCGGGCTAGGGTTAGGATTAGGGGACGGGGGCGGTTTAGGGTCCAGGTGATGGTACGACAACGCTTTAGGGGGAGCGTACGTGTGAGGGCGCGGGTTAGTGTCAGCGTACGGGTTAGGATTAGGGGACGGGTGAGGGTCAGGCTTCGGGGAAGGGTTAGGGTTAGGGTTCGGGCTAGGGTTAGGGTTAGGGGACGGGGACGGTTTAGGGTCCAGGTGAGGGTACGACAACGCTTTAGGGGGAGCGTACCTGTGAGGGCGCTGGTTAGTGTCAGCATACGGGTTAGGATTAGGGGACGGGTGAGGGTCAGGCTTCGGGGAGGGGTTAGGGTTAGGGTTCGGGCTAGGGTTAGGGTTAAGGGACGGGGACGGTTTAGGGTCCAGGTGAGGGTATGACAACGCTGTAGGGGGAGCGTACGTGTGAGGGCGCAGGTTAGTGTCAGCGTACGGGTTAGGATTAGGGGACGGGTGAGGGTCAGGCAACGGGGAAGGGTTAGGTTTAGGGTTCGGGCTAGGGTTAGGGTTAGGGTTAGGGGACGGTTTAGGGTCCAGGTGAGGATACGACAACGCTGTAGGGGGAGCGTACGTGTGAGGGCGCGGCTTAGTGTCAGCGTACGGGTTAGGATTAGGGGACGGGTGAGGGTCAGGCTTCGGGGAGGGGTTAGGGTTAGTGTTCGGGCTAGGGTTAGGGTTAGGGGACGGGGACGGTTTAGGGTCCAGGTGAGGGTACGACAACGCTTTAGGGGGAGCGTACGTGTGAGGGCGCGGCTTAGTGTCAGCGTACGGGTTAGGATTAGGGGACGGGTGAGGGTCAGGCTTCGGGGAGTGGTTAGGGTTAGGGTTCGGGCTAGGGTTAGGGTTAGGGGACGGGGACGGTTTAGGGTCCAGGTGAGGGTACGACAACGCTTTAGGGGGAGCGTACGTGTCAGGGCGCGGGTTAGTGTCAGCGTACGGTTTAGGATTAGGGGACGGGTGAGGGTCAGGCTTCGGGGAAGCGTTAGGGTTAGGGTTCGGGCTAGGGTTAGGGTTAGGGGACGGGGACGGTTTATGGTCCAGGTGAGGGTACGACAACGCTGTAGGGGGAGCGTACGTGTGAGGGCGCGGCTTAGTGTCAGCGTACGGGATAGGATTAGGGGACGGGTGAGGGTCAGGCTTCGGGGAAGCGTTAGGGTTAGGGTTCGGGCTAGGGTTAGGGTTAGGGGACGGGGACGGTTTAGGGTCCAGGTGAGGGTACGAGAACACTTTAGGGGGAGCGTACGTGTGAGGGCGCGGGTTAGTGTCAGCGTATGGGTTAGGATTAGGGGACGGGTGAGGGTCAGGCTTCGGGGAAGCGTTAGGGTTAGGGTTCGGGCTAGGGTTAGGGTTAGGGGACGGGGACGGTTTAGGGTCCAGGTGAGGGTACGACAACGCTTTAGGGGGAGCGTACGTGTGAGGGCGCTGGTTAGTGTCAGCATACGGGTTAGGATTAGGGGACGGGTGAGGGTCAGGCTTCGGGGAAGGGTTAGGGTTAGGGTTCGGGCTAGGGTTAGGGTTAAGGGACGGGGTCGGTTTAGGGTCCAGCTGAGGGTATGACAACGCTGTAGGGGGAGCGTACGTGTGAGGGCGCAGGTTAGTGTCAGCGTACGGGTTAGGATTAGGGGACGGGTGAGGGTCAGGCTTCGGGGAAGGGTTAGGGTTAGGGTTCGGGCTAGGGTTAGGGTTAGGGGACGGGGACGGTTTAGGGTCCAGGTGAGGGTACGACAACGCTTTAGGGGGAGCGTTCGTGTGAGGGCGCGGGTTAGTGTCAGCGTACGGGTTAGGATTAGGGGACGGGTGAGTGTCAGGCAACGGGGAAGGGTTAGGTTTAGGGTTCGGGCTAGGGTTAGGGTTAGGGTTAGGGGACGGTTTAGGGTCCAGGTGAGGATACGACAACGCTGTAGGGGGAGCGTACGTGTGAGGGCGCGGCTTAGTGTCAGCGTACGGGTTAGGATTAGGGGACGGGTGAGGGTCAGGCTTCGGGGAGGGTTTAGGGTTAGGGTTCGGGCTAGGGTTAGGGTTAGGGGACGGGGACGGTTTAGGGTTCAGGTGAAGGTACGACAACACTTTAGGGGGAGCGTACGTGTGAGGGCGCGGGTTAGTGTCAGCGTACGGGTTAGGATTAGGGGACGGGTGAGGGTCAGGCAACGGGGAAGGGTTAGGTTTAGGGTTCGGGCTAGGGTTAGGGTTAGGGTTAGGGGACGGTTTAGGGTCCAGGTGAGGGTACGACAACGCTTTAGGGGGAGCGTACGTGTGAGGGCGCGGGTTAGTGTCAGCGTACGGGTTAGGATTAGGGGACGGGTGAGGGTCAGGCTTCGGGGAAGGGTTAGGGTTAGGGTTCGGGCTAGGGTTAGGGGTAGGGGACGGGGACGGTTTAGGGTCCAGGTGAGGGTACGACAACGCTTTAGGGGGAGCGTACGTGTGAGGGCGCGGGTTAGTGTCAGCGTACGGGTTAGGTTTAGGGGACGGGTGAGGGTCAGGCTTCGGGGAAGCGTTAGGGTTAGGGTTCGGGCTAGGGTTAGGGTTAGGAGACGGGGACGGTTTAGGGTCCAGGTGAGGGTACGACAACGCTTTAGGGGGAGCGTACGTGTGAGGGCGCGGGTTAGTGTCAGCGTACGGGTTAGGATTAGGGGACGGGTGAGGGTCAGGCTTCGGGGAAGGGTTAGGGTTAGGGTTCGGGCTAGGGTTAGGGTTAGGGGACGGGGACGGTTTAGGGTCCAGGTGAGGGTACGACAACGCTTTAGGGGGAGCGTACGTGTGAGGGCGCGGGTTAGTGTCAGCGTACGGGTTAGGATTAGGGGACGGGTGAGGGTCAGGCTTCGGGGAAGCGTTAGGGTTAGGGTTCGGGCTAGGGTTAGGGTTAGGGGACGGGGACGGTTTATGGTCCTGGTGAGGGTACGACAACGCTTTAGGGGGAGCGTACGTGTGAGGGCGCGGCATAGTGTCAGCGTACGGGATAGGATTAGGGGACGGGTGAGGGTCAGGCTTCGGGGAAGGGTTAGGGTTAGGGTTCGGGGTAGGGTTAGGGTTAGGGGACGGGGACGGTTTAGGGTCCAGGTGAGGGTACGACAACGCTTTAGGGGGAGCGTACGTGTGAGGGCGCGGGTTAGTGTCAGCGTACGGGTTAGGATTAGGGGACGGGTGAGGGTCAGGCTTCGTGAAGCGTTAGGGTTAGGGTTCGGGCTAGGGTTAGGGTTAGGGGACGGGGACGGTTTCGGGTCCAGGTGAGGGTACGACAACGCTTTAGGGGGAGCGTACGTGTGAGGGCGCGGGTTAGTGTCAGCGTACGGGTTAGGATTAGGGGACGGGTGAGGGTCAGGCTTCGGGGAAGGTTTAGGGTTAGGGTTCGGGCTAGGGTTAGGGTTAGGGGACGGGGACGGTTTAGGGTCCAGGTGAGGGTACGACAACGCTTTAGGGGGAGCGTACGTGTGAGGGTGCGGCTTAGTGTCAGCGTACGGGTTAGGATTAGGGGACGGGTGAGGGTCAGGCTTCGGGGAAGCGTTAGGGTTAGGGTTCGGGCTAGGGTTAGGGTTAGGGGACGGGGACGGTTTCGGGTCCAGGTGAGGGTACGACAACGCTTTAGGGGGAGCGTACGTGTGAGGGCGCGGGTTAGTGTCAGCGTACGGGTTAGGATTAGGGGACGGGTGAGGGTCAGGCTTCGGGGAAGGGTTAGGGTTAGGGTTCGGGCTAGGGTTAGGGTTAGGGGACGGGGACGGTTTAGGGTCCAGGTGAGGGTACGACAACGCTTTAGGGGGAGCGTACGTGTGAGGGCGCGGGTTAGTGTCAGCGTACGGGTTAGGATTAGGGGACGGGTGAGGGTCAGGCTTCGGGGAAGCGTTAGGGTTAGGGTTCGGGCTAGGGTTAGGGTTAGGGGACGGGGACGGTTTCGGGTCCAGGTGAGGGTACGACAACGCTTTAGGGGGAGCGTACGTGTGAGGGCGCGGGTTAGTGTCAGCGTACGGGTTAGGATTAGGGGACGGGTGAGGGTCAGGCTTCGGGGAAGGGTTAGGGTTAGGGTTCGGGCTAGGGTTAGGGTTAGGGGACGGGGACGGTTTAGGGTCCAGGTGAGGGTACGACAACGCTTTAGGGGGAGCGTACGTGTGAGGGCGCGGGTTAGTGTCAGCGTACGGGTTAGGATTAGGGGACGTGTGAGGGTCAGGCTTCGGGGAAGCGTTAGGGTTAGGGTTCGGGCTAGGGTTAGGGTTAGGGGACGGGGACGGTTTCGGGTCCAGGTGAGGGTACGACAACGCTTTAGGGGGAGCGTACGTGTGAGGGCGCGGGTTAGTGTCAGCGTACGGGTTAGGATTAGGGGACGGGTGAGGGTCAGGCTTCGGGGAAGGGTTAGGGTTAGGGTTCGGGCTAGGGTTAGGGTTAGGGGACGGGGACGGTTTAGGGTCCAGGTGAGGGTACGACAACGCTTTAGGGGGAGCGTACGTGTGAGGGCGCGGGTTAGTGTCAGCGTACGGGTTAGGATTAGGGGACGGGTGAGGGTCAGGCTTCGGGGAAGCTTTAGGGTTAGGGTTCGGGCTAGGGTTAGGGTTAGGGGACGGGGACGGTTTATGGTCCAGGTGAGGGTACGACAACGCTTTAGGGGGAGCGTACGTGTGAGGGCGCGGCTTAGTGTCAGCGTACGGGATAGGATTAGGGGACGGGTGAGGGTCAGGCTTCGGGGAAGCGTTAGGGTTAGGGTTCGGGCTAAGGTTAGGGTTAGGGGACGGGGACGGTTTAGGGTCCAGGTGAGGGTACGACAACGCTTTAGGGGGAGCGTACGTGTGAGGGTGCGGCTTAGTGTCAGCGTACGGGTTAGGATTAGGGGACGGGTGAGGGTCAGGCTTCGGGGAAGGGTTAGGGTTAGGGTTCGGGCTAGGGTTAGGGTTAGGGGACGGGGACGGTTTCGGGTCCAGGTGAGGGTATGACAACGCTTTAGGGGGAGCGTACGTGTGAGGGCGCGGGTTAGTGTCAGCGTACGGGTTAGGATTAGGGGACGGGTGAGGGTCAGGCTTCGGGGAAGGGTTAGGGTTAGGGTTCGGGCTAGGGTTAGGGTTAGGGGACGGGGACGGTTTAGGGTCCAGGTGAGGGTACGACAACGCTTTAGGGGGAGCGTACGTGTGAGGGCGCGGGTTAGTGTCAGCGTACGGGTTAGGATTAGGGGACGGGTGAGGGTCAGGCTTCGGGGAAGCGTTAGGGTTAGGGTTCGGGCTAGGGTTAGGGTTAGGGGACGGGGACGGTTTATGGTCCAGGTGAGGGTACGACAACGCTTTAGGGGGAGCGTACGTGTGAGGGCGCGGCTTAGTGTCAGCGTACGGGATAGGATTAGGGGACGGGTGAGGGTCAGGCTTCGGGGAAGCGTTAGGGTTAGGGTTCGGGCTAGGGTTAGGGTTAGGGGACGGGGACGGTTTAGGGTCCAGGTGAGGGTACGACAACGCTTTAGGGGGAGCGTACGTGTGAGGGCGCGGGTTAGTGTCAGCGTACGGGTTAGGATTAGGGGACGGGTGAGGGTCAGGCTTCGGGGAAGCGTTAGGGTTAGGATTCGGGCTAGGGTTAGGGTTAGGGGACGGGGACGGTTTCGGGTTCAGGTGAGGGTACGACAACGCTTTAGGGGGAGCGTACGTGTGAGGGCGCGGGTTAGTGTCAGCGTACGGGTTAGGATTAGGGGACGGGTGAGGGTCAGGCTTCGGGGAAGGGTTAGGGTTAGGGTTCGGGCTAGGGTTAGGGTTAGGGGACGGGGACGGTTTAGGGTCCAGGTGAGGGTACGACAACGCTTTAGGGGGAGCGTACGTGTGAGGGTGCGGCTTAGTGTCAGCGTAAGGGTTAGGATTAGGGGACCGGTGAGTGTCAGGCTTCGGGGAAGCGTTAGGGTTAGGGTTCGGGCTAGGGTTAGGGTTAGGGGACGGGGACGGTTTAGGGTTCAGGTGAGGGTACGACAACGCTTTAGGGGTAGCGTACGTGTGAGGGCGCGGGTTAGTGTCAGCGTACGGGTTAGGATTAGGGGACGGATGAGGGTCAGGCTTCGGGGAAGCGTTAGGGTTAGGGTTCGGGCTAGGGTTAGGGTTAGGGGACGGGGACGGTTTATGGTCCAGGTGAGGGTACGACAACGCTTTAGGGGGAGCGTACGTGTGAGGGCGCGGCTTAGTGTCAGCGTACGGGATAGGATTAGGGGACGGGAGAGGGTCAGGCTTCGGGGAAGCGTTAGGGTTAGGGTTCGGGCTAGGGTTAGGGTTAGGGGACGGGGACGGTTTATGGTCCAGGTGAGGGTACGACAACGCTTTAGGGGGAGCGTACGTGTGAGGGCGCGGGTTAGTGTCAGCGTACGGGTTAGGATTAGGGGACGGGTGAGGGTCAGGCTTCGGGGAAGCGTTAGGGTTAGGGTTCGGGCTAGGGTTAGGGTTAGGGGACGGGGACGGTTTCGGGTCCAGGTGAGGGTACGACAACGCTTTAGGGGGAGCGTACGTGTGAGGGCGCGGGTTAGTGTCAGCGTACGGGTTAGGATTAGGGGACGGGTGAGGGTCAGGCTTCGGGGAAGGGTTAGGGTTAGGGTTCGGGCTAGGGTTAGGGTTAGGGGACGGGGACGGTTTAGGGTCCAGGTGAGGGTACGACAACGCTGTAGGGGGAGCGTACGTGTGAGGGCGCGGGTTAGTGTCAGCGTACGGGTTAGGATTAGGGGACGGGTGAGGTTCAGGCTTCGGGGAAGGGTTAGGGTTAGGGTTCGGGCTAGGGTTAGGGTTAGGGGACGGGGACGGTTTAGGGTCCAGGTGAGGGTACGACAACGCTTTAGGGGGAGCGTACGTGTGAGGGCGCGGGTTAGTGTCAGCGTACGGGTTAGGATTAGGGGACGGGTGAGGGTCAGGCTTCGGGGAAGTGTTAGGCTTAGGGTTCGGGCTAGGGTTAGGGTTAGGGGACGGGGACGGTTTAGGGTCCAGGTGAGGGTACGACAACGCTTTAGGGGGAGCGTACGTGTGAGGGCGCGGGTTAGTGTCAGCGTACGGGTTAGGATTAGGGGACGGGTGAGGGTCAGGCTTCGGGGAAGTGTTAGGGTTAGGGTTCGGGCTAGGGTTAGGGTTAGGGGACGGGGACGGTTTAGGGTCCAGGTGAGGGTACGACAACGCTTTAGGGGGAGCGTACGTGTGAGGGCGCGGGTTAGTGTCAGCGTACGGGTTAGGATTAGGGGACGGGTGAGGGTCAGGCTTCGGGGAAGGGTTAGGGTTAGGGTTCGGGCTAGGGTTAGGGTTAGGGGATGGGGACGGTTTAGGGTCCAGGTGAGGGTACGACAACGCTTTAGGGGGAGCGTACGTGTGAGGGCGCGGTTTAGTGTCAGCGTACGGGTTAGGATATGGGGACGGCTGAGGGTCAGGCTTCGGGGAAGGGTTAGGGTTAGGGTTCGGGCTAGGGTTAGGATTAGGGGACGGGGGCGGTTTAGGGTCCAGGTGATGGTACGACAACGCTTTAGGGGGAGCGTACGTGTGAGGGCGCGGGTTAGTGTCAGCGTACGGGTTAGGATTAGGGGACGGGTGAGGGTCAGGCTTCGGGGAAGGGTTAGGGTTAGGGTTCGGGCTAGGGTTAGGGTTAGGGGACGGGGACGGTTTAGGGTCCAGGTGAGGGTACGACAACGCTTTAGGGGGAGCGTACGTGTGAGGGCGAGGGTTAGTGTCAGCGTACGGGTTAGGATTAGGGGACAGGTGAGGGTCAGGCTTCGGGGAAGGGTTAGGGTTAGGGTTCGGGCTAGGGTTAGGGTTAGGGGACGGGGACGGTTTAGGGTCCAGGTGAGGGTACGACAACGCTTTAGGGGGAGCGTACGTGTGAGGGTGCGGCTTAGTGTCAGCGTACGGGTTAGGATTAGGGGACGGGTGAGGGTCAGGCTTCGGGGAAGCGTTAGGGTTAGGGTTCGGGCTAGGGTTAGGGTTAGGGGACGGGGACGGTTTCGGGTCCAGGTGAGGGTACGACAACGCTTTAGGGGGAGCGTACGTGTGAGGGCGCGGGTTAGTGTCAGCGTACGGGTTAGGATTAGGGGACGGGTGAGGGTCAGGCTTCGGGGAAGTGTTAGGGTTAGGGTTCGGGCTAGGGTTAGGGTTAGGGGACGGGGACGGTTTAGGGTCCAGGTGACGGTACGACAACGCTTTAGGGGGAGCGTACGTGTGAGGGCGCGGGTTAGTGTCAGCGTACGGGTTTGGATTAGGGGACGGGTGAGGGTCACGCTTCGGGGAAGGGTTAGGGTTAGGGTTCGGGCTAGGGTTAGGGTTAGGGGACGGGGACGGTTTAGGGTCCAGGTGAGGGTACGACAACGCTTTAGGGGGAGCGTACGTGTGAGGGCGCGGGTTAGTGTCAGCGTACGGGTTAGGATTAGGGGACGGGTGAGGGTCAGGCTTCGGGGAAGCGTTAGGGTTAGGGTTCGGGCTAGGGTTAGGGTTAGGGGACGGGGACGGTTTCGGGTCCAGGTGAGGGTACGACAACGCTTTAGGGGGAGCGTACGTGTGAGGGCGCGGGTTAGTGTCAGCGTACGGGTTAGGATTAGGGGACGGGTGAGGGTCAGGCTTCGGGGAAGGGTTAGGGTTAGGGTTCGGGCTAGGGTTAGGGTTAGGGGACGGGGACGGTTTAGGGTCCAGGTGAGGGTACGACAACGCTTTAGGGGGAGCGTACGTGTGAGGGCGCGGGTTAGTGTCAGCGTACGGGTTAGGATTAGGGGACGGGTGAGGGTCAGGCTTCGGGGAAGCGTTAGGGTTAGGGTTCGGGCTAGGGTTAGGGTTAGGGGACGGGGACGGTTTATGGTCCAGGTGAGGGTACGACAACGCTTTAGGGGGAGCGTACGTGTGAGGGCGCGGCTTAGTGTCAGCGTACGGGATAGGATTAGGGGATGGGTGAGGGTCAGGCTTCGGGGAAGCGTTAGGGTTAGGGTTCGGGCTAGGGTTAGGGTTAGGGGACGGGGACGGTTTCGGGTCCAGGTGAGGGTACGACAACGCTTTAGGGGGAGCGTACGTGTGAGGGCACGGGTTAGTGTCAGCGTATGGGTTAGGATTAGGGGACGGGTGAGGGTCAGGCTTCGGGGAAGCGTTAGGGTTAGGGTTCGGGCTAGGGTTAGGGTTAGGGGCCGGGGACGGTTTCGGGTCCAGGTGAGGGTACGACAACGCTTTAGGGGGAGCGTACGTGTGAGGGCGCGGGTTAGTGTCAGCGTACGGGTTAGGATTAGGGGACGGGTGAGGGTCAGGCTTCGGGGAAGGGTTAGGGTTAGGGTTCGGGCTAGGGTTAGGGTTAGGGGACGGGGACGGTTTAGGGTCCAGGTGAGGGTACGACAACGCTTTAGGGGGAGCGTACGTGTGAGGGTGCGGCTTAGTGTCAGCGTACGGGTTAGGATTAGGGGACGGGTGAGGGTCAGGCTTCGGGGAAGCGTTAGGGTTAGGGTTCGGGCTAGGGTTAGGGTTAGGGGACGGGGACGGTTTCGGGTCCAGGTGAGGGTACGACAACGCTTTAGGGGGAGCGTACGTGTGAGGGCGCGGGTTAGTGTCAGCGTACGGGTTAGGATTAGGGGACGGGTGAGGGTCAGGCTTCGGGGAAGGGTTAGGGTTAGGGTTCGGGCTAGGGTTAGGGTTAGGGGACGGGGACGGTTTAGGGTCCAGGTGAGTGTACGACAACGCTTTAGGGGGAGCGTACGTGTGAGGGCGCGGGTTAGTGTCAGCGTACGGGTTAGGATTAGGGGACGGGTGAGGGTCAGGCTTCGGGGAAGCGTTAGGGTTAGGGTTCGGGCTAGGGTTAGGGTTAGGGGACGGGGACGGTTTAGGGTCCAGGTGAGGGTACGACAACGCTTTAGGGGGAGCGTACGTGTGAGGGTGCGGCTTAGTGTCAGCGTACGGGTTAGGATTAGGGGACGGGTGAGGGTCAGGCTTCGGGGAAGGGTTAGGGTTAGGGTTCGGGCTAGGGTTAGGGTTAGGGGACGGGGACGGTTTAGGGTCCAGGTGAGGGTACGACAACGCTTTAGGGGTAGCGTACGTGTGAGGGCGCGGGTTAGTGTCAGCGTACGGGTTAGGATTAGGGGACGGATGAGGGTCAGGCTTCGGGGAAGCGTTAGGGTTAGGGTTCGGGCTAGGGTTAGGGTTAGGGGACGGGGACGGTTTATGGTCCAGGTGAGGGTACGACAACGCTTTAGGGGGAGCGTACGTGTGAGGGCGCGGCTTAGTGTCAGCGTACGGGATAGGATTAGGGGACGGGTGAGGGTCAGGCTTCGGGGAAGCGTTAGGGTTAGGGTTCGGGCTAGGGTTAGGGTTAGGGGACGGGGACGGTTTAGGGTCCAGGTGAGGGTACGACAACGCTTTAGGGGGAGCGTACGTGTGAGGGCGCGGGTTAGTGTCAGCGTACGGGTTAGGATTAGGGGACGGGTGAGGGTCAGGCTTCGGGGAAGGGTTAGGGTTAGGGTTCGGGCTAGGGTTAGGGTTAGGGGACGGGGACGGTTTAGGGTCCAGGTGAGGGTACGACAACGCTTTAGGGGGAGCGTACGTGTGAGGGCGCGGCTTAGTGTCAGCGTACGGGATAGGATTAGGGGACGGGTGAGGGTCAGGCTTCGGGGAAGCGTTAGGGTTAGGGTTCGGGCTAGGGTTAGGGTTAGGGGACGGGGACGGTTTAGGGTCCAGGTGAGGGTACGACAACGCTTTAGGGGGAGCGTACGTGTGAGGGCGCGGGTTAGTGTCAGCGTACGGGTTAGGATTAGGGGACGGGTGAGGGTCAGGCTTCGGGGAAGCGTTAGGGTTAGGGTTCGGGCTAGGGTTAGGGTTAGGGGACGGGGACGGTTTCGGGTCCAGGTGAGGGTACGACAACGCTTTAGGGGGAGCGTACGTGTGAGGGCGCGGGTTAGTGTCAGCGTACGGGTTAGGATTAGGGGACGGGTGAGGGTCAGGCTTCGGGCAAGCGTTAGGTTTAGGGTTCGGGCTAGGGTTAGGGTTAGGGGACGGGTGAGGGTCAGGCTTCGGGGAAGCGTTAGGGTTAGGGTTCGGGCTAGGGTTAGGGTTAGGGGACGGGGACGGTTTCGGGTCCAGGTGAGGGTACGACAACGCTTTAGGGGGAGCGTACGTGTGAGGGCGCGGGTTAGTGTCAGCGTACGGGTTAGGATTAGGGGACGGGTGAGGGTCAGGCTTCGGGGAAGGGTTAGGGTTAGGGTTCGGGCTAGGGTTAGGGTTAGGGGACGGGGACGGTTTAGGGTCCAGGTGAGGTTACGACAACGCTTTAGGGGGAGCGTACGTGTGAGGGCGCGGGTTAGTGTCAGCGTACGGGTTTTGATTAGGGGACGGGTGAGGGTCAGGCTTCGGGGAAGGGTTAGGGTTAGGGTTCGGGCTAGGGTTAGGGTTAGGGGACGGGGACGGTTTAGGGTCCAGGTGAGGGTACGACAACGCTTTAGGGGGAGCGTACGTGTGAGGGCGCGGGTTAGTGTCAGCGTACGGGTTAGGATTAGGGGACGGGTGAGGGTCAGGCTTCGGGCAAGCGTTAGGTTTAGGGTTCGGGCTAGGGTTAGGGTTAGGGGACGGGGACGGTTTAGGGTCCAGGTGAGGGTACGACAACGCTTTAGGGGGAGCGTACGTGTGAGGGCGCGGCTTAGTGTCAGCGTACGGGATAGAATTAGGGGACGGGTGAGGGTCAGGCTTCGGGGAAGCGTTAGGGTTAGGGTTCGGACTAGGGTTAGGGTTAGGGGACGGGGACGGTTTAGGGTCCAGGTGAGGGTACGACAACGCTTTAGGGGGAGCGTACGTGTGAGGGCGCGGGTTAGTGTCAGCGTACGGGTTAGGATTAGGGGACGGGTGAGGGTCAGGCTTCGGGGAAGCGTTAGGGCTAGGGTTCGGGCTAGGGTTAGGGTTAGGGGACGGGGACGGTTTCGGGTCCAGGTGAGGGTACGACAACGCTTTAGGGGGAGCGTACGTGTGAGGGCGCGGGTTAGTGTCAGCGTACGGGTTAGGATTAGGGGACGGGTGAGGGTCAGGCTTCGGGGAAGCGTTAGGGTTAGGGTTCGGGCTAGGGTTAGGGTTAGGGGACGGGGACGGTTTCGGGTCCAGGTGAGGGTACGACAACGCTTTAGGGGGAGCGTACGTGTGAGGGCGCGGGTTAGTGTCAGCGTACGGGTTAGGATTAGGGGACGGGTGAGGGTCAGGCTTCGGGGAAGGGTTAGGGTTAGGGTTCGGGCTAGGGTTAGGGTTAGGGGACGGGGACGGTTTAGGGTCCAGGTGAGGGTACGACAACGCTTTAGGGGGAGCGTACGTGTGAGTGTGCGGCTTAGTGTCAGCGTACGGGTTAGGATTAGGGGACGGCTGAGGGTCAGGCTTCGGGGAAGGTTTAGGGTTAGGGTTCGGGCTAGGGTTAGGGTTAGGGGACGGGGACGGTTTAGGGTCAAGGTGAGGGTACGACAACGCTTTAGGGGTAGCGTACGTGTGAGGGCGCGGGTTAGTGTCAGCGTACGGGTTAGGATTAGGGGACGGATGAGGGTCAGGCTTCGGGGAAGCGTTAGGGTTAGGGTTCGGTCTAGGGTTAGGTTTAGGGGACGGGGACGGTTTAGGGTCCAGGTGAGGGTACGACAACGCTTTAGGGGGAGCGTACGTGTGAGGGCGCGGGTTAGGGTCAGCGTACGGGTTACGATTAGGGGACGGGTGAGGGTCAGGCTTCGGGGAAGGGTTAGGGTTAGGGTTCGGGCTAGGGTTAGGGTTAGGGGACGGGGACGGTTTAGGGTCCAGGTGAGGGTACGACAACGCTTTAGGGGGAGCGTATGTGTGCGGGCGCGGGTTAGGTTCAGCGTACGGGTTAGGATTAGGGGACGGGTGAGGGTCAGGCTTCGGGGAAGGGTTAGGGTTAGGGTTCGGGTTAGGGTTAGGGTTACGGTTAGGGTTAGGGTCAGGGTTAGGGTCAGGGTCAGGTTTAGGGTTAGGGTTAGGGGACGGGTGACGGTCAGGCTTCGGGGAAGGGTTAGGGTTAGGGTTCGGTCTAGGGTTAGGGTTAGGGGACGGGGACGGTTTAGGGTCCAGGTGAGGGTAGGACAACGCTTTAGGGGGAGCATACGTGTGAGGGCGCGGGTTAGCGTAAGCGTACGGGTTAGGATTAGGGAACGGCTGAGGATCAGGCTTCGGGGAAGGGTTAGGGTTAGGGTTCGGGCTAGGGTTAGGGTTAGGGGACGGGGACGGTTTAGGGTCCAGGTGAGGGTACGACAACGCTTTAGGGGGAGCGCACATGTGAGGGCACGGCTTAGTGTCAGCGTACGGGTTAGGATTAGGGGACGGGTGAGGGTCAGGCTTTGGGGAAGGGTTAGGGTTAGGGTTCGGGCTAGGGTTAGGGTTAGAGGATGGGGACGGTTTAGGGTCCAGGTGAGGGTACGAGAACGCTTTAGGGGGAGCGTACGTGTGAGGGCGCGGGTTAGTGTCAGCGTACGGGTTAGGATTAGGGGACGGGTGAGGGTCAGGCTTCGGGGAAGTGTTAGGGTTAGGGTTCGGGCTAGGGTTAGGGTTAGGGGACGGGGACGGTTTAGGGTCCAGGTGAGGGTACGACAACGCTTTAGGGGGAGCGTACGTGTGAGGGCGCGGGTTAGTGTCAGCGTACGGGTTAGGATTAGGGGACGGGTGAGGGTCAGGCTTCGGGGAAGGGTTGGGTTAGGGTTCGGGCTAGGGTTAGGGTTAGGGGACGGGGACGGTTTAGGGTCCAGGTGAGGGTACGACAACGCTTTAGGGGGAGCGTACGTGTGAGGGTGCGGCTTAGTGTCAGCGTACGGGTTAGGATTAGGGGACGGGTGAGGGTCAGGCTTCGGGGAAGCGTTAGGGTTAGGGTTCGGGCTAGGGTTAGGGTTAGGGGACGGGGACGGTTTCGGGTCCAGGTGAGGGTACGACAACGCTTTAGGGGGAGCGTACGTGTGAGGGCGCGGGTTAGTGTCAGCGTACGGGTTAGGATTAGGGGACGGGTGAGGGTCAGGCTTCGGGGAAGGGTTAGGGTTAGGGTTCGGGCTAGGGTTAGGGTTAGGGGACGGGGACGGTTTAGCGTCCAGGTGAGGGTACGACAACGCTTTAGGGGGAGCGTACGTGTGAGGGCGCGGGTTAGTGTCAGCGTACGGGTTAGGATTAGGGGACGGGTGAGGGTCAGGCTTCGGGGAAGCGTTAGGGTTAGGGTTCGGGCTAGGGTTAGGGTTAGGGGACGGGGACGGTTTCGGGTCCAGGTGAGGGTACGACAACGCTTTAGGGGGAGCGTACGTGTGAGGGCGCGGGTTAGTGTCAGCGTACGGGTTAGGATTAGGGGACGGGTGAGGGTCAGGCTTCGGGGAAGGGTTAGGGTTAGGGTTCGGGCTAGGGTTAGGGTTAGGGGACGGGGACGGTTTAGGGTCCAGGTGAGGGTACGACAACGCTTTAGGGGGAGCGTACGTGTGAGGGCGCGGGTTAGTGTCAGCGTACGGGTTAGGATTAGGGGACGTGTGAGGGTCAGGCTTCGGGGAAGCGTTAGGGTTAGGGTTCGGGCTAGGGTTAGGGTTAGGGGACGGGGACGGTTTCGGGTCCAGGTGAGGGTACGACAACGCTTTAGGGGGAGCGTACGTGTGAGGGCGCGGGTTAGTGTCAGCGTACGGGTTAGGATTAGGGGACGGGTGAGGGTCAGGCTTCGGGGAAGGGTTAGGGTTAGGGTTCGGGCTAGGGTTAGGGTTAGGGGACGGGGACGGTTTAGGGTCCAGGTGAGGGTACGACAACGCTTTAGGGGGAGCGTACGTGTGAGGGCGCGGGTTAGTGTCAGCGTACGGGTTAGGATTAGGGGACGGGTGAGGGTCAGGCTTCGGGGAAGCTTTAGGGTTAGGGTTCGGGCTAGGGTTAGGGTTAGGGGACGGGGACGGTTTATGGTCCAGGTGAGGGTACGACAACGCTTTAGGGGGAGCGTACGTGTGAGGGCGCGGCTTAGTGTCAGCGTACGGGATAGGATTAGGGGACGGGTGAGGGTCAGGCTTCGGGGAAGCGTTAGGGTTAGGGTTCGGGCTAAGGTTAGGGTTAGGGGACGGGGACGGTTTAGGGTCCAGGTGAGGGTACGACAACGCTTTAGGGGGAGCGTACGTGTGAGGGTGCGGCTTAGTGTCAGCGTACGGGTTAGGATTAGGGGACGGGTGAGGGTCAGGCTTCGGGGAAGGGTTAGGGTTAGGGTTCGGGCTAGGGTTAGGGTTAGGGGACGGGGACGGTTTCGGGTCCAGGTGAGGGTATGACAACGCTTTAGGGGGAGCGTACATGTGAGGGCGCGGGTTAGTGTCAGCGTACGGGTTAGGATTAGGGGACGGGTGAGGGTCAGGCTTCGGGGAAGGGTTAGGGTTAGGGTTCGGGCTAGGGTTAGGGTTAGGGGACGGGGACGGTTTAGGGTCCAGGTGAGGGTACGACAACGCTTTAGGGGGAGCGTACGTGTGAGGGCGCGGGTTAGTGTCAGCGTACGGGTTTTGATTAGGGGACGGGTGAGGGTCAGGCTTCGGGGAAGGGTTAGGGTTAGGGTTCGGGCTAGGGTTAGGGTTAGGGGACGGGGACGGTTTAGGGTCCAGGTGAGGGTACGACAACGCTTTAGGGGGAGCGTACGTGTGAGGGCGCGGGTTAGTGTCAGCGTACGGGTTAGGATTAGGGGACGGGTGAGGGTCAGGCTTCGGGCAAGCGTTAGGTTTAGGGTTCGGGCTAGGGTTAGGGTTAGGGGACGGGGACGGTTTAGGGTCCAGGTGAGGGTACGACAACGCTTTAGGGGGAGCGTACGTGTGAGGGCGCGGCTTAGTGTCAGCGTACGGGATAGAATTAGGGGACGGGTGAGGGTCAGGCTTCGGGGAAGCGTTAGGGTTAGGGTTCGGACTAGGGTTAGGGTTAGGGGACGGGGACGGTTTAGGGTCCAGGTGAGGGTACGACAACGCTTTAGGGGGAGCGTACGTGTGAGGGCGCGGGTTAGTGTCAGCGTACGGGTTAGGATTAGGGGACGGGTGAGGGTCAGGCTTCGGGGAAGCGTTAGGGCTAGGGTTCGGGCTAGGGTTAGGGTTAGGGGACGGGGACGGTTTCGGGTCCAGGTGAGGGTACGACAACGCTTTAGGGGGAGCGTACGTGTGAGGGCGCGGGTTAGTGTCAGCGTACGGGTTAGGATTAGGGGACGGGTGAGGGTCAGGCTTCGGGGAAGCGTTAGGGTTAGGGTTCGGGCTAGGGTTAGGGTTAGGGGACGGGGACGGTTTCGGGTCCAGGTGAGGGTACGACAACGCTTTAGGGGGAGCGTACGTGTGAGGGCGCGGGTTAGTGTCAGCGTATGGGTTAGGATTAGGGGACGGGTGAGGGTCAGGCTTCGGGGAAGGGTTAGGGTTAGGGTTCGGGCTAGGGTTAGGGTTAGGGGACGGGGACGGTTTAGGGTCCAGGTGAGGGTACGACAACGCTTTAGGGGGAGCGTACGTGTGAGGGTGCGGCTTAGTGTCAGCGTACGGGTTAGGATTAGGGGACGGCTGAGGGTCAGGCTTCGGGGAAGGTTTAGGGTTAGGGTTCGGGCTAGGGTTAGGGTTAGGGGACGGGGACGGTTTAGGGTCAAGGTGAGGGTACGACAACGCTTTAGGGGTAGCGTACGTGTGAGGGCGCGGGTTAGTGTCAGCGTACGGGTTAGGATTAGGGGACGGATGAGGGTCAGGCTTCGGGGAAGCGTTAGGGTTAGGGTTCGGTCTAGGGTTAGGTTTAGGGGACGGGGACGGTTTAGGGTCCAGGTGAGGGTACGACAACGCTTTAGGGGGAGCGTACGTGTGAGGGCGCGGGTTAGGGTCAGCGTACGGGTTAGGATTAGGGGACGGGTGAGGGTCAGGCTTCGGGGAAGGGTTAGGGTTAGGGTTCGGGCTAGGGTTAGGGTTAGGGGACGGGGACGGTTTAGGGTCCAGGTGAGGGTACGACAACGCTTTAGGGGGAGCGTTTGTGTGCGGGCGCGGGTTAGGTTCAGCGTACGGGTTAGGATTAGGGGACGGGTGAGGGTCAGGCTTCGGGGAAGGGTTAGGGTTAGGGTTCGGGTTAGGGTTAGGGTTACGGTTAGGGTTAGGGTCAGGGTTAGGGTCAGGGTCAGGTTTAGGGTTAGGGTTAGGGGACGGGTGACGGTCAGGCTTCGGGGAAGGGTTAGGGTTAGGGTTCGGTCTAGGGTTAGGGTTAGGGGACGGGGACGGTTTAGGGTCCAGGTGAGGGTAGGACAACGCTTTAGGGGGAGCATACGTGTGAGGGCGCGGGTTAGCGTAAGCGTACGGGTTAGGATTAGGGAACGGCTGAGGATCAGGCTTCGGGGAAGGGTTAGGGTTAGGGTTCGGGCTAGGGTTAGGGTTAGGGGACGGGGACGGTTTAGGGTCCAGGTGAGGGTACGACAACGCTTTAGGGGGAGCGCACGTGAGGGCACGGCTTAGTGTCAGCGTACGGGTTAGGATTAGGGGACGGGTGAGGGTCAGGCTTTGGGGAAGGGTTAGGGTTAGGGTTCGGGCTAGGGTTAGGGTTAGAGGATGGGGACGGTTTAGGGTCCAGGTGAGGGTACGAGAACGCTTTAGGGGGAGCGTACGTGTGAGGGCGCGGGTTAGTGTCAGCGTACGGGTTAGGATTAGGGGACGGGTGAGGGTCAGGCTTCGGGGAAGTGTTAGGGTTAGGGTTCGGGCTAGGGTTAGGGTTAGGGGACGGGGACGGTTTAGGGTCCAGGTGAGGGTACGACAACGCTTTAGGGGGAGCGTACGTGTGAGGGCGCGGGTTAGTGTCAGCGTACGGGTTAGGATTAGGGGACGGGTGAGGGTCAGGCTTCGGGGAAGGGTTGGGTTAGGGTTCGGGCTAGGGTTAGGGTTAGGGGACGGGGACGGTTTAGGGTCCAGGTGAGGGTACGACAACGCTTTAGGGGGAGCGTACGTGTGAGGGTGCGGCTTAGTGTCAGCGTACGGGTTAGGATTAGGGGACGGGTGAGGGTCAGGCTTCGGGGAAGCGTTAGGGTTAGGGTTCGGGCTAGGGTTAGGGTTAGGGGACGGGGACGGTTTCGGGTCCAGGTGAGGGTACGACAACGCTTTAGGGGGAGCGTACGTGTGAGGGCGCGGGTTAGTGTCAGCGTACGGGTTAGGATTAGGGGACGGGTGAGGGTCAGGCTTCGGGGAAGGGTTAGGGTTAGGGTTCGGGCTAGGGTTAGGGTTAGGGGACGGGGACGGTTTAGCGTCCAGGTGAGGGTACGACAACGCTTTAGGGGGAGCGTACGTGTGAGGGCGCGGGTTAGTGTCAGCGTACGGGTTAGGATTAGGGGACGGGTGAGGGTCAGGCTTCGGGGAAGCGTTAGGGTTAGGGTTCGGGCTAGGGTTAGGGTTAGGGGACGGGGACGGTTTCGGGTCCAGGTGAGGGTACGACAACGCTTTAGGGGGAGCGTACGTGTGAGGGCGCGGGTTAGTGTCAGCGTACGGGTTAGGATTAGGGGACGGGTGAGGGTCAGGCTTCGGGGAAGGGTTAGGGTTAGGTTTCGGGCTAGGGTTAGGGTTAGGGGACGGGGACGGTTTAGGGTCCAGGTGAGGGTACGACAACGCTTTAGGGGGAGCGTACGTGTGAGGGTGCGGGTTAGTGTCAGCGTACGGGTTAGGATTAGGGGACGTGTGAGGGTCAGGCTTCGGGGAAGCGTTAGGGTTAGGGTTCGGGCTAGGGTTAGGGTTAGGGGACGGGGACGGTTTCGGGTCCAGGTGAGGGTACGACAACGCTTTAGGGGGAGCGTACGTGTGAGGGCGCGGGTTAGTGTCAGCGTACGGGTTAGGATTAGGGGACGGGTGAGGGTCAGGCTTCGGGGAAGGGTTAGGGTTAGGGTTCGGGCTAGGGTTAGGGTTAGGGGACGGGGACGGTTTAGGGTCCAGGTGAGGGTACAACAACGCTTTAGGGGGAGCGTACGTGTGAGGGCGCGGGTTAGTGTCAGCGTACGGGTTAGGATTAGGGGACGGGTGAGGGTCAGGCTTCGGGGAAGCTTTAGGGTTAGGGTTCGGGCTAGGGTTAGGGTTAGGGGACGGGGACGGTTTATGGTCCAGGTGAGGGTACGACAACGCTTTAGGGGGAGCGTACGTGTGAGGGCGCGGCTTAGTGTCAGCGTACGGGATAGGATTAGGGGACGGGTGAGGGTCAGGCTTCGGGGAAGCGTTAGGGTTAGGGTTCGGGCTAAGGTTAGGGTTAGGGGACGGGGACGGTTTAGGGTCCAGGTGAGGGTACGACAACGCTTTAGGGGGAGCGTACGTGTGAGGGTGCAGCTTAGTGTCAGCGTACGGGTTAGGATTAGGGGACGGGTGAGGGTCAGGCTTCGGGGAAGGGTTAGGGTTAGGGTTCGGGCTAGGGTTAGTGTTAGGGGACGGGGACGGTTTCGGGTCCACGTGAGGGTATGACAACGCTTTAGGGGGAGCGTACGTGTGAGGGCGCGGGTTAGTGTCAGCGTACGGGTTAGGATTAGGGGACGGGTGAGGGTCAGGCTTCGGGGAAGGGTTAGGGTTAGGGTTCGGGCTAGGGTTAGGGTTAGGGGACGGGGACGGTTTAGGGTCCAGGTGAGGGTACGACAACGCTTTAGGGGGAGCGTACGTGTGAGGGCGCGGGTTAGTGTCAGCGTACGGGTTAGGATTAGGGGACGGGTGAGGGTCAGGCTTCGGGGAAGCGTTAGGGTTAGGGTTCGGGCTAGGGTTAGGGTTAGGGGACGGGGACGGTTTATGGTCCAGGTGAGGGTACGACAACGCTTTAGGGGGAGCGTACGTGTGAGGGCGCGGCTTAGTGTCAGCGTACGGGATAGGATTAGGGGACGGGTGAGGGTCAGGCTTCGGGGAAGCGTTAGGGTTAGGGTTCGGGCTAGGGTTAGGGTTAGGGGACGGGGACGGTTTAGGGTCCAGGTGAGGGTACGACAACGCTTTAGGGGGAGCGTACGTGTGAGGGCGCGGGTTAGTGTCAGCGTACGGGTTAGGATTAGGGGACGGGTGAGGGTCAGGCTTCGGGGAAGCGTTAGGGTTAGGATTCGGGCTAGGGTTAGGGTTAGGGGACGGGGACGGTTTCGGGTTCAGGTGAGGGTACGACAACGCTTTAGGGGGAGCGTACGTGTGAGGGCGCGGGTTAGTGTCAGCGTACGGGTTAGGATTAGGGGACGGGTGAGGGTCAGGCTTCGGGGAAGGGTTAGGGTTAGGGTTCGGGCTAGGGTTAGGGTTAGGGGACGGGGACGGTTTAGGGTCCAGGTGAGGGTACGACAACGCTTTAGGGGGAGCGTACGTGTGAGGGTGCGGCTTAGTGTCAGCGTAAGGGTTAGGATTAGGGGACCGGTGAGGGTCAGGCTTCGGGGAAGGGTTAGGGTTAGGGTTCGGGCTAGGGTTAGGGTTAGGGGACGGGGACGGTTTAGGGTTCAGGTGAGGGTACGACAACGCTTTAGGGGTAGCGTACGTGTGAGGGCGCGGGTTAGTGTCAGCGTACGGGTTAGGATTAGGGGACGGATGAGGGTCAGGCTTCGGGGAAGCGTTAGGGTTAGGGTTCGGGCTAGGGTTAGGGTTAGGGGACGGGGACGGTTTATGGTCCAGGTGAGGGTACGACAACGCTTTAGGGGGAGCGTACGTGTGAGGGCGCGGCTTAGTGTCAGCGTACGGGATAGAATTAGGGGACGGGAGAGGGTCAGGCTTCGGGGAAGCGTTAGGGTTAGGGTTCGGGCTAGGGTTAGGGTTAGGGGACGGGGACGGTTTATGGTCCAGGTGAGGGTACGACAACGCTTTAGGGGGAGCGTACGTGTGAGGGCGCGGGTTAGTGTCAGCGTACGGGTTAGGATTAGGGGACGGGTGAGGGTCAGGCTTCGGGGAAGCGTTAGGGTTAGGGTTCGGGCTAGGGTTAGGGTTAGGGGACGGGGACGGTTTCGGGTCCAGGTGAGGGTACGACAACGCTTTAGGGGGAGCGTACGTGTGAGGGCGTGGTTTAGTGTCAGCGTACGGGTTAGGATATGGGGACGGCTGAGGGTCAGGCTTCGGGGAAGGGTTAGGGTTAGGGTTCGGGCTAGGGTTAGGATTAGGGGACGGGGGCGGTTTAGGGTCCAGGTGATGGTACGACAACGCTTTAGGGGGAGCGTACGTGTGAGGGCACGGGTTAGTGTCAGCGTACGGGTTAGGATTAGGGGACGGGTGAGGGTCAGGCTTCGGGGAAGGGTTAGGGTTAGGGTTCGGGCTAGGGTTAGGGTTAGGGGACGGGGACGGTTTAGGGTCCAGGTGAGGGTACGACAACGCTTTAGGGGGAGCGTACCTGTGAGGGCGCTGGTTAGTGTCAGCATACGGGTTAGGATTAGGGGACGGGTGAGGGTCAGGCTTCGGGGAGGGGTTAGGGTTAGGGTTCGGGCTAGGGTTAGGGTTAAGGGACGGGGACGGTTTAGGGTCCAGGTGAGGGTATGACAACGCTGTAGGGGGAGCGTACGTGTGAGGGCGCAGGTTAGTGTCAGCGTACGGGTTAGGATTAGGGGACGGGTGAGGGTCAGGCAACGGGGAAGGGTTAGGTTTAGGGTTCGGGCTAGGGTTAGGGTTAGGGTTAGGGGACGGTTTAGGGTCCAGGTGAGGATACGACAACGCTGTAGGGGGAGCGTACGTGTGAGGGCGCGGCTTAGTGTCAGCGTACGGGTTAGGATTAGGGGACGGGTGAGGGTCAGGCTTCGGGGAGGTGTTAGGGTTAGTGTTCGGGCTAGGGTTAGGGTTAGGGGACGGGGA
Source organism: Globicephala melas (assembly GCF_963455315.2). Lineage (NCBI taxonomy): Eukaryota > Metazoa > Chordata > Mammalia > Artiodactyla > Delphinidae > Globicephala > Globicephala melas. Next base: position 243,426 of record NW_027207362.1, on the reverse strand, counting down.
CGGTTTAGGGTCCAGGTGAGGGTACGACAACGCTTTAGGGGGAGCGTACGTGTGAGGGCGCGGCTTAGTGTCAGCGTACGGGTTAGGATTAGGGGACGGGTGAGGGTCAGGCTTCGGGGAGTGGTTAGGGTTAGGGTTCGGGCTAGGGTTAGGGTTAGGGGACGGGGACGGTTTAGGGTCCAGGTGAGGGTACGACAACGCTTTAGGGGGAGCGTACGTGTGAGGGCGCGGCTTAGTGTCAGCGTACGGGATAGGATTAGGGGACGGGTGAGGGTCAGGCTTCGGGGAAGCGTTAGGGTTAGGGTTCGGTCTAGGGTTAGGGTTAGGGGACGGGGACGGTTTAGGGTCCAGGTGAGGGTACGAGAACACTTTAGGGGGAGCGTACGTGTGAGGGCGCGGGTTAGTGTCAGCGTACGGGTTAGGATTAGGGGACGGGTGAGGGTCAGGCTTCGGGGAAGCGTTAGGGTTAGGGTTCGGGCTAGGGTTAGGGTTAGGGGACGGGGACGGTTTAGGGTCCAGGTGAGGGTACGACAACGCTTTAGGGGGAGCGTACGTGTGAGGGCGCGGGTTAGTGTCAGCGTACGGGTTAGGATTAGGGGACGGGTGAGGGTCAGGCTTCGGGGAAGCGTTAGGGTTAGGGTTCGGGCTAGGGTTAGGGTTAGGGGACGGGGACGGTTTATGGTCCAGGTGAGGGTACGACAACGCTTTAGGGGGAGCGTACGTGTGAGGGCGCGGCTTAGTGTCAGCGTACGGGATAGGATTAGGGGATGGGTGAGGGTCAGGCTTCGGGGAAGCGTTAGGGTTAGGGTTCGGGCTAGGGTTAGGGTTAGGGGACGGGGACGGTTTCGGGTCCAGGTGAGGGTACGACAACGCTTTAGGGGGAGCGTACGTGTGAGGGCGCGGGTTAGTGTCAGCGTACGGGTTAGGATTAGGGGACGGGTGAGGGTCAGGCTTCGGGGAAGCGTTAGGGTTAGGGTTCGGGCTAGGGTTAGGGTTAGGGGCCGGGGACGGTTTCGGGTCCAGGTGAGGGTACGACAACGCTTTAGGGGGAGCGTACGTGTGAGGGCGCGGGTTAGTGTCAGCGTACGGGTTAGGATTAGGGGACGGGTGAGGGTCAGGCTTCGGGGAAGGGTTAGGGTTAGGGTTCGGGCTAGGGTTAGGGTTAGGGGACGGGGACGGTTTAGGGTCCAGGTGAGGGTACGACAACGCTTTAGGGGGAGCGTACGTGTGAGGGTGCGGCTTAGTGTCAGCGTACGGGTTAGGATTAGGGGACGGGTGAGGGTCAGGCTTCGGGGAAGCGTTAGGGTTAGGGTTCGGGCTAGGGTTAGGGTTAGGGGACGGGGACGGTTTCGGGTCCAGGTGAGGGTACGACAACGCTTTAGGGGGAGCGTACGTGTGAGGGCGCGGGTTAGTGTCAGCGTACGGGTTAGGATTAGGGGACGGGTGAGGGTCAGGCTTCGGGGAAGGGTTAGGGTTAGGGTTCGGGCTAGGGTTAGGGTTAGGGGACGGGGACGGTTTAGGGTCCAGGTGAGTGTACGACAACGCTTTAGGGGGAGCGTACGTGTGAGGGCGCGGGTTAGTGTCAGCGTACGGGTTAGGATTAGGGGACGGGTGAGGGTCAGGCTTCGGGGAAGCGTTAGGGTTAGGGTTCGGGCTAGGGTTAGGGTTAGGGGACGGGGACGGTTTAGGGTCCAGGTGAGGGTACGACAACGCTTTAGGGGGAGCGTACGTGTGAGGGTGCGGCTTAGTGTCAGCGTACGGGTTAGGATTAGGGGACGGGTGAGGGTCAGGCTTCGGGGAAGGGTTAGGGTTAGGGTTCGGGCTAGGGTTAGGGTTAGGGGACGGGGACGGTTTAGGGTCCAGGTGAGGGTACGACAACGCTTTAGGGGTAGCGTACGTGTGAGGGCGCGGGTTAGTGTCAGCGTACGGGTTAGGATTAGGGGACGGATGAGGGTCAGGCTTCGGGGAAGCGTTAGGGTTAGGGTTCGGGCTAGGGTTAGGGTTAGGGGACGGGGACGGTTTATGGTCCAGGTGAGGGTACGACAACGCTTTAGGGGGAGCGTACGTGTGAGGGCGCGGCTTAGTGTCAGCGTACGGGATAGGATTAGGGGACGGGTGAGGGTCAGGCTTCGGGGAAGCGTTAGGGTTAGGGTTCGGGCTAGGGTTAGGGTTAGGGGACGGGGACGGTTTAGGGTCCAGGTGAGGGTACGACAACGCTTTAGGGGGAGCGTACGTGTGAGGGCGCGGGTTAGTGTCAGCGTACGGGTTAGGATTAGGGGACGGGTGAGGGTCAGGCTTCGGGGAAGGGTTAGGGTTAGGGTTCGGGCTAGGGTTAGGGTTAGGGGACGGGGACGGTTTAGGGTCCAGGTGAGGGTACGACAACGCTTTAGGGGGAGCGTACGTGTGAGGGCGCGGCTTAGTGTCAGCGTACGGGATAGGATTAGGGGACGGGTGAGGGTCAGGCTTCGGGGAAGCGTTAGGGTTAGGGTTCGGGCTAGGGTTAGGGTTAGGGGACGGGGACGGTTTAGGGTCCAGGTGAGGGTACGACAACGCTTTAGGGGGAGCGTACGTGTGAGGGCGCGGGTTAGTGTCAGCGTACGGGTTAGGATTAGGGGACGGGTGAGGGTCAGGCTTCGGGGAAGCGTTAGGGTTAGGGTTCGGGCTAGGGTTAGGGTTAGGGGACGGGGACGGTTTCGGGTCCAGGTGAGGGTACGACAACGCTTTAGGGGGAGCGTACGTGTGAGGGCGCGGGTTAGTGTCAGCGTACGGGTTAGGATTAGGGGACGGGTGAGGGTCAGGCTTCGGGGAAGCGTTAGGGTTAGGGTTCGGGCTAGGGTTAGGGTTAGGGGACGGGGACGGTTTAGGGTCCAGGTGAGGGTACGACAACGCTTTAGGGGGAGCGTACGTGTGAGGGTGCGGCTTAGTGTCAGCGTACGGGTTAGGATTAGGGGACGGGTGAGGGTCAGGCTTCGGGGAAGCGTTAGGGTTAGGGTTCGGGCTAGGGTTAGGGTTAGGGGACGGGGACGGTTTCGGGTCCAGGTGAGGGTACGACAACGCTTTAGGGGGAGCGTACGTGTGAGGGCGCGGGTTAGTGTCAGCGTACGGGTTAGGATTAGGGGACGGGTGAGGGTCAGGCTTCGGGGAAGGGTTAGGGTTAGGGTTCGGGCTAGGGTTAGGGTTAGGGGACGGGGACGGTTTAGGGTCCAGGTGAGGTTACGACAACGCTTTAGGGGGAGCGTACGTGTGAGGGCGCGGGTTAGTGTCAGCGTACGGGTTTTGATTAGGGGACGGGTGAGGGTCAGGCTTCGGGGAAGGGTTAGGGTTAGGGTTCGGGCTAGGGTTAGGGTTAGGGGACGGGGACGGTTTAGGGTCCAGGTGAGGGTACGACAACGCTTTAGGGGGAGCGTACGTGTGAGGGCACGGGTTAGTGTCAGCGTACGGGTTAGGATTAGGGGACGGGTGAGGGTCAGGCTTCGGGGAAGCGTTAGGGTTAGGGTTCGGGCTAGGGTTAGGGTTAGGGGACGGGGACGGTTTCGGGTCCAGGTGAGGGTACGACAACGCTTTAGGGGGAGCGTACGTGTGAGGGCGCGGGTTAGTGTCAGCGTACGGGTTAGGATTAGGGGACGGGTGAGGGTCAGGCTTCGTGGAAGGGTTAGGGTTAGGGTTCGGGCTAGGGTTAGGGTTAGGGGACGGGGACGGTTTAGGGTCCAGGTGAGGGTACGACAACGCTTTAGGGGGAGCGTACGTGTGAGGGCGCGGGTTAGTGTCAGCGTACGGGTTAGGATTAGGGGACGGGTGAGGGTCAGGCTTCGGGCAAGCGTTAGGTTTAGGGTTCGGGCTAGGGTTAGGGTTAGGGGACGGGGACGGTTTAGGGTCCAGGTGAGGGTACGACAACGCTTTAGGGGGAGCGTACGTGTGAGGGCGCGGCTTAGTGTCAGCGTACGGGATAGAATTAGGGGACGGGTGAGGGTCAGGCTTCGGGGAAGCGTTAGGGTTAGGGTTCGGGTTAGGGTTAGGGTTACGGTTAGGGTTAGGGTCAGGGTTAGGGTCAGGGTCAGGTTTAGGGTTAGGGTTAGGGGACGGGTGACGGTCAGGCTTCGGGGAAGGGTTAGGGTTAGGGTTCGGTCTAGGGTTAGGGTTAGGGGACGGGGACGGTTTAGGGTCCAGGTGAGGGTAGGACAACGCTTTAGGGGGAGCGTACGTGTGAGGGCGCGGGTTAGCGTAAGCGTACGGGTTAGGATTAGGGAACGGCTGAGGATCAGGCTTCGGGGAAGGGTTAGGGTTAGGGTTCGGGCTAGGGTTAGGGTTAGGGGACGGGGACGGTTTAGGGTCCAGGTGAGGGTACGACAACGCTTTAGGGGGAGCGCACGTGTGAGGGCACGGCTTAGTGTCAGCGTACGGGTTAGGATTAGGGGACGGGTGAGGGTCAGGCTTTGGGGAAGGGTTAGGGTTAGGGTTCGGGCTAGGGTTAGGGTTAGAGGATGGGGACGGTTTAGGGTCCAGGTGAGGGTACGAGAACGCTTTAGGGGGAGCGTACGTGTGAGGGCGCGGGTTAGTGTCAGCGTACGGGTTAGGATTAGGGGACGGGTGAGGGTCAGGCTTCGGGGAAGTGTTAGGGTTAGGGTTCGGGCTAGGGTTAGGGTTAGGGGACGGGGACGGTTTAGGGTCCAGGTGAGGGTACGACAACGCTTTAGGGGGAGCGTACGTGTGAGGGCGCGGGTTAGTGTCAGCGTACGGGTTAGGATTAGGGGACGGGTGAGGGTCAGGCTTCGGGGAAGGGTTGGGTTAGGGTTCGGGCTAGGGTTAGGGTTAGGGGACGGGGACGGTTTAGGGTCCAGGTGAGGGTACGACAACGCTTTAGGGGGAGCGTACGTGTGAGGGTGCAGCTTAGTGTCAGCGTACGGGTTAGGATTAGGGGACGGGTGAGGGTCAGGCTTCGGGGAAGCGTTAGGGTTAGGGTTCGGGCTAGGGTTAGGGTTAGGGGACGGGGACGGTTTCGGGTCCAGGTGAGGGTACGACAACGCTTTAGGGGGAGCGTACGTGTGAGGGCGCGGGTTAGTGTCAGCGTACGGGTTAGGATTAGGGGACGGGTGAGGGTCAGGCTTCGGGGAAGGGTTAGGGTTAGGGTTCGGGCTAGGGATAGGGTTAGGGGACGGGGACGGTTTAGGGTCCAGGTGAGGGTACGACAACGCTTTAGGGGGAGCGTACGTGTGAGGGCGCGGGTTAGTGTCAGCGTACGGGTTAGGATTAGGGGACGGGTGAGGGTCAGGCTTCGGGGAAGCGTTAGGGTTAGGGTTCGGGCTAGGGTTAGGGTTAGGGGACGGGGACGGTTTCGGGTCCAGGTGAGGGTACGACAACGCTTTAGGGGGAGCGTACGTGTGAGGGCGCGGGTTAGTGTCAGCGTACGGGTTAGGATTAGGGGACGGGTGAGGGTCAGGCTTCGGGGAAGGGTTAGGGTTAGGGTTCGGGCTAGGGTTAGGGTTAGGGGACGGGGACGGTTTAGGGTCCAGGTGAGGGTACGACAACGCTTTAGGGGGAGCGTACGTGTGAGGGCGCGGGTTAGTGTCAGCGTACGGGTTAGGATTAGGGGACGTGTGAGGGTCAGGCTTCGGGGAAGCGTTAGGGTTAGGGTTCGGGCTAGGGTTAGGGTTAGGGGACGGGGACGGTTTCGGGTCCAGGTGAGGGTACGACAACGCTTTAGGGGGAGCGTACGTGTGAGGGCGCGGGTTAGTGTCAGCGTACGGGTTAGGATTAGGGGACGGGTGAGGGTCAGGCTTCGGGGAAGGGTTAGGGTTAGGGTTCGGGCTAGGGTTAGGGTTAGGGGACGGGGACGGTTTAGGGTCCAGGTGAGGGTACGACAACGCTTTAGGGGGAGCGTACGTGTGAGGGCGCGGGTTAGTGTCAGCGTACGGGTTAGGATTAGGGGACGGGTGAGGGTCAGGCTTCGGGGAAGCTTTAGGGTTAGGGTTCGGGCTAGGGTTAGGGTTAGGGGACGGGGACGGTTTATGGTCCAGGTGAGGGTACGACAACGCTTTAGGGGGAGCGTACGTGTGAGGGCGCGGCTTAGTGTCAGCGTACGGGATAGGATTAGGGGACGGGTGAGGGTCAGGCTTCGGGGAAGCGTTAGGGTTAGGGTTCGGGCTAAGGTTAGGGTTAGGGGACGGGGACGGTTTAGGGTCCAGGTGAGGGTACGACAACGCTTTAGGGGGAGCGTACGTGTGAGGGTGCGGCTTAGTGTCAGCGTACGGGTTAGGATTAGGGGACGGGTGAGGGTCAGGCTTCGGGGAAGGGTTAGGGTTAGGGTTCGGGCTAGGGTTAGGGTTAGGGGACGGGGACGGTTTCGGGTCCAGGTGAGGGTATGACAATGCTTTAGGGGGAGCGTACGTGTGAGGGCGCGGGTTAGTGTCAGCGTACGGGTTAGGATTAGGGGACGGGTGAGGGTCAGGCTTCGGGGAAGGGTTAGGGTTAGGGTTCGGGCTAGGGTTAGGGTTAGGGGACGGGGACGGTTTAGGGTCCAGGTGAGGGTACGACAACGCTTTAGGGGGAGCGTACGTGTGAGGGCGCGGGTTAGTGTCAGCGTACGGGTTAGGATTAGGGGACGGGTGAGGGTCAGGCTTCGGGGAAGCGTTAGGGTTAGGGTTCGGGCTAGGGTTAGGGTTAGGGGACGGGGACGGTTTATGGTCCAGGTGAGGGTACGACAACGCTTTAGGGGGAGCGTACGTGTGAGGGCGCGGCTTAGTGTCAGCGTACGGGATAGGATTAGGGGACGGGTGAGGGTCAGGCTTCGGGGAAGCGTTAGGGTTAGGGTTCGGGCTAGGGTTAGGGTTAGGGGACGGGGACGGTTTAGGGTCCAGGTGAGGGTACGACAACGCTTTAGGGGGAGCGTACGTGTGAGGGCGCGGGTTAGTGTCAGCGTACGGGTTAGGATTAGGGGACGGGTGAGGGTCAGGCTTCGGGGAAGCGTTAGGGTTAGGATTCGGGCTAGGGTTAGGGTTAGGGGACGGGGACGGTTTCGGGTTCAGGTGAGGGTACGACAACGCTTTAGGGGGAGCGTACGTGTGAGGGCGCGGGTTAGTGTCAGCGTACGGGTTAGGATTAGGGGACGGGTGAGGGTCAGGCTTCGGGGAAGGGTTAGGGTTAGGGTTCGGGCTAGGGTTAGGGTTAGGGGACGGGGACGGTTTAGGGTCCAGGTGAGGGTACGACAACGCTTTAGGGGGAGCGTACGTGTGAGGGTGCGGCTTAGTGTCAGCGTAAGGGTTAGGATTAGGGGACCGGTGAGGGTCAGGCTTCGGGGAAGGGTTAGGGTTAGGGTTCGGGCTAGGGTTAGGGTTAGGGGACGGGGACGGTTTAGGGTTCAGGTGAGGGTACGACAACGCTTTAGGGGTAGCGTACGTGTGAGGGCGCGGGTTAGTGTCAGCGTACGGGTTAGGATTAGGGGACGGATGAGGGTCAGGCTTCGGGGAAGCGTTAGGGTTAGGGTTCGGGCTAGGGTTAGGGTTAGGGGACGGGGACGGTTTATGGTCCAGGTGAGGGTACGACAACGCTTTAGGGGGAGCGTACGTGTGAGGGCGCGGCTTAGTGTCAGCGTACGGGATAGGATTAGGGGACGGGAGAGGGTCAGGCTTCGGGGAAGCGTTAGGGTTAGGGTTCGGGCTAGGGTTAGGGTTAGGGGACGGGGACGGTTTATGGTCCAGGTGAGGGTACGACAACGCTTTAGGGGGAGCGTACGTGTGAGGGCGCGGGTTAGTGTCAGCGTACGGGTTAGGATTAGGGGACGGGTGAGGGTCAGGCTTCGGGGAAGCGTTAGGGTTAGGGTTCGGGCTAGGGTTAGGGTTAGGGGACGGGGACGGTTTCGGGTCCAGGTGAGGGTACGACAACGCTTTAGGGGGAGCGTACGTGTGAGGGCGCGGGTTAGTGTCAGCGTACGGGTTAGGATTAGGGGACGGGTGAGGGTCAGGCTTCGGGGAAGGGTTAGGGTTAGGGTTCGGGCTAGGGTTAGGGTTAGGGGACGGGGACGGTTTAGGGTCCAGGTGAGGGTACGACAACGCTGTAGGGGGAGCGTACGTGTGAGGGCGCGGGTTAGTGTCAGCGTACGGGTTAGGATTAGGGGACGGGTGAGGTTCAGGCTTCGGGGAAGGGTTAGGGTTAGGGTTCGGGCTAGGGTTAGGGTTAGGGGACGGGGACGGTTTAGGGTCCAGGTGAGGGTAAGACAACGCTTTAGGGGGAGCGTACGTGTGAGGGCGCGGGTTAGTGTCAGCGTACGGGTTAGGATTAGGGGACGGGTGAGGGTCAGGCTTCGGGGAAGTGTTAGGCTTAGGGTTCGGGCTAGGGTTAGGGTTAGGGGACGGGGACAGTTTAGGGTCCAGGTGAGGGTACGACAACGCTTTAGGGGGAGCGTACGTGTGAGGGCGCGGGTTAGTGTCAGCGTACGGGTTAGGATTAGGGGACGGGTGAGGGTCAGGCTTCGGGGAAGTGTTAGGGTTAGGGTTCGGGCTAGGGTTAGGGTTAGGGGACGGGGACGGTTTAGGGTCCAGGTGAGGGTACGACAACGCTTTAGGGGGAGCGTACGTGTGAGGGCGCGGGTTAGTGTCAGCGTACGGGTTAGGATTAGGGGACGGGTGAGGGTCAGGCTTCGGGGAAGGGTTAGGGTTAGGGTTCGGGCTAGGGTTAGGGTTAGGGGACGGGGACGGTTTAGGGTCCAGGTGAGGGTACGACAACGCTTTAGGGGGAGCGTACGTGTGAGGGCGCGGTTTAGTGTCAGCGTACGGGTTAGGATATGGGGACGGCTGAGGGTCAGGCTTCGGGGAAGGGTTAGGGTTAGGGTTCGGGCTAGGGTTAGGATTAGGGGACGGGGGCGGTTTAGGGTCCAGGTGATGGTACGACAACGCTTTAGGTGGAGCGTACGTGTGAGGGCGCGGGTTAGTGTCAGCGTACGGGTTAGGATTAGGGGACGGGTGAGGGTCAGGCTTCGGGGAAGGGTTAGGGTTAGGGTTCGGGCTAGGGTTAGGGTTAGGGGACGGGGACGGTTTAGGGTCCAGGTGAGGGTACGACAACGCTTTAGGGGGAGCGTACCTGTGAGGGCGCTGGTTAGTGTCAGCATACGGGTTAGGATTAGGGGACGGGTGAGGGTCAGGCTTCGGGGAGGGGTTAGGGTTAGGGTTCGGGCTAGGGTTAGGGTTAAGGGACGGGGACGGTTTAGGGTCCAGGTGAGGGTATGACAACGCTGTAGGGGGAGCGTACGTGTGAGGGCGCAGGTTAGTGTCAGCGTACGGGTTAGGATTAGGGGACGGGTGAGGGTCAGGCAACGGGGAAGGGTTAGGTTTAGGGTTCGGGCTAGGGTTAGGGTTAGGGTTAGGGGACGGTTTAGGGTCCAGGTGAGGATACGACAACGCTGTAGGGGGAGCGTACGTGTGAGGGCGCGGCTTAGTGTCAGCGTACGGGTTAGGATTAGGGGACGGGTGAGGGTCAGGCTTCGGGGAGGGGTTAGGGTTAGTGTTCGGGCTAGGGTTAGGGTTAGGGGACGGGGACGGTTTAGGGTCCAGGTGAGGGTACGACAACGCTTTAGGGGGAGCGTACGTGTGAGGGCGCGGGTTAGTGTCAGCGTACGGGTTAGGATTAGGGGACGGGTGAGGGTCAGGCTTCGGGGAAGGATTAGGGTTAGGGTTCGGGCTAGGGTTAGGGTTAGGGGACGGGGACGGTTTAGGGTCCAGGTGAGGGTACGACAACGCTGTAGGGGGAGCGTACGTGTGAGGGCGCGGGTTAGTGTCAGCGTACGGGTTAGGATTAGGGGACGGGTGAGGGTCAGGCTTCGGGGAAGGGTTAGGGTTAGGGTTCGGGCTAGGGTTAGGGTTAGGGGACGGGGACGGTTTAGGGTCCAGGTGAGTGTACGACAACGCTTTAGGGGGAGCGTACGTGTGAGGGCGCGGGTTAGTGTCAGCGTACGGGTTAGGATTAGGGGACGGGTGAGGGTCAGGCTTCGGGGAAGCGTTAGGGTTAGGGTTCGGGCTAGGGTTAGGGTTAGGGGACGGGGACGGTTTAGGGTCCAGGTGAGGGTACGACAACGCTTTAGGGGGAGCGTACGTGTGAGGGTGCGGCTTAGTGTCAGCGTACGGGTTAGGATTAGGGGACGGGTGAGGGTCAGGCTTCGGGGAAGGGTTAGGGTTAGGGTTCGGGCTAGGGTTAGGGTTAGGGGACGGGGACGGTTTAGGGTCCAGGTGAGGGTACGACAACGCTTTAGGGGTAGCGTACGTGTGAGGGCGCGGGTTAGTGTCAGCGTACGGGTTAGGATTAGGGGACGGATGAGGGTCAGGCTTCGGGGAAGCGTTAGGGTTAGGGTTCGGGCTAGGGTTAGGGTTAGGGGACGGGGACGGTTTATGGTCCAGGTGAGGGTACGACAACGCTTTAGGGGGAGCGTACGTGTGAGGGCGCGGCTTAGTGTCAGCGTACGGGATAGGATTAGGGGACGGGTGAGGGTCAGGCTTCGGGGAAGCGTTAGGGTTAGGGTTCGGGCTAGGGTTAGGGTTAGGGGACGGGGACGGTTTAGGGTCCAGGTGAGGGTACGACAACGCTTTAGGGGGAGCGTACGTGTGAGGGCGCGGGTTAGTGTCAGCGTACGGGTTAGGATTAGGGGACGGGTGAGGGTCAGGCTTCGGGGAAGGGTTAGGGTTAGGGTTCGGGCTAGGGTTAGGGTTAGGGGACGGGGACGGTTTAGGGTCCAGGTGAGGGTACGACAACGCTTTAGGGGGAGCGTACGTGTGAGGGCGCGGCTTAGTGTCAGCGTACGGGATAGGATTAGGGGACGGGTGAGGGTCAGGCTTCGGGGAAGCGTTAGGGTTAGGGTTCGGGCTAGGGTTAGGGTTAGGGGACGGGGACGGTTTAGGGTCCAGGTGAGGGTACGACAACGCTTTAGGGGGAGCGTACGTGTGAGGGCGCGGGTTAGTGTCAGCGTACGGGTTAGGATTAGGGGACGGGTGAGGGTCAGGCTTCGGGGAAGCGTTAGGGTTAGGGTTCGGGCTAGGGTTAGGGTTAGGGGACGGGGACGGTTTCGGGTCCAGGTGAGGGTACGACAACGCTTTAGGGGGAGCGTACGTGTGAGGGCGCGGGTTAGTGTCAGCGTACGGGTTAGGATTAGGGGACGGGTGAGGGTCAGGCTTCGGGGAAGCGTTAGGGTTAGGGTTCGGGCTAGGGTTAGGGTTAGGGGACGGGGACGGTTTAGGGTCCAGGTGAGGGTACGACAACGCTTTAGGGGGAGCGTACGTGTGAGGGTGCGGCTTAGTGTCAGCGTACGGGTTAGGATTAGGGGACGGGTGAGGGTCAGGCTTCGGGGAAGCGTTAGGGTTAGGGTTCGGGCTAGGGTTAGGGTTAGGGGACGGGGACGGTTTCGGGTCCAGGTGAGGGTACGACAACGCTTTAGGGGGAGCGTACGTGTGAGGGCGCGGGTTAGTGTCAGCGTACGGGTTAGGATTAGGGGACGGGTGAGGGTCAGGCTTCGGGGAAGGGTTAGGGTTAGGGTTCGGGCTAGGGTTAGGGTTAGGGGACGGGGACGGTTTAGGGTCCAGGTGAGGTTACGACAACGCTTTAGGGGGAGCGTACGTGTGAGGGCGCGGGTTAGTGTCAGCGTACGGGTTTTGATTAGGGGACGGGTGAGGGTCAGGCTTCGGGGAAGGGTTAGGGTTAGGGTTCGGGCTAGGGTTAGGGTTAGGGGACGGGGACGGTTTAGGGTCCAGGTGAGGGTACGACAACGCTTTAGGGGGAGCGTACGTGTGAGGGCACGGGTTAGTGTCAGCGTACGGGTTAGGATTAGGGGACGGGTGAGGGTCAGGCTTCGGGGAAGCGTTAGGGTTAGGGTTCGGGCTAGGGTTAGGGTTAGGGGACGGGGACGGTTTCGGGTCCAGGTGAGGGTACTACAACGCTTTAGGGGGAGCGTACGTGTGAGGGCGCGGGTTAGTGTCAGCGTACGGGTTAGGATTAGGGGACGGGTGAGGGTCAGGCTTCGTGGAAGGGTTAGGGTTAGGGTTCGGGCTAGGGTTAGGGTTAGGGGACGGGGACGGTTTAGGGTCCAGGTGAGGGTACGACAACGCTTTAGGGGGAGCGTACGTGTGAGGGCACGGGTTAGTGTCAGCGTACGGGTTAGGATTAGGGGACGGGTGAGGGTCAGGCTTCGGGCAAGCGTTAGGTTTAGGGTTCGGGCTAGGGTTAGGGTTAGGGGACGGGGACGGTTTAGGGTCCAGGTGAGGGTACGACAACGCTTTAGGGGGAGCGTACGTGTGAGGGCGCGGCTTAGTGTCAGCGTACGGGATAGAATTAGGGGACGGGTGAGGGTCAGGCTTCGGGGAAGCGTTAGGGTTAGGGTTCGGACTAGGGTTAGGGTTAGGGGACGGGGACGGTTTAGGGTCCAGGTGAGGGTACGACAACGCTTTAGGGGGAGCGTACGTGTGAGGGCGCGGGTTAGTGTCAGCGTACGGGTTAGGATTAGGGGACGGGTGAGGGTCAGGCTTCGGGGAAGCGTTAGGGCTAGGGTTCGGGCTAGGGTTAGGGTTAGGGGACGGGGACGGTTTCGGGTCCAGGTGAGGGTACGACAACGCTTTAGGGGGAGCGTACGTGTGAGGGCGCGGGTTAGTGTCAGCGTACGGGTTAGGATTAGGGGACGGGTGAGGGTCAGGCTTCGGGGAAGCGTTAGGGTTAGGGTTCGGGCTAGGGTTAGGGTTAGGGGACGGGGACGGTTTCGGGTCCAGGTGAGGGTACGACAACGCTTTAGGGGGAGCGTACGTGTGAGGGCGCGGGTTAGTGTCAGCGTACGGGTTAGGATTAGGGGACGGGTGAGGGTCAGGCTTCGGGGAAGGGTTAGGGTTAGGGTTCGGGCTAGGGTTAGGGTTAGGGGACGGGGACGGTTTAGGGTCCAGGTGAGGGTACGACAACGCTTTAGGGGGAGCGTACGTGTGAGGGTGCGGCTTAGTGTCAGCGTACGGGTTAGGATTAGGGGACGGGTGAGGGTCAGGCTTCGGGGAAGGTTTAGGGTTAGGGTTCGGGCTAGGGTTAGGGTTAGGGGACGGGGACGGTTTAGGGTCAAGGTGAGGGTACGACAACGCTTTAGGGGTAGCGTACGTGTGAGGGCGCGGGTTAGTGTCAGCGTACGGGTTAGGATTAGGGGACGGATGAGGGTCAGGCTTCGGGGAAGCGTTAGGGTTAGGGTTCGGTCTAGGGTTAGGTTTAGGGGACGGGGACGGTTTAGGGTCCAGGTGAGGGTACGACAACGCTTTAGGGGGAGCGTACGTGTGAGGGCGCGGGTTAGGGTCAGCGTACGGGTTAGGATTAGGGGACGGGTGAGGGTCAGGCTTCGGGGAAGGGTTAGGGTTAGGGTTCGTGCTAGGGTTAGGGTTAGGGGACGGGGACGGTTTAGGGTCCAGGTGAGGGTACGACAACGCTTTAGGGGGAGCGTATGTGTGCGGGCGCGGGTTAGGTTCAGCGTACGGGTTAGGATTAGGGGACGGGTGAGGGTCAGGCTTCGGGGAAGGGTTAGGGTTAGGGTTCGGGTTAGGGTTAGGGTTACGGTTAGGGTTAGGGTCAGGGTTAGGGTCAGGGTCAGGTTTAGGGTTAGGGTTAGGGGACGGGTGACGGTCAGGCTTCGGGGAAGGGTTAGGGTTAGGGTTCGGTCTAGGGTTAGGGTTAGGGGACGGGGACGGTTTAGGGTCCAGGTGAGGGTAGGACAACGCTTTAGGGGGAGCGTACGTGTGAGGGCGCGGGTTAGCGTAAGCGTACGGGTTAGGATTAGGGAACGGCTGAGGATCAGGCTTCGGGGAAGGGTTAGGGTTAGGGTTCGGGCTAGGGTTAGGGTTAGGGGACGGGGACGGTTTAGGGTCCAGGTGAGGGTACGACAACGCTTTAGGGGGAGCGCACGTGTGAGGGCACGGCTTAGTGTCAGCGTACGGGTTAGGATTAGGGGACGGGTGAGGGTCAGGCTTTGGGGAAGGGTTAGGGTTAGGGTTCGGGCTAGGGTTAGGGTTAGAGGATGGGGACGGTTTAGGGTCCAGGTGAGGGTACGAGAACGCTTTAGGGGGAGCGTACGTGTGAGGGCGCGGGTTAGTGTCAGCGTACGGGTTAGGATTAGGGGACGGGTGAGGGTCAGGCTTCGGGGAAGTGTTAGGGTTAGGGTTCGGGCTAGGGTTAGGGTTAGGGGACGGGGACGGTTTAGGGTCCAGGTGAGGGTACGACAACGCTTTAGGGGGAGCGTACGTGTGAGGGCGCGGGTTAGTGTCAGCGTACGGGTTAGGATTAGGGGACGGGTGAGGGTCAGGCTTCGGGGAAGGGTTGGGTTAGGGTTCGGGCTAGGGTTAGGGTTAGGGGACGGGGACGGTTTAGGGTCCAGGTGAGGGTACGACAACGCTTTAGGGGGAGCGTACGTGTGAGGGTGCGGCTTAGTGTCAGCGTACGGGTTAGGATTAGGGGACGGGTGAGGGTCAGGCTTCGGGGAAGCGTTAGGGTTAGGGTTCGGGCTAGGGTTAGGGTTAGGGGACGGGGACGGTTTCGGGTCCAGGTGAGGGTACGACAACGCTTTAGGGGGAGCGTACGTGTGAGGGCGCGGGTTAGTGTCAGCGTACGGGTTAGGATTAGGGGACGGGTGAGGGTCAGGCTTCGGGGAAGGGTTAGGGTTAGGGTTCGGGCTAGGGTTAGGGTTAGGGGACGGGGACGGTTTAGGGTCCAGGTGAGGGTACGACAACGCTTTAGGGGGAGCGTACGTGTGAGGGCGCGGGTTAGTGTCAGCGTACGGGTTAGGATTAGGGGACGGGTGAGGGTCAGGCTTCGGGGAAGCGTTAGGGTTAGGGTTCGGGCTAGGGTTAGGGTTAGGGGACGGGGACGGTTTCGGGTCCAGGTGAGGGTACGACAACGCTTTAGGGGGAGCGTACGTGTGAGGGCGCGGGTTAGTGTCAGCGTACGGGTTAGGATTAGGGGACGGGTGAGGGTCAGGCTTCGGGGAAGGGTTAGGGTTAGGGTTCGGGCTAGGGTTAGGGTTAGGGGACGGGGACGGTTTAGGGTCCAGGTGAGGGTACGACAACGCTTTAGGGGGAGCGTACGTGTGAGGGCGCGGGTTAGTGTCAGCGTACGGGTTAGGATTAGGGGACGTGTGAGGGTCAGGCTTCGGGGAAGCGTTAGGGTTAGGGTTCGGGCTAGGGTTAGGGTTAGGGGACGGGGACGGTTTCGGGTCCAGGTGAGGGTACGACAACGCTTTAGGGGGAGCGTACGTGTGAGGGCGCGGGTTAGTGTCAGCGTACGGGTTAGGATTAGGGGACGGGTGAGGGTCAGGCTTCGGGGAAGGGTTAGGGTTAGGGTTCGGGCTAGGGTTAGGGTTAGGGGACGGGGACGGTTTAGGGTCCAGGTGAGGGTACGACAACGCTTTAGGGGGAGCGTACGTGTGAGGGCGCGGGTTAGTGTCAGCGTACGGGTTAGGATTAGGGGACGGGTGAGGGTCAGGCTTCGGGGAAGCTTTAGGGTTAGGGTTCGGGCTAGGGTTAGGGTTAGGGGACGGGGACGGTTTAGGGTCCAGGTGAGGGTACGACAACGCTGTAGGGGGAGCGTACGTGTGAGGGCGCGGGTTAGTGTCAGCGTACGGGTTAGGATTAGGGAACGGGTGAGGGTCAGGCTTCGGGGAAGGGTTAGGGTTAGGGTTCGGGCTAGGGTTAGGGTTAGGGGACGGGGACGGTTTAGGGTCCAGGTGAGGGTACGACAACGCTTTAGGGGGAGCGTATGTGTGCGGGCGCGGGTTAGGTTCAGCGTACGGGTTAGGATTAGGGGACGGGTGAGGGTCAGGCTTCGGGGAAGGGTTAGGGTTAGGGTTCGGGTTAGGGTTAGGGTTACGGTTAGGGTTAGGGTCAGGGTTAGGGTCAGGGTCAGGTTTAGGGTTAGGGTTAGGGGACGGGTGACGGTCAGGCTTCGGGGAAGGGTTAGGGTTAGGGTTCGGTCTAGGGTTAGGGTTAGGGGACGGGGACGGTTTAGGGTCCAGGTGAGGGTAGGACAACGCTTTAGGGGGAGCGTACGTGTGAGGGCGCGGGTTAGCGTAAGCGTACGGGTTAGGATTAGGGAACGGCTGAGGATCAGGCTTCGGGGAAGGGTTAGGGTTAGGGTTCGGGCTAGGGTTAGGGTTAGGGGACGGGGACGGTTTAGGGTCCAGGTGAGGGTACGACAACGCTTTAGGGGGAGCGCACGTGTGAGGGCACGGCTTAGTGTCAGCGTACGGGTTAGGATTAGGGGACGGGTGAGGGTCAGGCTTTGGGGAAGGGTTAGGGTTAGGGTTCGGGCTAGGGTTAGGGTTAGAGGATGGGGACGGTTTAGGGTCCAGGTGAGGGTACGAGAACGCTTTAGGGGGAGCGTACGTGTGAGGGCGCGGGTTAGTGTCAGCGTACGGGTTAGGATTAGGGGACGGGTGAGGGTCAGGCTTCGGGGAAGTGTTAGGGTTAGGGTTCGGGCTAGGGTTAGGGTTAGGGGACGGGGACGGTTTAGGGTCCAGGTGAGGGTACGACAACGCTTTAGGGGGAGCGTACGTGTGAGGGCGCGGGTTAGTGTCAGCGTACGGGTTAGGATTAGGGGACGGGTGAGGGTCAGGCTTCGGGGAAGGGTTGGGTTAGGGTTCGGGCTAGGGTTAGGGTTAGGGGACGGGGACGGTTTAGGGTCCAGGTGAGGGTACGACAACGCTTTAGGGGGAGCGTACGTGTGAGGGTGCGGCTTAGTGTCAGCGTACGGGTTAGGATTAGGGGACGGGTGAGGGTCAGGCTTCGGGGAAGCGTTAGGGTTAGGGTTCGGGCTAGGGTTAGGGTTAGGGGACGGGGACGGTTTCGGGTCCAGGTGAGGGTACGACAACGCTTTAGGGGGAGCGTACGTGTGAGGGCGCGGGTTAGTGTCAGCGTACGGGTTAGGATTAGGGGACGGGTGAGGGTCAGGCTTCGGGGAAGGGTTAGGGTTAGGGTTCGGGCTAGGGTTAGGGTTAGGGGACGGGGACGGTTTAGGGTCCAGGTGAGGGTACGACAACGCTTTAGGGGGAGCGTACGTGTGAGGGCGCGGGTTAGTGTCAGCGTACGGGTTAGGATTAGGGGACGGGTGAGGGTCAGGCTTCGGGGAAGCGTTAGGGTTAGGGTTCGGGCTAGGGTTAGGGTTAGGGGACGGGGACGGTTTCGGGTCCAGGTGAGGGTACGACAACGCTTTAGGGGGAGCGTACGTGTGAGGGCGCGGGTTAGTGTCAGCGTACGGGTTAGGATTAGGGGACGGGTGAGGGTCAGGCTTCGGGGAAGGGTTAGGGTTAGGGTTCGGGCTAGGGTTAGGGTTAGGGGACGGGGACGGTTTAGGGTCCAGGTGAGGGTACGACAACGCTTTAGGGGGAGCGTACGTGTGAGGGCGCGGGTTAGTGTCAGCGTACGGGTTAGGATTAGGGGACGTGTGAGGGTCAGGCTTCGGGGAAGCGTTAGGGTTAGGGTTCGGGCTAGGGTTAGGGTTAGGGGACGGGGACGGTTTCGGGTCCAGGTGAGGGTACGACAACGCTTTAGGGGGAGCGTACGTGTGAGGGCGCGGGTTAGTGTCAGCGTACGGGTTAGGATTAGGGGACGGGTGAGGGTCAGGCTTCGGGGAAGGGTTAGGGTTAGGGTTCGGGCTAGGGTTAGGGTTAGGGGACGGGGACGGTTTAGGGTCCAGGTGAGGGTACGACAACGCTTTAGGGGGAGCGTACGTGTGAGGGCGCGGGTTAGTGTCAGCGTACGGGTTAGGATTAGGGGACGGGTGAGGGTCAGGCTTCGGGGAAGCTTTAGGGTTAGGGTTCGGGCTAGGGTTAGGGTTAGGGGACGGGGACGGTTTATGGTCCAGGTGAGGGTACGACAACGCTTTAGGGGGAGCGTACGTGTGAGGGCGCGGCTTAGTGTCAGCGTACGGGATAGGATTAGGGGACGGGTGAGGGTCAGGCTTCGGGGAAGCGTTAGGGTTAGGGTTCGGGCTAAGGTTAGGGTTAGGGGACGGGGACGGTTTAGGGTCCAGGTGAGGGTACGACAACGCTTTAGGGGGAGCGTACGTGTGAGGGTGCGGCTTAGTGTCAGCGTACGGGTTAGGATTAGGGGACGGGTGAGGGTCAGGCTTCGGGGAAGGGTTAGGGTTAGGGTTCGGGCTAGGGTTAGGGTTAGGGGACGGGGACGGTTTCGGGTCCAGGTGAGGGTATGACAATGCTTTAGGGGGAGCGTACGTGTGAGGGCGCGGGTTAGTGTCAGCGTACGGGTTAGGATTAGGGGACGGGTGAGGGTCAGGCTTCGGGGAAGGGTTAGGGTTAGGGTTCGGGCTAGGGTTAGGGTTAGGGGACGGGGACGGTTTAGGGTCCAGGTGAGGGTACGACAACGCTTTAGGGGGAGCGTACGTGTGAGGGCGCGGGTTAGTGTCAGCGTACGGGTTAGGATTAGGGGACGGGTGAGGGTCAGGCTTCGGGGAAGCGTTAGGGTTAGGGTTCGGGCTAGGGTTAGGGTTAGGGGACGGGGACGGTTTATGGTCCAGGTGAGGGTACGACAACGCTTTAGGGGGAGCGTACGTGTGAGGGCGCGGCTTAGTGTCAGCGTACGGGATAGGATTAGGGGACGGGTGAGGGTCAGGCTTCGGGGAAGCGTTAGGGTTAGGGTTCGGGCTAGGGTTAGGGTTAGGGGACGGGGACGGTTTAGGGTCCAGGTGAGGGTACGACAACGCTTTAGGGGGAGCGTACGTGTGAGGGCGCGGGTTAGTGTCAGCGTACGGGTTAGGATTAGGGGACGGGTGAGGGTCAGGCTTCGGGGAAGCGTTAGGGTTAGGATTCGGGCTAGGGTTAGGGTTAGGGGACGGGGACGGTTTCGGGTTCAGGTGAGGGTACGACAACGCTTTAGGGGGAGCGTACGTGTGAGGGCGCGGGTTAGTGTCAGCGTACGGGTTAGGATTAGGGGACGGGTGAGGGTCAGGCTTCGGGGAAGGGTTAGGGTTAGGGTTCGGGCTAGGGTTAGGGTTAGGGGACGGGGACGGTTTAGGGTCCAGGTGAGGGTACGACAACGCTTTAGGGGGAGTGTACGTGTGAGGGTGCGGCTTAGTGTCAGCGTAAGGGTTAGGATTAGGGGACCGGTGAGGGTCAGGCTTCGGGGAAGGGTTAGGGTTAGGGTTCGGGCTAGGGTTAGGGTTAGGGGACGGGGACGGTTTAGGGTTCAGGTGAGGGTACGACAACGCTTTAGGGGTAGCGTACGTGTGAGGGCGCGGGTTAGTGTCAGCGTACGGGTTAGGATTAGGGGACGGATGAGGGTCAGGCTTCGGGGAAGGGTTGGGTTAGGGTTCGGGCTAGGGTTAGGGTTAGGGGACGGGGACGGTTTAGGGTCCAGGTGAGGGTACGACAACGCTTTAGGGGGAGCGTACGTGTGAGGGTGCGGCTTAGTGTCAGCGTACGGGTTAGGATTAGGGGACGGGTGAGGGTCAGGCTTCGGGGAAGCGTTAGGGTTAGGGTTCGGGCTAGGGTTAGGGTTAGGGGACGGGGACGGTTTCGGGTCCAGGTGAGGGTACGACAACGCTTTAGGGGGAGCGTACGTGTGAGGGCGCGGGTTAGTGTCAGCGTACGGGTTAGGATTAGGGGACGGGTGAGGGTCAGGCTTCGGGGAAGGGTTAGGGTTAGGGTTCGGGCTAGGGTTAGGGTTAGGGGACGGGGACGGTTTAGGGTCCAGGTGAGGGTACGACAACGCTTTAGGGGGAGCGTACGTGTGAGGGCGCGGGTTAGTGTCAGCGTACGGGTTAGGATTAGGGGACGGGTGAGGGTCAGGCTTCGGGGAAGCGTTAGGGTTAGGGTTCGGGCTAGGGTTAGGGTTAGGGGACGGGGACGGTTTCGGGTCCAGGTGAGGGTACGACAACGCTTTAGGGGGAGCGTACGTGTGAGGGCGCGGGTTAGTGTCAGCGTACGGGTTAGGATTAGGGGACGGGTGAGGGTCAGGCTTCGGGGAAGGGTTAGGGTTAGGGTTCGGGCTAGGGTTAGGGTTAGGGGACGGGGACGGTTTAGAGTCCAGGTGAGGGTACGACAACGCTTTAGGGGGAGCGTACGTGTGAGGGCGCGGGTTAGTGTCAGCGTACGGGTTAGGATTAGGGGACGTGTGAGGGTCAGGCTTCGGGGAAGCGTTAGGGTTAGGGTTCGGGCTAGGGTTAGGGTTAGGGGACGGGGACGGTTTCGGGTCCAGGTGAGGGTACGACAACGCTTTAGGGGGAGCGTACGTGTGAGGGCGCGGGTTAGTGTCAGCGTACGGGTTAGGATTAGGGGACGGGTGAGGGTCAGGCTTCGGGGAAGGGTTAGGGTTAGGGTTCGGGCTAGGGTTAGGGTTAGGGGACGGGGACGGTTTAGGGTCCAGGTGAGGGTACGACAACGCTTTAGGGGGAGCGTACGTGTGAGGGCGCGGGTTAGTGTCAGCGTACGGGTTAGGATTAGGGGACGGGTGAGGGTCAGGCTTCGGGGAAGCTTTAGGGTTAGGGTTCGGGCTAGGGTTAGGGTTAGGGGACGGGGACGGTTTATGGTCCAGGTGAGGGTACGACAACGCTTTAGGGGGAGCGTACGTGTGAGGGCGCGGCTTAGTGTCAGCATACGGGATAGGATTAGGGGACGGGTGAGGGTCAGGCTTCGGGGAAGCGTTAGGGTTAGGGTTCGGGCTAAGGTTAGGGTTAGGGGACGGGGACGGTTTAGGGTCCAGGTGAGGGTACGACAACGCTTTAGGGGGAGCGTACGTGTGAGGGTGCGGCTTAGTGTCAGCGTACGGGTTAGGATTAGGGGACGGGTGAGGGTCAGGCTTCGGGGAAGGGTTAGGGTTAGGGTTCGGGCTAGGGTTAGGGTTAGGGGACGGGGACGGTTTCGGGTCCAGGTGAGGGTATGACAATGCTTTAGGGGGAGCGTACGTGTGAGGGCGCGGGTTAGTGTCAGCGTACGGGTTAGGATTAGGGGACGGGTGAGGGTCAGGCTTCGGGGAAGGGTTAGGGTTAGGGTTCGGGCTAGGGTTAGGGTTAGGGGACGGGGACGGTTTAGGGTCCAGGTGAGGGTACGACAACGCTTTAGGGGGAGCGTACGTGTGAGGGCGCGGGTTAGTGTCAGCGTACGGGTTAGGATTAGGGGACGGGTGAGGGTCAGGCTTCGGGGAAGCGTTAGGGTTAGGGTTCGGGCTAGGGTTAGGGTTAGGGGACGGGGACGGTTTATGGTCCAGGTGAGGGTACGACAACGCTTTAGGGGGAGCGTACGTGTGAGGGCGCGGCTTAGTGTCAGCGTACGGGATAGGATTAGGGGACGGGTGAGGGTCAGGCTTCGGGGAAGCGTTAGGGTTAGGGTTCGGGCTAGGGTTAGGGTTAGGGGACGGGGACGGTTTAGGGTCCAGGTGAGGGTACGACAACGCTTTAGGGGGAGCGTACGTGTGAGGGCGCGGGTTAGTGTCAGCGTACGGGTTAGGATTAGGGGACGGGTGAGGGTCAGGCTTCGGGGAAGCGTTAGGGTTAGGATTCGGGCTAGGGTTAGGGTTAGGGGACGGGGACGGTTTCGGGTTCAGGTGAGGGTACGACAACGCTTTAGGGGGAGCGTACGTGTGAGGGCGCGGGTTAGTGTCAGCGTACGGGTTAGGATTAGGGGACGGGTGAGGGTCAGGCTTCGGGGAAGGGTTAGGGTTAGGGTTCGGGCTAGGGTTAGGGTTAGGGGACGGGGACGGTTTAGGGTCCAGGTGAGGGTACGACAACGCTTTAGGGGGAGTGTACGTGTGAGGGTGCGGCTTAGTGTCAGCGTAAGGGTTAGGATTAGGGGACCGGTGAGGGTCAGGCTTCGGGGAAGGGTTAGGGTTAGGGTTCGGGCTAGGGTTAGGGTTAGGGGACGGGGACGGTTTAGGGTTCAGGTGAGGGTACGACAACGCTTTAGGGGTAGCGTACGTGTGAGGGCGCGGGTTAGTGTCAGCGTACGGGTTAGGATTAGGGGACGGATGAGGGTCAGGCTTCGGGGAAGCGTTAGGGTTAGGGTTCGGGCTAGGGTTAGGGTTAGGGGACGGGGACGGTTTATGGTCCAGGTGAGGGTACGACAACGCTTTAGGGGGAGCGTACGTGTGAGGGCGCGGCTTAGTGTCAGCGTACGGGATAGGATTAGGGGACGGGAGAGGGTCAGGCTTCGGGGAAGCGTTAGGGTTAGGGTTCGGGCTAGGGTTAGGGTTAGGGGACGGGGACGGTTTATGGTCCAGGTGAGGGTACGACAACGCTTTAGGGGGAGCGTACGTGTGAGGGCGCGGGTTAGTGTCAGCGTACGGGTTAGGATTAGTGGACGGGTGAGGGTCAGGCTTCGGGAAAGCGTTAGGGTTAGGGTTCGGGCTAGGGTTAGGGTTAGGGGACGGGGACGGTTTCGGGTCCAGGTGAGGGTACGACAACGCTTTAGGGGGAGCGTACGTGTGAGGGCGCGGGTTAGTGTCAGCGTACGGGTTAGGATTAGGGGACGGGTGAGGGTCAGGCTTCGGGGAAGGGTTAGGGTTAGGGTTCGGGCTAGGGTTAGGGTTAGGGGACGGGGACGGTTTAGGGTCCAGGTGAGGGTACGACAACGCTGTAGGGGGAGCGTACGTGTGAGGGCGCGGGTTAGTGTCAGCGTACGGGTTAGGATTAGGGGACGGGTGAGGTTCAGGCTTCGGGGAAGGGTTAGGGTTAGGGTTCGGGCTAGGGTTAGGGTTAGGGGACGGGGACGGTTTAGGGTCCAGGTGAGTGTACGACAACGCTTTAGGGGGAGCGTACGTGTGAGGGCGCGGGTTAGTGTCAGCGTACGGGTTAGGATTAGGGGACGGGTGAGGGTCAGGCTTCGGGGAAGTGTTAGGCTTAGGGTTCGGGCTAGGGTTAGGGTTAGGGGACGGGGACGGTTTAGGGTCCAGGTGAGGGTACGACAACGCTTTAGGGGGAGCGTACGTGTGAGGGCGCGGGTTAGTGTCAGCGTACGGGTTAGGATTAGGGGACGGGTGAGGGTCAGGCTTCGGGGAAGTGTTAGGGTTAGGGTTCGGGCTAGGGTTAGGGTTAGGGGACGGGGACGGTTTAGGGTCCAGGTGAGGGTACGACAACGCTTTAGGGGGAGCGTACGTGTGAGGGCGCGGGTTAGTGTCAGCGTACGGGTTAGGATTAGGGGACGGGTGAGGGTCAGGCTTCGGGGAAGGGTTAGGGTTAGGGTTCGGGCTAGGGTTAGGGTTAGGGGACGGGGACGGTTTAGGGTCCAGGTGAGGGTACGACAACGCTTTAGGGGGAGCGTACGTGTGAGGGCGCGGTTTAGTGTCAGCGTACGGGTTAGGATATGGGGACGGCTGAGGGTCAGGCTTCGGGGAAGGGTTAGGGTTAGGGTTCGGGCTAGGGTTAGGATTAGGGGACGGGGGCGGTTTAGGGTCCAGGTGATGGTACGACAACGCTTTAGGGGGAGCGTACGTGTGAGGGCGCGGGTTAGTGTCAGCGTACGGGTTAGGATTAGGGGACGGGTGAGGGTCAGGCTTCGGGGAAGGGTTAGGGTTAGGGTTCGGGCTAGGGTTAGGGTTAGGGGACGGGGACGGTTTAGGGTCCAGGTGAGGGTACGACAACGCTTTAGGGGGAGCGTACCTGTGAGGGCGCTGGTTAGTGTCAGCATACGGGTTAGGATTAGGGGACGGGTGAGGGTCAGGCTTCGGGGAGGGGTTAGGGTTAGGGTTCGGGCTAGGGTTAGGGTTAAGGGACGGGGACGGTTTAGGGTCCAGGTGAGGGTATGACAACGCTGTAGGGGGAGCGTACGTGTGAGGGCGCAGGTTAGTGTCAGCGTACGGGTTAGGATTAGGGGACGGGTGAGGGTCAGGCAACGGGGATGGGTTAGGTTTAGGGTTCGGGCTAGGGTTAGGGTTAGGGTTAGGGGACGGTTTAGGGTCCAGGTGAGGATACGACAACGCTGTAGGGGGAGCGTACGTGTGAGGGCGCGGCTTAGTGTCAGCGTACGGGTTAGGATTAGGGGACGGGTGAGGGTCAGGCTTCGGGGAGGGGTTAGGGTTAGTGTTCGGGCTAGGGTTAGGGTTAGGGGACGGGGACGGTTTAGGGTCCAGGTGAGGGTACGACAACGCTTTAGGGGGAGCGTACGTGTGAGGGCGCGGCTTAGTGTCAGCGTACGGGTTAGGATTAGGGGACGGGTGAGGGTCAGGCTTCGGGGAGTGGTTAGGGTTAGGGTTCGGGCTAGGGTTAGGGTTAGGGGACGGGGACGGTTTAGGGTCCAGGTGAGGGTACGACAACGCTTTAGGGGGAGCGTACGTGTGAGGGCGCGGCTTAGTGTCAGCGTACGGGATAGGATTAGGGGACGGGTGAGGGTCAGGCTTCGGGGAAGCGTTAGGGTTAGGGTTCGGGCTAGGGTTAGGGTTAGGGGACGGGGACGGTTTAGGGTCCAGGTGAGGGTACGAGAACACTTTAGGGGGAGCGTACGTGTGAGGGCGCGGGTTAGTGTCAGCGTACGGGTTAGGATTAGGGGACGGGTGAGGGTCAGGCTTCGGGGAAGCGTTAGGGTTAGGGTTCGGGCTAGGGTTAGGGTTAGGGGACGGGGACGGTTTAGGGTCCAGGTGAGGGTACGACAACGCTTTAGGGGGAGCGTACGTGTGAGGGCGCTGGTTAGTGTCAGCATACGGGTTAGGATTAGGGGACGGGTGAGGGTCAGGCTTCGGGGAAGGGTTAGGGTTAGGGTTCGGGCTAGGGTTAGGGTTAAGGGACGGGGTCGGTTTAGGGTCCAGCTGAGGGTATGACAACGCTGTAGGGGGAGCGTACGTGTGAGGGCGCAGGTTAGTGTCAGCGTACGGGTTAGGATTAGGGGACGGGTGAGGGTCAGGCTTCGGGGAAGGGTTAGGGTTAGGGTTCGCGCTAGGGTTAGGGTTAGGGGACGGGGACGGTTTAGGGTGCAGGTGAGGGTACGACAACGCTTTAGGGGGAGCGTTCGTGTGAGGGCGCGGGTTAGTGTCAGCGTACGGGTTAGGATTAGGGGACGGGTGAGGTTCAGGCAACGGGGAAGTGTTAGGTTTAGGGTTCGGGCTAGGGTTAGGGTTAGGGTTAGGGGACGGTTTAGGGTCCAGGTGAGGATACGACAACGCTGTAGGGGGAGCGTACGTGTGAGGGCGCGGCTTAGTGTCAGCGTACGGGTTAGGATTAGGGGACGGGTGAGGGTCAGGCTTCGGGGAGGGTTTAGGGTTAGGGTTCGGGCTAGGGTTAGGGTTAGGGGACGGGGACGGTTTAGGGTTCAGGTGAAGGTACGACAACACTTTAGGGGGAGCGTACGTGTGAGGGCGCGGGTTAGTGTCAGCGTACGGGTTAGGATTAGGGGACGGGTGAGGGTCAGGCAACGGGGAAGGGTTAGGTTTAGGGTTCGGGCTAGGGTTAGGGTTAGGGTTAGGGGACGGTTTAGGGTCCAGGTGAGGGTACGACAACGCTTTAGGGGGAGCGTACGTGTGAGGGCGCGGGTTAGTGTCAGCGTACGGGTTAGGATTAGGGGACGGGTGAGGGTCAGGCTTCGGGGAAGGGTTAGGGTTAGGGTTCGGGCTAGGGTTAGGGTTAGGGGACGGGGACGGTTTAGGGTCCAGGTGAGGGTACGACAACGCTTTAGGGGGAGCGTACGTGTGAGGGCGCGGGTTAGTGTCAGCGTACGGGTTAGGTTTAGGGGACGGGTGAGGGTCAGGCTTCGGGGAAGCGTTAGGGTTAGGGTTCGGGCTAGGGTTAGGGTTAGGAGACGGGGACGGTTTAGGGTCCAGGTGAGGGTACG
This sequence comes from Globicephala melas, assembly GCF_963455315.2. Classification (NCBI taxonomy): domain Eukaryota; kingdom Metazoa; phylum Chordata; class Mammalia; order Artiodactyla; family Delphinidae; genus Globicephala; species Globicephala melas. The sequence goes on along the minus strand of NW_027207362.1, from coordinate 217,676 downwards.
ACAACGCTTTAGGGGGAGCGTACGTGTGAGGGCGCGGGTTAGTGTCAGCGTACGGGTTAGGATTAGGGGACGGGTGAGGGTCAGGCTTCGGGGAAGGGTTAGGGTTAGGGTTCGGGCTAGGGTTAGGGTTAGGGGACGGGGACGGTTTAGGGTCCAGGTGAGGGTACGACAACGCTTTAGGGGGAGCGTACGTGTGAGGGCGCGGGTTAGTGTCAGCGTACGGGTTAGGATTAGGGGACGGGTGAGGGTCAGGCTTCGGGGAAGCGTTAGGGTTAGGGTTCGGGCTAGGGTTAGGGTTAGGGGACGGGGACGGTTTATGGTCCAGGTGAGGGTACGACAACGCTTTAGGGGGAGCGTACGTGTGAGGGCGCGGCATAGTGTCAGCGTACGGGATAGGATTATGGGACGGGTGAGGGTCAGGCTTCGGGGAAGGGTTAGGGTTAGGGTTCGGGCTAGGGTTAGGGTTAGGGGACGGGGACGGTTTAGGGTCCAGGTGAGGGTACGACAACGCTTTAGGGGGAGCGTACGTGTGAGGGCGCGGGTTAGTGTCAGCGTACGGGTTAGGATTAGGGGACGGGTGAGGGTCAGGCTTCGTGAAGCGTTAGGGTTAGGGTTCGGGCTAGGGTTAGGGTTAGGGGACGGGGACGGTTTCGGGTCCAGGTGAGGGTACGACAACGCTTTAGGGGGAGCGTACGTGTGAGGGCGCGTGTTAGTGTCAGCGTACGGGTTAGGATTAGGGGACGGGTGAGGGTCAGGCTTCGGGGAAGGTTTAGGGTTAGGGTTCGGGCTAGGGTTAGGGTTAGGGGACGGGGACGGTTTAGGGTCCAGGTGAGGGTACGACAACGCTTTAGGGGGAGCGTACGTGTGAGGGTGCGGCTTAGTGTCAGCGTACGGGTTAGGATTAGGGGACGGGTGAGGGTCAGGCTTCGGGGAAGCGTTAGGGTTAGGGTTCGGGCTAGGGTTAGGGTTAGGGGACGGGGACGGTTTCGGGTCCAGGTGAGGGTACGACAACGCTTTAGGGGGAGCGTACGTGTGAGGGCGCGGGTTAGTGTCAGCGTACGGGTTAGGATTAGGGGACGGGTGAGGGTCAGGCTTCGGGGAAGGGTTAGGGTTAGGGTTCGGGCTAGGGTTAGGGTTAGGGGACGGGGACGGTTTAGGGTCCAGGTGAGGGTACGACAACGCTTTAGGGGGAGCGTACGTGTGAGGGCGCGGGTTAGTGTCAGCGTACGGGTTAGGATTAGGGGACGGGTGAGGGTCAGGCTTCGGGGAAGCGTTAGGGTTAGGGTTCGGGCTAGGGTTAGGGTTAGGGGACGGGGACGGTTTCGGGTCCAGGTGAGGGTACGACAACGCTTTAGGGGGAGCGTACGTGTGAGGGCGCGGGTTAGTGTCAGCGTACGGGTTAGGATTAGGGGACGGGTGAGGGTCAGGCTTCGGGGAAGGGTTAGGGTTAGGGTTCGGGCTAGGGTTAGGGTTAGGGGACGGGGACGGTTTAGGGTCCAGGTGAGGGTACGACAACGCTTTAGGGGGAGCGTACGTGTGAGGGCGCGGGTTAGTGTCAGCGTACGGGTTAGGATTAGGGGACGGGTGAGGGTCAGGCTTCGGGGAAGCTTTAGGGTTAGGGTTCGGGCTAGGGTTAGGGTTAGGGGACGGGGACGGTTTATGGTCCATGTGAGGGTACGACAACGCTTTATGGGGAGCGTACGTGTGAGGGCGCGGCTTAGTGTCAGCGTACGGGATAGGATTAGGGGACGGGTGAGGGTCAGGCTTCGGGGAAGCGTTAGGGTTAGGGTTCGGGCTAAGGTTAGGGTTAGGGGACGGGGACGGTTTAGGGTCCAGATGAGGGTACGACAACGCTTTAGGGGCAGCGTACGTGTGAGGGTGCGGCTTAGTGTCAGCGTACGGGTTAGGATTAGGGGACGGGTGAGGGTCAGGCTTCGGGGAAGGGTTAGGGTTAGGGTTCGGGCTAGGGTTAGGGTTAGGGGACGGGGACGGTTTCGGGTCCAGGTGAGGGTATGACAACGCTTTAGGGGGAGCGTACGTGTGAGGGCGCGGGTTAGTGTCAGCGTACGGGTTAGGATTAGGGGACGGGTGAGGGTCAGGCTTCGGGGAAGGGTTAGGGTTAGGGTTCGGGCTAGGGTTAGGGTTAGGGGACGGGGACGGTTTAGGGTCCAGGTGAGGGTACGACAACGCTTTAGGGGGAGCGTACGTGTGAGGGCGCGGGTTAGTGTCAGCGTACGGGTTAGGATTAGGGGACGTGTGAGGGTCAGGCTTCGGGGAAGCGTTAGGGTTAGGGTTCGGGCTAGGGTTAGGGTTAGGGGACGGGGACGGTTTCGGGTCCAGGTGAGGGTACGACAACGCTTTAGGGGGAGCGTACGTGTGAGGGCGCGGGTTAGTGTCAGCGTACGGGTTAGGATTAGGGGACGGGTGAGGGTCAGGCTTCGGGGAAGGGTTAGGGTTAGGGTTCGGGCTAGGGTTAGGGTTAGGGGACGGGGACGGTTTAGGGTCCAGGTGAGGGTACGACAACGCTTTAGGGGGAGCGTACGTGTGAGGGCGCGGGTTAGTGTCAGCGTACGGGTTAGGATTAGGGGACGGGTGAGGGTCAGGCTTCGGGGAAGCTTTAGGGTTAGGGTTCGGGCTAGGGTTAGGGTTAGGGGACGGGGACGGTTTATGGTCCAGGTGAGGGTACGACAACGCTTTATGGGGAGCGTACGTGTGAGGGCGCGGCTTAGTGTCAGCGTACGGGATAGGATTAGGGGACGGGTGAGGGTCAGGCTTCGGGGAAGCGTTAGGGTTAGGGTTCGGGCTAAGGTTAGGGTTAGGGGACGGGGACGGTTTAGGGTCCAGGTGAGGGTACGACAACGCTTTAGGGGCAGCGTACGTGTGAGGGTGCGGCTTAGTGTCAGCGTACGGGTTAGGATTAGGGGACGGGTGAGGGTCAGGCTTCGGGGAAGGGTTAGGGTTAGGGTTCGGGCTAGGGTTAGGGTTAGGGGACGGGGACGGTTTCGGGTCCAGGTGAGGGTATGACAACGCTTTAGGGGGAGCGTACGTGTGAGGGCGCGGGTTAGTGTCAGCGTACGGGTTAGGATTAGGGGACGGGTGAGGGTCAGGCTTCGGGGAAGGGTTAGGGTTAGGGTTCGGGCTAGGGTTAGGGTTAGGGGACGGGGACGGTTTAGGGTCCAGGTGAGGGTACGACAACGCTTTAGGGGGAGCGTACGTGTGAGGGCGCGGGTTAGTGTCAGCGTACGGGTTAGGGTTAGGGGACGGGTGAGGGTCAGGCTTCGGGGAAGCGTTAGGGTTAGGGTTCGGGCTAGGGTTAGGGTTAGGGGACGGGGACGGTTTATGGTCCAGGTGAGGGTACGACAACGCTTTAGGGGGAGCGTACGTGTGAGGGCGCGGCTTAGTGTCAGCGTACGGGATAGGATTAGGGGACGGGTGAGGGTCAGGCTTCGGGGAAGCGTTAGGGTTAGGGTTCGGGCTAGGGTTAGGGTTAGGGGACGGGGACGGTTTAGGGTCCAGGTGAGGGTACGACAACGCTTTAGGGGGAGCGTACGTGTGAGGGCGCGGGTTAGTGTCAGCGTACGGGTTAGGATTAGGGGACGGGTGAGGGTCAGGCTTCGGGGAAGCGTTAGGGTTAGGATTCGGGCTAGGGTTAGGGTTAGGGGACGGGGACGGTTTCGGGTTCAGGTGAGGGTACGACAACGCTTTAGGGGGAGCGTACGTGTGAGGGCGCGGGTTAGTGTCAGCGTACGGGTTAGGATTAGGGGACGGGTGAGGGTCAGGCTTCGGGGAAGCGTTAGGGTTAGGGTTCGGGCTAGGGTTAGGGTTAGGGGACGGGGACGGTTTCGGGTCCAGGTGAGGGTACGACAACGCTTTAGGGGGAGCGTACGTGTGAGGGCGCGGGTTAGTGTCAGCGTACGGGTTAGGATTAGGGGACGGGTGAGGGTCAGGCTTCGGGGAAGGGTTAGGGTTAGGGTTCGGGCTAGGGTTAGGGTTAGGGTTAGGGGACGGTTTAGGGTCCAGGTGAGGATACGACAACGCTGTAGGGGGAGCGTACGTGTGAGGGCGCGGCTTAGTGTCAGCGTACGGGTTAGGATTAGGGGACGGGTGAGGGTCAGGCTTCGGGGAGGGGTTAGGGTTAGTGTTCGGGCTACGGTTAGGGTTAGGGGACGGGGACGGTTTAGGGTCCAGGTGAGGGTACGACAACGCTTTAGGGGGAGCGTACGTGTGAGGGCGCGGCTTAGTGTCAGCGTACGGGTTAGGATTAGGGGACGGGTGAGGGTCAGGCTTCGGGGAGTGGTTAGGGTTAGGGTTCGGGCTAGGGTTAGGGTTAGGGGACGGGGACGGTTTAGGGTCCAGGTGAGGGTACGACAACGCTTTAGGGGGAGCGTACGTGTCAGGGCGCGGGTTAGTGTCAGCGTACGGTTTAGGATTAGGGGACGGGTGAGGGTCAGGCTTCGGGGAAGCGTTAGGGTTAGGGTTCGGGCTAGGGTTAGGGTTAGGGGACGGGGACGGTTTATGGTCCAGGTGAGGGTACGACAACGCTTTAGGGGGAGCGTACGTGTGAGGGCGCGGCTTAGTGTCAGCGTACGGGATAGGATTAGGGGACGGGTGAGGGTCAGGCTTCGGGGAAGCGTTAGGGTTAGGGTTCGGGCTAGGGTTAGGGTTAGGGGACGGGGACGGTTTAGGGTCCAGGTGAGGGTACGAGAACACTTTAGGGGGAGCGTACGTGTGAGGGCGCGGGTTAGTGTCAGCGTACGGGTTAGGATTAGGGGACGGGTGAGGGTCAGGCTTCGGGGAAGCGTTAGGGTTAGGGTTCGGGCTAGGGTTAGGGTTAGGGGACGGGGACGGTTTCGGGTCCAGGTGAGGGTACGACAACGCTTTAGGGGGAGCGTACGTGTGAGGGCGCGGGTTAGTGTCAGCGTACGGGTTAGGATTAGGGGACGGGTGAGGGTCAGGCTTCGGGGAAGGGTTAGGGTTAGGGTTCGGGCTAGGGTTAGTGTTAGGGGACGGGGACGGTTTAGGGTCCAGGTGAGGGTACGACAACGCTTTAGGGGGAGCGTACGTGTGAGGGCGCGGGTTAGTGTCAGCGTACGGGTTAGGATTAGGGGACGGGTGAGGGTCAGGCTTCGGGGAAGCGTTAGGGTTAGGGTTCGGGCTAGGGTTAGGGTTAGGGGACGGGGACGGTTTATGGTCCAGGTGAGGGTACGACAACGCTTTAGGGGGAGCGTACGTGTGAGGGCGCGGGTTAGTGTCAGCGTACGGGTTAGGATTAGGGGACGGGTGAGGGTCAGGCTTCGTGAAGCGTTAGGGTTAGGGTTCGGGCTAGGGTTAGGGTTAGGTGACGGGGACGGTTTCGGGTCCAGGTGAGGGTACGACAACGCTTTAGGGGGAGCGTACGTGTGAGGGCGCGGGTTAGTGTCAGCGTACGGGTTAGGATTAGGGGACGGGTGAGGGTCAGGCTTCGGGGAAGGGTTAGGGTTAGGGTTCGGGCTAGGGTTAGGGTTAGGGGACGGGGACGGTTTAGGGTCCAGGTGAGGGTACGACAACGCTTTAGGGGGAGCGTACGTGTGAGGGTGCGGCTTAGTGTCAGCGTACGGGTTAGGATTAGGGGACGGGTGAGGGTCAGGCTTCGGGGAAGCGTTAGGGTTAGGGTTCGGGCTAGGGTTAGGGTTAGGGAACGGGGACGGTTTCGGGTCCAGGTGAGGGTACGACAACGCTTTAGGGGGAGCGTACGTGTGAGGGCGCGGGTTAGTGTCAGCGTACGGGTTAGGATTAGGGGACGGGTGAGGGTCAGGCTTCGGGGAAGGGTTAGGGTTAGGGTTCGGGCTAGGGTTAGGGTTAGGGGACGGGGACGGTTTAGGGTCCAGGTGACGGTACGACAACGCTTTAGGGGGAGCGTACGTGTGAGGGCGCGGGTTAGTGTCAGCGTACGGGTTAGGATTAGGGGACGGGTGAGGGTCACGCTTCGGGGAAGTGTTAGGGTTAGGGTTCGGGCTAGGGTTAGGGTTAGGGGACGGGGACGGTTTAGGGTCCAGGTGAGGGTACGACAACGCTTTAGGGGGAGCGTACGTGTGAGGGCGCGGGTTAGTGTCAGCGTACGGGTTAGGATTAGGGGACGGGTGAGGGTCAGGCTTCGGGGAAGCGTTAGGGTTAGGGTTCGGGCTAGGGTTAGGGTTAGGGGACGGGGACGGTTTCGGGTCCAGGTGAGGGTACGACAACGCTTTAGGGGGAGCGTACGTGTGAGGGCGCGGGTTAGTGTCAGCGTACGGGTTAGGATTAGGGGACGGGTGAGGGTCAGGCTTCGGGGAAGGGTTAGGGTTAGGGTTCGGGCTAGGGTTAGGGTTAGGGGACGGGGACGGTTTAGGGTCCAGGTGAGGGTACGACAACGCTTTAGGGGGAGCGTACGTGTGAGGGCGCGGGTTAGTGTCAGCGTACGGGTTAGGATTAGGGGACGGGTGAGGGTCAGGCTTCGGGGAAGCGTTAGGGTTAGGGTTCGGGCTAGGGTTAGGGTTAGGGGACGGGGACGGTTTATGGTCCAGGTGAGGGTACGACAACGCTTTAGGGGGAGCGTACGTGTGAGGGCGCGGCTTAGTGTCAGCGTACGGGATAGGATTAGGGGATGGGTGAGGGTCAGGCTTCGGGGAAGCGTTAGGGTTAGGGTTCGGGCTAGGGTTAGGGTTAGGGGACGGGGACGGTTTCGGGTCCAGGTGAGGGTACGACAACGCTTTAGGGGGAGCGTACGTGTGAGGGCGCGGGTTAGTGTCAGCGTACGGGTTAGGATTAGGGGACGGGTGAGGGTCAGGCTTCGGGGAAGCGTTAGGGTTAGGGTTCGGGCTAGGGTTAGGGTTAGGGGCCGGGGACGGTTTCGGGTCCAGGTGAGGGTACGACAACGCTTTAGGGGGAGCGTACGTGTGAGGGCGCGGGTTAGTGTCAGCGTACGGGTTAGGATTAGGGGACGGGTGAGGGTCAGGCTTCGGGGAAGGGTTAGGGTTAGGGTTCGGGCTAGGGTTAGGGTTAGGGGACGGGGACGGTTTAGGGTCCAGGTGAGGGTACGACAACGCTTTAGGGGGAGCGTACGTGTGAGGGTGCGGCTTAGTGTCAGCGTACGGGTTAGGATTAGGGGACGGGTGAGGGTCAGGCTTCGGGGAAGCGTTAGGGTTAGGGTTCGGGCTAGGGTTAGGGTTAGGGGACGGGGACGGTTTCGGGTCCAGGTGAGGGTACGACAACGCTTTAGGGGGAGTGTACGTGTGAGGGCGCGGGTTAGTGTCAGCGTACGGGTTAGGATTAGGGGACGGGTGAGGGTCAGGCTTCGGGGAAGGGTTAGGGTTAGGGTTCGGGCTAGGGTTAGGGTTAGGGGACGGGGACGGTTTAGGGTCCAGGTGAGTGTACGACAACGCTTTAGGGGGAGCGTACGTGTGAGGGCGCGGGTTAGTGTCAGCGTACGGGTTAGGATTAGGGGACGGGTGAGGGTCAGGCTTCGGGGAAGCGTTAGGGTTAGGGTTCGGGCTAGGGTTAGGGTTAGGGGACGGGGACGGTTTAGGGTCCAGGTGAGGGTACGACAACGCTTTAGGGGGAGCGTACGTGTGAGGGTGCGGCTTAGTGTCAGCGTACGGGTTAGGATTAGGGGACGGGTGAGGGTCAGGCTTCGGGGAAGGGTTAGGGTTAGGGTTCGGGCTAGGGTTAGGGTTAGGGGACGGGGACGGTTTAGGGTCCAGGTGAGGGTACGACAACGCTTTAGGGGTAGCGTACGTGTGAGGGCGCGGGCTAGTGTCAGCGTACGGGTTAGGATTAGGGGACGGATGAGGGTCAGGCTTCGGGGAAGCGTTAGGGTTAGGGTTCGGGCTAGGGTTAGGGTTAGGGGACGGGGACGGTTTATGGTCCAGGTGAGGGTACGACAACGCTTTAGGGGGAGCGTACGTGTGAGGGCGCGGCTTAGTGTCAGCGTACGGGATAGGATTAGGGGACGGGTGAGGGTCAGGCTTCGGGGAAGCGTTAGGGTTAGGGTTCGGGCTAGGGTTAGGGTTAGGGGACGGGGACGGTTTAGGGTCCAGGTGAGGGTACGACAACGCTTTAGGGGGAGCGTACGTGTGAGGGCGCGGGTTTGTGTCAGCGTACGGTTTAGGATTAGGGGACGGGTGAGGGTCAGGCTTCGGGGAAGGGTTAGGGTTAGGGTTCGGGCTAGGGTTAGGGTTAGGGGACGGGGACGGTTTAGGGTCCAGGTGAGGGTACGACAACGCTTTAGGGGGAGCGTACGTGTGAGGGCGCGGCTTAGTGTCAGCGTACGGGATAGGATTAGGGGACGGGTGAGGGTCAGGCTTCGGGGAAGGGTTAGGGTTAGGGTTCGGGCTAGGGTTAGGGTTAGGGGACGGGGACGGTTTAGGGTCCAGGTGAGGTTACGACAACGCTTTAGGGGGAGCGTACGTGTGAGGGCGCGGGTTAGTGTCAGCGTACGGGTTTTGATTAGGGGACGGGTGAGGGTCAGGCTTCGGGGAAGGGTTAGGGTTAGGGTTCGGGCTAGGGTTAGGGTTAGGGGACGGGGACGGTTTAGGGTCCAGGTGAGGGTACGACAACGCTTTAGGGGGAGCGTACGTGTGAGGGCACGGGTTAGTGTCAGCGTACGGGTTAGGATTAGGGGACGGGTGAGGGTCAGGCTTCGGGGAAGCGTTAGGGTTAGGGTTCGGGCTAGGGTTAGGTTTAGGGGACGGGGACGGTTTCGGGTCCAGGTGAGGGTACGACAACGCTTTAGGGGGAGCGTACGTGTGAGGGCGCGGGTTAGTGTCAGCGTACGGGTTAGGATTAGGGGACGGGTGAGGGTCAGGCTTCGTGGAAGGGTTAGGGTTAGGGTTCGGGCTAGGGTTAGGGTTAGGGGACGGGGACGGTTTAGGGTCCAGGTGAGGGTACGACAACGCTTTAGGGGGAGCGTACGTGTGAGGGCGCGGGTTAGTGTCAGCGTACGGGTTAGGATTAGGGGACGGGTGAGGGTCAGGCTTCGGGCAAGCGTTAGGTTTAGGGTTCGGGCTAGGGTTAGGGTTAGGGGACGGGGACGGTTTAGGGTCCAGGTGAGGGTACGACAACGCTTTAGGGGGAGCGTACGTGTGAGGGCGCGGCTTACTGTCAGCGTACGGGATAGAATTAGGGGACGGGTGAGGGTCAGGCTTCGGGGAAGCGTTAGGATTAGGGTTCGGACTAGGGTTAGGGTTAGGGGACGGGGACGGTTTAGGGTCCAGGTGAGGGTACGACAACGCTTTAGGGGGAGCGTACGTGTGAGGGCGCGGGTTAGTGTCAGCGTACGGGTTAGGATTAGGGGACGGGTGAGGGTCAGGCTTCGGGGAAGCGTTAGGGCTAGGGTTCGGGCTAGGGTTAGGGTTAGGGGACGGGGACGGTTTCGGGTCCAGGTGAGGGTACGACAACACTTTAGGGGGAGCGTACGTGTGAGGGCGCGGGTTAGTGTCAGCGTACGGGTTAGGATTAGGGGACGGGTGAGGGTCAGGCTTCGGGGAAGCGTTAGGGTTAGGGTTCGGGCTAGGGTTAGGGTTAGGGGACGGGGACGGTTTCGGGTCCAGGTGAGGGTACGACAACGCTTTAGGGGGAGCGTACGTGTGAGGGCGCGGGTTAGTGTCAGCGTACGGGTTAGGATTAGGGGACGGGTGAGGGTCAGGCTTCGGGGAAGGGTTAGGGTTAGGGTTCGGGCTAGGGTTAGGGTTAGGGGACGGGGACGGTTTAGGGTCCAGGTGAGGGTACGACAACGCTTTAGGGGGAGCGTACGTGTGAGGGTGCGGCTTAGTGTCAGCGTACGGGTTAGGATTAGGGGACGGGTGAGGGTCAGGCTTCGGGGAAGGTTTAGGGTTAGGGTTCGGGCTAGGGTTAGGGTTAGGGGACGGGGACGGTTTAGGGTCAAGGTGAGGGTACGACAACGCTTTAGGGGTAGCGTACGTGTGAGGGCGCGGGTTAGTGTCAGCGTACGGGTTAGGATTAGGGGACGGATGAGGGTCAGGCTTCGGGGAAGCGTTAGGGTTAGGGTTCGGGCTAGGGTTAGGGTTAGGGGACGGGGACGGTTTAGGGTCCAGGTGAGGGTACGACAACGCTTTAGGGGGAGCGTATGTGTGCGGGCGCGGGTTAGGTTCAGCGTACGGGTTAGGATTAGGGGACGGGTGAGGGTCAGGCTTCGGGGAAGGGTTAGGGTTAGGGTTCGGGTTAGGGTTAGGGTTACGGTTAGGGTTAGGGTCAGGGTTAGGGTCAGGGTCAGGTTTAGGGTTAGGGTTAGGGGACGGGTGACGGTCAGGCTTCGGGGAAGGGTTAGGGTTAGGGTTCGGTCTAGGGTTAGGGTTAGGGGACGGGGACGGTTTAGGGTCCAGGTGAGGGTAGGACAACGCTTTAGGGGGAGCGTACGTGTGAGGGCGCGGGTTAGCGTCAGCGTACGGGTTAGGATTAGGGAACGGCTGAGGATCAGGCTTCGGGGAAGGGTTAGGGTTAGGGTTCGGGCTAGGGTTAGGGTTAGGGGACGGGGACGGTTTAGGGTCCAGGTGAGGGTACGACAACGCTTTAGGGGGAGCGCACGTGTGAGGGCACGGCTTAGTGTCAGCGTACGGGTTAGGATTAGGGGACGGGTGAGGGTCAGGCTTTGGGGAAGGGTTAGGGTTAGGGTTCGGGCTAGGGTTAGGGTTAGAGGATGGGGACGGTTTAGGGTCCAGGTGAGGGTACGAGAACGCTTTAGGGGGAGCGTACGTGTGAGGGCGCGGGTTAGTGTCAGCGTACGGGTTAGGATTAGGGGACGGGTGAGGGTCAGGCTTCGGGGAAGTGTTAGGGTTAGGGTTCGGGCTAGGGTTAGGGTTAGGGGACGGGGACGGTTTAGGGTCCAGGTGAGGGTACGACAACGCTTTAGGGGGAGCGTACGTGTGAGGGCGCGGGTTAGTGTCAGCGTACGGGTTAGGATTAGGGGACGGGTGAGGGTCAGGCTTCGGGGAAGGGTTGGGTTAGGGTTCGGGCTAGGGTTAGGTTTAGGGGACGGGGACGGTTTAGGGTCCAGGTGAGGGTACGACAACGCTTTAGGGGGAGCGTACGTGTGAGGGCGCTGGTTAGTGTCAGCATACGGGTTAGGATTAGGGGACGGGTGAGGGTCAGGCTTCGGGGAGGGGTTAGGGTTAGGGTTCGGGCTAGGGTTAGGGTTAAGGGACGGGGACGGTTTAGGGTCCAGGTGAGGGTATGACAATGCTGTAGGGGGAGCGTACGTGTGAGGGCGCAGGTTAGTGTCAGCGTACGGGTTAGGATTAGGGGACGGGTGAGGGTCAGGCAACGGGGAAGGGTTAGGTTTAGGGTTCGGGCTAGGGTTAGGGTTAGGGTTAGGGGACGGTTTAGGGTCCAGGTGAGGATACGACAACGCTGTAGGGGGAGCGTACGTGTGAGGGCGCGGCTTAGTGTCAGCGTACGGGTTAGGATTAGGGGACGGGTGAGGGTCAGGCTTCGGGGAGGGGTTAGGGTTAGGGTTCGGGCTAGGGTTAGGGTTAGGGGACGGGGACGGTTTAGGGTCCAGGTGAGGGTACGACAACGCTTTAGGGGGAGCGTACGTGTGAGGGCGCGGCTTAGTGTCAGCGTACGGGTTAGGATTAGGGGACGGGTGAGGGTCAGGCTTCGGGGAGTGGTTAGGGTTAGGGTTCGGGCTAGGGTTAGGGTTAGGGGACGGGGACGGTTTAGGGTCCAGGTGAGGGTACGACAACGCTTTAGGGGGAGCGTACGTGTCAGGGCGCGGGTTAGTGTCAGCGTACGGTTTAGGATTAGGGGACGGGTGAGGGTCAGGCTTCGGGGAAGCGTTAGGGTTAGGGTTCGGGCTAGGGTTAGGGTTAGGGGACGGGGACGGTTTAGGGTCCAGGTGAGGGTACGACAACGCTTTAGGGGGAGCGTACGTGTGAGGGCGCGGCTTAGTGTCAGCGTACGGGATAGGATTAGGGGACGGGTGAGGGTCAGGCTTCGGGGAAGCGTTAGGGTTAGGGTTCGGGCTAGGGTTAGGGTTAGGGGACGGGGACGGTTTAGGGTCCAGGTGAGGGTACGAGAACACTTTAGGGGGAGCGTACGTGTGAGGGCGCGGGTTAGTGTCAGCGTACGGGTTAGGATTAGGGGACGGGTGAGGGTCAGGCTTCGGGGAAGCGTTAGGGTTAGGGTTCGGGCTAGGGTTAGGGTTAGGGGACGGGGACGGTTTCGGGTCCAGGTGAGGGTACGACAACGCTTTAGGGGGAGCGTACGTGTGAGGGCGCGGGTTAGTGTCAGCGTACGGGTTAGGATTAGGGGACGGGTGAGGGTCAGGCTTCGGGGAAGGGTTAGGGTTAGGGTTCGGGCTAGGGTTAGGGTTAGGGGACGGGGACGGTTTAGGGTCCAGGTGAGGGTACGACAACGCTTTAGGGGGAGCGTACGTGTGAGGGCGCGGGTTAGTGTCAGCGTACGGGTTAGGATTAGGGGACGGGTGAGGGTCAGGCTTCGGGGAAGCGTTAGGGATAGGGTTCGGGCTAGGGTTAGGGTTAGGGGACGGGGACGGTTTATGGTCCAGGTGAGGGTACGACAACGCTTTAGGGGGAGCGTACGTGTGAGGGCGCGGCTTAGTGTCAGCGTACGGGATAGGATTAGGGGACGGGTGAGGGTCAGGCTTCGGGGAAGCGTTAGGGTTAGGGTTCGGGCTAGGGTTAGGGTTAGGGGACGGGGACGGTTTAGGGTCCAGGTGAGGGTACGACAACGCTTTAGGGGGAGCGTACGTGTGAGGGCGCGGGTTAGTGTCAGCGTACGGGTTAGGATTAGGGGACGGGTGAGGGTCAGGCTTCGTGAAGCGTTAGGGTTAGGGTTCGGGCTAGGGTTAGGGTTAGGTGACGGGGACGGTTTCGGGTCCAGGTGAGGGTACGACAACGCTTTAGGGGGAGCGTACGTGTGAGGGCGCGGGTTAGTGTCAGCGTACGGGTTAGGATTAGGGGACAGGTGAGGGTCAGGCTTCGGGGAAGGGTTAGGGTTAGGGTTCGGGCTAGGGTTAGGGTTAGGGGACGGGGACGGTTTAGGGTCCAGGTGAGGGTACGACAACGCTTTAGGGGGAGCGTATGTGTGAGGGTGCGGCTTAGTGTCAGCGTACGGGTTAGGATTAGGGGACGGGTGAGGGTCAGGCTTCGGGGAAGCGTTAGGGTTAGGGTTCGGGCTAGGGTTAGGGTTAGGGGACGGGGACGGTTTCGGGTCCAGGTGAGGGTACGACAACGCTTTAGGGGGAGCGTACGTGTGAGGGCGCGGGTTAGTGTCAGCGTACGGGTTAGGATTAGGGGACGGGTGAGGGTCAGGCTTCGGGGAAGGGTTAGGGTTAGGGTTCGGGCTAGGGTTAGGGTTAGGGGACGGGGACGGTTTAGGGTCCAGGTGACGGTACGACAACGCTTTAGGGGGAGCGTACGTGTGAGGGCGCGGGTTAGTGTCAGCGTACGGTTTAGGATTAGGGGACGGGTGAGGGTCAGGCTTCGGGGAAGCGTTAGGGTTAGGGTTCGGGCTAGGGTTAGGGTTAGGGGACGGGGACGGTTTCGGGTCCAGGTGAGGGTACGACAAGGCTTTAGGGGGAGCGTACGTGTGAGGGCGCGGGTTAGTGTCAGCGTACGGGTTAGGATTAGGGGACGGGTGAGGGTCACGCTTCGGGGAAGGGTTAGGGTTAGGGTTCGGGCTAGGGTTAGGGTTAGGGGACGGGGACGGTTTAGGGTCCAGGTGAGGGTACGACAACGCTTTAGGGGGAGCGTACGTGTGAGGGCGTGGGTTAGTGTCAGCGTACGGGTTAGGATTAGGGGACGGGTGAGGGTCAGGCTTCGGGGAAGCGTTAGGGTTAGGGTTCGGGCTAGGGTTAGGGTTAGGGGACGGGGACGGTTTCGGGTCCAGGTGAGGGTACGACAACGCTTTAGGGGGAGCGTACGTGTGAGGGCGCGGGTTAGTGTCAGCGTACGGGTTAGGATTAGGGGACGGGTGAGGGTCAGGCTTCGGGGAAGGGTTAGGGTTAGGGTTCGGGCTAGGGTTAGGGTTAGGGGACGGGGACGGTTTAGGGTCCAGGTGAGGGTACGACAACGCTTTAGGGGGAGCGTACGTGTGAGGGCGCGGGTTAGTGTCAGCGTACGGGTTAGGATTAGGGGACGGGTGAGGGTCAGGCTTCGGGGAAGCGTTAGGGTTAGGGTTCGGGCTAGGGTTAGGGTTAGGGGACGGGGACGGTTTATGGTCCAGGTGAGGGTACGACAACGCTTTAGGGGGAGCGTACGTGTGAGGGCGCGGCTTAGTGTCAGCGTACGGGATAGGATTAGGGGATGGGTGAGGGTCAGGCTTCGGGGAAGCGTTAGGGTTAGGTTTCGGGCTAGGGTTAGGGTTAGGGGACGGGGACGGTTTCGGGTCCAGGTGAGGGTACGACAACGCTTTAGGGGGAGCGTACGTGTGAGGGCGCGGGTTAGTGTCAGCGTACGGGTTAGGATTAGGGGACGGGTGAGGGTCAGGCTTCGGGGAAGCGTTAGGGTTAGGGTTCGGGCTAGGGTTAGGGTTAGGGGCCGGGGACGGTTTCGGGTCCAGGTGAGGGTACGACAACGCTTTAGGGGGAGCGTACGTGTGAGGGTGCGGGTTAGTGTCAGCGTACGGGTTAGGATTAGGGGACGGGTGAGGGTCAGGCTTCGGGGAAGGGTTAGGGTTAGGGTTCGGGCTAGGGTTAGGGTTAGGGGACGGGGACGGTTTAGGGTCCAGGTGAGGGTACGACAACGCTTTAGGGGGAGCGTACGTGTGAGGGTGCGGCTTAGTGTCAGCGTACGGGTTAGGATTAGGGGACGGGTGAGGGTCAGGCTTCGGGGAAGCGTTAGGGTTAGGGTTCGGGCTAGGGTTAGGGTTAGGGGACGGGGACGGTTTCGGGTCCAGGTGAGGGTACGACAACGCTTTAGGGGGAGCGTACGTGTGAGGGCGCGGGTTAGTGTCAGCGTACGGGTTAGGATTAGGGGACGGGTGAGGGTCAGGCTTCGGGGAAGGGTTAGGGTTAGGGTTCGGGCTAGGGTTAGGGTTAGGGGACGGGGACGGTTTAGGGTCCAGGTGAGTGTACGACAACGCTTTAGGGGGAGCGTACGTGTGAGGGCGCGGGTTAGTGTCAGCGTACGGGTTAGGATTAGGGGACGGGTGAGGGTCAGGCTTCGGGGAAGGCTTAGGGTTAGGGTTCGGGCTAGGGTTAGGGTTAGGGGACGGGGACGGTTTATGGTCCAGGTGAGGGTACGACAACGCTTTAGGGGGAGCGTACGTGTGAGGGCGCGGCTTAGTGTCAGCGTACGGGATAGGATTAGGGGACGGGTGAGGGTCAGGCTTCGGGGAAGCGTTAGGGTTAGGGTTCGGGCTAGGGTTAGGGTTAGGGGACGGGGACGGTTTAGGGTCCAGGTGAGGGTACGACAACGCTTTAGGGGGAGCGTACGTGTGAGGGCGCGGGTTAGTGTCAGCGTACGGGTTAGGATTAGGGGACGGGTGAGGGTCAGGCTTCGGGGAAGCGTTAGGGTTAGGGTTCGGGCTAGGGTTAGGGTTAGGGGACGGGGACGGTTTCGGGTCCAGGTGAGGGTACGACAACGCTTTAGGGGGAGCGTACGTGTGAGGGCGCGGGTTAGTGTCAGCGTATGGGTTAGGATTAGGGGACGGGTGAGGGTCAGGCTTCGGGGAAGTGTTAGGGTTAGGGTTCGGGCTAGGGTTAGGGTTAGGGGACGGGGACGGTTTAGGGTCCAGGTGAGGGTACGACAACGCTTTAGGGGGAGCGTACGTGTGAGGGTGCGGCTTAGTGTCAGCGTACGGGTTAGGATTAGGGGACGGGTGAGGGTCAGGCTTCGGGGAAGGGTTAGGGTTAGGGTTCGGGCTAGGGTTAGGGTTAGGGGACGGGGACGGTTTAGGGTCCAGGTGAGGGTACGACAACGCTTTAGGGGTAGCGTACGTGTGAGGGCGCGGGTTAGTGTCAGCGTACGGGTTAGGATTAGGGGACGGATGAGGGTCAGGCTTCGGGGAAGCGTTAGGGTTAGGGTTCGGGCTAGGGTTAGGGTTAGGGGACGGGGACGGTTTATGGTCCAGGTGAGGGTACGACAACGCTTTAGGGGGAGCGTACGTGTGAGGGCGCGGCTTAGTGTCAGCGTACGGGATA
This sequence comes from Globicephala melas, assembly GCF_963455315.2. Lineage (NCBI taxonomy): Eukaryota > Metazoa > Chordata > Mammalia > Artiodactyla > Delphinidae > Globicephala > Globicephala melas. The sequence continues at coordinate 201,541 of NW_027207362.1, read as the reverse complement.
GGATTAGGGGACGGGTGAGGGTCAGGCTTCGGGGAAGCGTTAGGGTTAGGGTTCGGGCTAGGGTTAGGGTTAGGGGACGGGGACGGTTTAGGGTCCAGGTGAGGGTACGACAACGCTTTAGGGGGAGCGTACGTGTGAGGGCGCGGGTTAGTGTCAGCGTACGGGTTAGGATTAGGGGACGGGTGAGGGTCAGGCTTCGGGGAAGCGTTAGGGTTAGGGTTCGGGCTAGGGTTAGGGTTAGGGGACGGGGACGGTTTCGGGTCCAGGTGAGGGTACGACAACGCTTTAGGGGGAGCGTACGTGTGAGGGCGCGGGTTAGTGTCAGCGTACGGGTTAGGATTAGGGGACGGGTGAGGGTCAGGCTTCGGGGAAGCGTTAAGGTTAGGGTTCGGGCTAGGGTTAGGGTTAGGGGACGGGGACGGTTTAGGGTCCAGGTGAGGGTACGACAACGCTTTAGGGGGAGCGTACGTGTGAGGGTGCGGCTTAGTGTCAGCGTACGGGTTAGGATTAGGGGACGGGTGAGGGTCAGGCTTCGGGGAAGCGTTAGGGTTAGGGTTCGGGCTAGGGTTAGGGTTAGGGGACGGGGACGGTTTTGGGTCCAGGTGAGGGTACGACAACGCTTTAGGGGGAGCGTACGTGTGAGGGCGCAGGTTAGCGTCAGCGTACGGGTTAGGATTAGGGAACGGCTGAGGATCAGGCTTCGGGGAAGGGTTAGGGTTAGGGTTCGGGCTAGGGTTAGGGTTAGGGGACGGGGACGGTTTAGGGTCCAGGTGAGGGTACGACAACGCTTTAGGGGGAGCGCACGTGTGAGAGCACGGCTTAGTGTCAGCGTACGGGTTAGGATTAGGGGACGGGTGAGGGTCAGGCTTTGGGGAAGGGTTAGGGTTAGGGTTCGGGCTAGGGTTAGGGTTAGAGGACGGGGACGGTTTAGGGTCCAGGTGAGGGTACGAGAACGCTTTAGGGGGAGCGTACGTGTGAGGGCGCGGGTTAGTGTCAGCGTACGGGTTAGGATTAGGGGACGGGTGAGGGTCAGGCTTCGGGGAAGTGTTAGGGTTAGGGTTCGGGCTAGGGTTAGGGTTAGGGGACGGGGACGGTTTAGGGTCCAGGTGAGGGTACGACAACGCTTTAGGGGGAGCGTACGTGTGAGGGCGCGGGTTAGTGTCAGCGTACGGGTTAGGATTAGGGGACGGGTGAGGGTCAGGCTTCGGGGAAGGGTTAGGGTTAGGGTTCGGGCTAGGGTTAGGGTTAGGGGACGGGGACGGTTTAGGGTCCAGGTGAGGGTACGACAACGCTTTAGGGGGAGCGTACGTGTGAGGGCGCTGGTTAGTGTCAGCATACGGGTTAGGATTAGGGGACGGGTGAGGGTCAGGCTTCGGGGAGGGGTTAGGGTTAGGGTTCGGGCTAGGGTTAGGGTTAAGGGACGGGGACGGTTTAGGGTCCAGGTGAGGGTATGACAACGCTGTAGGGGGAGCGTACGTGTGAGGGCGCAGGTTAGTGTCAGCGTACGGGTTAGGATTAGGGGACGGGTGAGGGTCAGGCAACGGGGAAGGGTTAGGTTTAGGGTTCGGGCTAGGGTTAGGGTTAGGGTTAGGGGACGGTTTAGGGTCCAGGTGAGGATACGACAACGCTGTAGGGGGAGCGTACGTGTGAGGGCGCGGCTTAGTGTCAGCGTACGGGTTAGGATTAGGGGACGGGTGAGGGTCAGGCTTCGGGGAGGGGTTAGGGTTAGGGTTCGGGCTAGGGTTAGGGTTAGGGGACGGGGACGGTTTAGGGTCCAGGTGAGGGTACGACAACGCTTTAGGGGGAGCGTACGTGTGAGGGCGCGGCTTAGTGTCAGCGTACGGGATAGGATTAGGGGACGGGTGAGGGTCAGGCTTCGGGGAAGCGTTAGGGTTAGGGTTCGGGCTAGGGTTAGGGTTAGGGGACGGGGACGGTTTAGGGTCCAGGTGAGGGTACGACAACGCTTTAGGGGGAGCGTACGTGTGAGGGCGCGGGTTAGTGTCAGCGTACGGGTTAGGATTAGGGGACGGGTGAGGGTCAGGCTTCGGGGAAGCGTTAGGGTTAGGGTTCGGGCTAGGGTTAGGGTTAGGGGACGGGGACGGTTTCGGGTCCAGGTGAGGGTACGACAACGCTTTAGGGGGAGCGTACGTGTGAGGGCGCGGCTTAGTGTCAGCGTACGGGATAGGATTAGGGGACGGGTGAGGGTCAGGCTTCGGGGAAGCGTTAGGGTTAGGGTTCGGGCTAGGGTTAGGGTTAGGGGACGGGGACGGTTTAGGGTCCAGGTGAGGGTACGACAACGCTTTAGGGGGAGCGTACGTGTGAGGGCGCGGGTTAGTGTCAGCGTACGGGTTAGGATTAGGGGACGGGTGAGGGTCAGGCTTCGGGGAAGCGTTAGGGTTAGGGTTCGGGCTAGGGTTAGGGTTAGGGGACGGGGACGGTTTCGGGTCCAGGTGAGGGTACGACAACGCTTTAGGGGGAGCGTACGTGTGAGGGCGCGGGTTAGTGTCAGCGTACGGGTTAGGATTAGGGGACGGGTGAGGGTCAGGCTTCGGGGAAGCGTTAAGGTTAGGGTTCGGGCTAGGGTTAGGGTTAGGGGACGGGGACGGTTTAGGGTCCAGGTGAGGGTACGACAACGCTTTAGGGGGAGCGTACGTGTGAGGGTGCGGCTTAGTGTCAGCGTACGGGTTAGGATTAGGGGACGGGTGAGGGTCAGGCTTCGGGGAAGCGTTAGGGTTAGGGTTCGGGCTAGGGTTAGGGTTAGGGGACGGGGACGGTTTTGGGTCCAGGTGAGGGTACGACAACGCTTTAGGGGGAGCGTACGTGTGAGGGCGCAGGTTAGCGTCAGCGTACGGGTTAGGATTAGGGAACGGCTGAGGATCAGGCTTCGGGGAAGGGTTAGGGTTAGGGTTCGGGCTAGGGTTAGGGTTAGGGGACGGGGACGGTTTAGGGTCCAGGTGAGGGTACGACAACGCTTTAGGGGGAGCGCACGTGTGAGGGCACGGCTTAGTGTCAGCGTACGGGTTAGGATTAGGGGACGGGTGAGGGTCAGGCTTTGGGGAAGGGTTAGGGTTAGGGTTCGGGCTAGGGTTAGGGTTAGAGGACGGGGACGGTTTAGGGTCCAGGTGAGGGTACGAGAACGCTTTAGGGGGAGCGTACGTGTGAGGGCGCGGGTTAGTGTCAGCGTACGGGTTAGGATTAGGGGACGGGTGAGGGTCAGGCTTCGGGGAAGTGTTAGGGTTAGGGTTCGGGCTAGGGTTAGGGTTAGGGGACGGGGACGGTTTAGGGTCCAGGTGAGGGTACGACAACGCTTTAGGGGGAGCGTACGTGTGAGGGCGCGGGTTAGTGTCAGCGTACGGGTTAGGATTAGGGGACGGGTGAGGGTCAGGCTTCGGGGAAGGGTTAGGGTTAGGGTTCGGGCTAGGGTTAGGGTTAGGGGACGGGGACGGTTTAGGGTCCAGGTGAGGGTACGACAACGCTTTAGGGGGAGCGTACGTGTGAGGGCGCTGGTTAGTGTCAGCATACGGGTTAGGATTAGGGGACGGGTGAGGGTCAGGCTTCGGGGAGGGGTTAGGGTTAGGGTTCGGGCTAGGGTTAGGGTTAAGGGACGGGGACGGTTTAGGGTCCAGGTGAGGGTATGACAACGCTGTAGGGGGAGCGTACGTGTGAGGGCGCAGGTTAGTGTCACCGTACGGGTTAGGATTAGGGGACGGGTGAGGGTCAGGCAACGGGGAAGGGTTAGGTTTAGGGTTCGGGCTAGGGTTAGGGTTAGGGTTAGGGGACGGTTTAGGGTCCAGGTGAGGATACGACAACGCTGTAGGGGGAGCGTACGTGTGAGGGCGCGGCTTAGTGTCAGCGTACGGGTTAGGATTAGGGGACGGGTGAGGGTCAGGCTTCGGGGAGGGGTTAGGGTTAGGGTTCGGGCTAGGGTTAGGGTTAGGGGACGGGGACGGTTTAGGGTCCAGGTGAGGGTACGACAACGCTTTAGGGGGAGCGTACGTGTGAGGGCGCGGCTTAGTGTCAGCGTACGGGATAGGATTAGGGGACAGGTGAGGGTCAGGCTTCGGGGAAGCGTTAGGGTTAGGGTTCGGGCTAGGGTTAGGGTTAGGGGACGGGGACGGTTTAGGGTCCAGGTGAGGGTACGACAACGCTTTAGGGGGAGCGTACGTGTGAGGGCGCGGGTTAGTGTCAGCGTACGGGTTAGGATTAGGGGACGGGTGAGGGTCAGGCTTCGGGGAAGCGTTAGGGTTAGGGTTCGGGCTAGGGTTAGGGTTAGGGGACGGGGACGGTTTCGGGTCCAGGTGAGGGTACGACAACGCTTTAGGGGGAGCGTACGTGTGAGGGCGCGGGTTAGTGTCAGCGTACGGGTTAGGATTAGGGGACGGGTGAGGGTCAGGCTTCGGGGAAGCGTTAGGGTTAGGGTTCGGGCTAGGGTTAGGGTTAGGGGACGGGGACGGTTTAGGGTCCAGGTGAGGGTACGACAACGCTTTAGGGGGAGCGTACGTGTGAGGGTGCGGCTTAGTGTCAGCGTACGGGTTAGGATTAGGGGACGGGTGAGGGTCAGGCTTCGGGGAAGCGTTAGGGTTAGGGTTCGGGCTAGGGTTAGGGTTAGGGGACGGGGACGGTTTCGGGTCCAGGTGAGGGTACGACAACGCTTTAGGGGGAGCGTACGTGTGAGGGCGCGGGTTAGCGTCAGCGTACGGGTTAGGATTAGGGAACGGCTGAGGATCAGGCTTCGGGGAAGGGTTAGGGTTAGGGTTCGGGCTAGGGTTAGGGTTAGGGGATGGGGACGGTTTAGGGTCCAGGTGAGGGTACGACAACGCTTTAGGGGGAGCGCACGTGTGAGGGCACGGCTTAGTGTCAGCGTACGGGTTAGGATTAGGGGACGGGTGAGGGTCAGGCTTTGGGGAAGGGTTAGGGTTAGGGTTCGGGCTAGGGTTAGGGTTAGAGGACGGGGACGGTTTAGGGTCCAGGTGAGGGTACGAGAACGCTTTAGGGGGAGCGTACGTGTGAGGGCGCGGGTTAGTGTCAGCGTACGGGTTAGGATTAGGGGACGGGTGAGGGTCAGGCTTCGGGGAAGTGTTAGGGTTAGGGTTCGGGCTAGGGTTAGGGTTAGGGGAAGGGGACGGTTTAGGGTCCAGGTGAGGGTACGACAACGCTTTAGGGGGAGCGTACGTGTGAGGGCGCGGGTTAGTGTCAGCGTACGGGTTAGGATTAGGGGACGGGTGAGGGTCAGGCTTCGGGGAAGGGTTAGGGTTAGGGTTCGGGCTAGGGTTAGGGTTAGGGGACGGGGACGGTTTAGGGTCCAGGTGAGGGTACGACAACGCTTTAGGGGGAGCGTACGTGTGAGGGCGCTGGTTAGTGTCAGCATACGGGTTAGGATTAGGGGACGGGTGAGGGTCAGGCTTCGGGGAGGGGTTAGGGTTAGGGTTCGGGCTAGGGTTAGGGTTAAGGGACGGGGACGGTTTAGGGTCCAGGTGAGGGTATGACAACGCTGTAGGGGGAGCGTACGTGTGAGGGCGCAGGTTAGTGTCAGCGTATGGGTTAGGATTAGGGGACGGGTGAGGGTCAGGCAACGGGGAAGGGTTAGGTTTAGGGTTCGGGCTAGGGTTAGGGTTAGGGTTAGGGGACGGTTTAGGGTCCAGGTGAGGATACGACAACGCTGTAGGGGGAGCGTACGTGTGAGGGCGCGGCTTAGTGTCAGCGTACGGGTTAGGATTAGGGGACGGGTGAGGGTCAGGCTTCGGGGAGGGGTTAGGGTTAGGGTTCGGGCTAGGGTTAGGGTTAGGGGACGGGGACGGTTTAGGGTCCAGGTGAGGGTACGACAACGCTTTAGGGGGAGCGTACGTGTGAGGGCGCGGCTTAGTGTCAGCGTACGGGTTAGGATTAGGGGACGGGTGAGGGTCAGGCTTCGGGGAGTGGTTAGGGTTAGGGTTCGGGCTAGGGTTAGAGTTAGGGGACGGGGACGGTTTAGGGTCCAGGTGAGGGTACGACAACGCTTTAGGGGGAGCGTACGTGTCAGGGCGCGGGTTAGTGTCAGCGTACGGTTTAGGATTAGGGGACGGGTGAGGGTCAGGCTTCGGGGAAGCGTTAGGGTTAGGGTTCGGGCTAGGGTTAGGGTTAGGGGACGGGGACGGTTTATGGTCCAGGTGAGGGTACGACAACGCTTTAGGGGGAGCGTACGTGTGAGGGCGCGGCTTAGTGTCAGCGTACGGGATAGGATTAGGGGACGGGTGAGGGTCAGGCTTCGGGGAAGCGTTAGGGTTAGGGTTCGGGCTAGGGTTAGGGTTAGGGGACGGGGACGGTTTAGGGTCCAGGTGAGGGTACGAGAACAATTTAGGGGGAGCGTACGTGTGAGGGCGCGGGTTAGTGTCAGCGTACGGGTTAGGATTAGGGGACGGGTGAGGGTCAGGCTTCGGGGAAGCGTTAGGGTTAGGGTTCGGGCTAGGGTTAGGGTTAGGGGACGGGGACGGTTTCGGGTCCAGGTGAGGGTACGACAACGCTTTAGGGGGAGCGTACGTGTGAGGGCGCGGGTTAGTGTCAGCGTACGGGTTAGGATTAGGGGACGGGTGAGGGTCAGGCTTCGGGGAAGGGTTAGGGTTAGGGTTCGGGCTAGGGTTAGGGTTAGGGGACGGGGACGGTTTAGGGTCCAGGTGAGGGTACGACAACGCTTTAGGGGGAGCGTACGTGTGAGGGCGCGGGTTAGTGTCAGCGTACGGGTTAGGATTAGGGGACGGGTGAGGGTCAGGCTTCGGGGAAGCGTTAGGGTTAGGGTTCGGGCTAGGGTTAGGGTTAGGGGACGGGGACGGTTTATGGTCCAGGTGAGGGTACGACAACGCTTTAGGGGGAGCGTACGTGTGAGGGCGCGGCTTAGTGTCAGCGTACGGGATAGGATTAGGGGACGGGTGAGGGTCAGGCTTCGGGGAAGCGTTAGGGTTAGGGTTCGGGCTAGGGTTAGGGTTAGGGGACGGGGACGGTTTAGGGTCCAGGTGAGGGTACGACAACGCTTTAGGGGGAGCGTACGTGTGAGGGCGCGGGTTAGTGTCAGCGTACGGGTTAGGATTAGGGGACGGGTGAGGGTCAGGCTTCGTGAAGCGTTAGGGTTAGGGTTCGGGCTAGGGTTAGGGTTAGGTGACGGGGACGGTTTCGGGTCCAGGTGAGGGTACGACAACGCTTTAGGGGGAGCGTACGTGTGAGGGCGCGGGTTAGTGTCAGCGTACGGGTTAGGATTAGGGGACAGGTGAGGGTCAGGCTTCGGGGAAGGGTTAGGGTTAGGGTTCGGGCTAGGGTTAGGGTTAGGGGACGGGGACGGTTTAGGGTCCAGGTGAGGGTACGACAACGCTTTAGGGGGAGCGTACGTGTGAGGGTGCGGCTTAGTGTCAGCGTACGGGTTAGGATTAGGGGACGGGTGAGGGTCAGGCTTCGGGGAAGCGTTATGGTTAGGGTTCGGGCTAGGGTTAGGGTTAGGGGACGGGGACGGTTTCGGGTCCAGGTGAGGGTACGACAACGCTTTAGGGGGAGCGTACGTGTGAGGGCGCGGGTTAGTGTCAGCGTACGGGTTAGGATTAGGGGACGGGTGAGGGTCAGGCTTCGGGGAAGGGTTAGGGTTAGGGTTCGGGCTAGGGTTAGGGTTAGGGGACGGGGACGGTTTAGGGTCCAGGTGAGGGTACGACAATGCTTTAGGGGGAGCGTACGTGTGAGGGCGCGGGTTAGTGTCAGCGTACGGGTTAGGATTAGGGGACGGGTGAGGGTCAGGCTTCGGGGAAGCGTTAGGGTTAGGGTTCGGGCTAGGGTTAGGGTTAGGGGACGGGGACGGTTTCGGGTCCAGGTGAGGGTACGACAACGCTTTAGGGGGAGCGTACGTGTGAGGGCGCGGGTTAGTGTCAGCGTACGGGTTAGGATTAGGGGACGGGTGAGGGTCAGGCTTCGGGGAAGGGTTAGGGTTAGGGTACGGGCTAGGGTTAGGGTTAGGGGACGGGGACGGTTTAGGGTCCAGGTGAGGGTACGACAACGCTTTAGGGGGAGCGTACGTGTGAGGGCGCGGGTTAGTGTCAGCGTACGGGTTAGGATTAGGGGACGGGTGAGGGTCAGGCTTCGGGGAAGCGTTAGGGTTAGGGTTCGGGCTAGGGTTAGGGTTAGGGGACGGGGACGGTTTATGGTCCAGGTGAGGGTACGACAACGCTTTAGGGGGAGCGTACGTGTGAGGGCGCGGCTTAGTGTCAGCGTACGGGATAGGATTAGGGGATGGGTGAGGGTCAGGCTTCGGGGAAGCGTTAGGGTTAGGGTTCGGGCTAGGGTTAGGGTTAGGGGACGGGGACGGTTTCGGGTCCAGGTGAGGGTACGACAACGCTTTAGGGGGAGCGTACGTGTGAGGGCGCGGGTTAGTGTCAGCGTACGGGTTAGGATTAGGGGACGGGTGAGGGTCAGGCTTCGGGGAAGCGTTAGGGTTAGGGTTCGGGCTAGGGTTAGGGTTAGGGGCCGGGGACGGTTTCGGGTCCAGGTGAGGGTACGACAACGCTTTAGGGGGAGCGTACGTGTGAGGGCGCGGGTTAGTGTCAGCGTACGGGTTAGTATTAGGGGACGGGTGAGGGTCAGGCTTCGGGGAAGGGTTAGGGTTAGGGTTCGGGCTAGGGTTAGGGTTAGGGGACGGGGACGGTTTAGGGTCCAGGTGAGGGTACGACAACGCTTTAGGGGGAGCGTACGTGTGAGGGTGCGGCTTAGTGTCAGCGTACGGGTTAGGATTAGGGGACGGGTGAGGGTCAGGCTTCGGGGAAGCGTTAGGGTTAGGGTTCGGGCTAGGGTTAGGGTTAGGGGACGGGGACGGTTTCGGGTCCAGGTGAGGGTACGACAACGCTTTAGGGGGAGCGTACGTGTGAGGGCGCGGGTTAGTGTCAGCGTACGGGTTAGGATTAGGGGACGGGTGAGGGTCAGGCTTCGGGGAAGGGTTAGGGTTAGGGTTCGGGCTAGGGTTAGGGTTAGGGGACGGGGACGGTTTAGGGTCCAGGTGAGGGTACGACAACGCTTTAGGGGGAGCGTACGTGTGAGGGCGCGGGTTAGTGTCAGCGTACGGGTTAGGATTAGGGGACGGGTGAGGGTCAGGCTTCGGGGAAGCGTTAGGGATAGGGTTCGGGCTAGGGTTAGGGTTAGGGGACGGGGACGGTTTATGGTCCAGGTGAGGGTACGACAACGCTTTAGGGGGAGCGTACGTGTGAGGGCGCGGCTTAGTGTCAGCGTACGGGATAGGATTAGGGGACGGGTGAGGGTCAGGCTTCGGGGAAGCGTTAGGGTTAGGGTTCGGGCTAGGGTTAGGGTTAGGGGACGGGGACGGTTTAGGGTCCAGGTGAGGGTACGACAACGCTTTAGGGGGAGCGTACGTGTGAGGGCGCGGGTTAGTGTCAGCGTACGGGTTAGGATTAGGGGACGGGTGAGGGTCAGGCTTCGTGAAGCGTTAGGGTTAGGGTTCGGGCTAGGGTTAGGGTTAGGTGACGGGGACGGTTTCGGGTCCAGGTGAGGGTACGACAACGCTTTAGGGGGAGCGTACGTGTGAGGGCGCGGGTTAGTGTCAGCGTACGGGTTAGGATTAGGGGACAGGTGAGGGTCAGGCTTCGGGGAAGGGTTAGGGTTAGGGTTCGGGCTAGGGTTAGGGTTAGGGGACGGGGACGGTTTAGGGTCCAGGTGAGGGTACGACAACGCTTTAGGGGGAGCGTACGTGTGAGGGTGCGGCTTAGTGTCAGCGTACGGGTTAGGATTAGGGGACGGGTGAGGGTCAGGCTTCGGGGAAGCGTTAGGGTTAGGGTTCGGGCTAGGGTTAGGGTTAGGGGACGGGGACGGTTTCGGGTCCAGGTGAGGGTACGACAACGCTTTAGGGGGAGCGTACGTGTGAGGGCGCGGGTTAGTGTCAGCGTACGGGTTAGGATTAGGGGACGGGTGAGGGTCAGGCTTCGGGGAAGGGTTAGGGTTAGGGTTCGGGCTAGGGTTAGGGTTAGGGGACGGGGACGGTTTAGGGTCCAGGTGAGGGTACGACAATGCTTTAGGGGGAGCGTACGTGTGAGGGCGCGGGTTAGTGTCAGCGTACGGGTTAGGATTAGGGGACGGGTGAGGGTCAGGCTTCGGGGAAGCGTTAGGGTTAGGGTTCGGGCTAGGGTTAGGGTTAGGGGACGGGGACGGTTTCGGGTCCAGGTGAGGGTACGACAACGCTTTAGGGGGAGCGTACGTGTGAGGGCGCGGGTTAGTGTCAGCGTACGGGTTAGGATTAGGGGACGGGTGAGGGTCAGGCTTCGGGGAAGGGTTAGGGTTAGGGTACGGGCTAGGGTTAGGGTTAGGGGACGGGGACGGTTTAGGGTCCAGGTGAGGGTACGACAACGCTTTAGGGGGAGCGTACGTGTGAGGGCGCGGGTTAGTGTCAGCGTACGGGTTAGGATTAGGGGACGGGTGAGGGTCAGGCTTCGGGGAAGCGTTAGGGTTAGGGTTCGGGCTAGGGTTAGGGTTAGGGGACGGGGACGGTTTATGGTCCAGGTGAGGGTACGACAACGCTTTAGGGGGAGCGTACGTGTGAGGGCGCGGCTTAGTGTCAGCGTACGGGATAGGATTAGGGGATGGGTGAGGGTCAGGCTTCGGGGAAGCGTTAGGGTTAGGGTTCGGGCTAGGGTTAGGGTTAGGGGACGGGGACGGTTTCGGGTCCAGGTGAGGGTACGACAACGCTTTAGGGGGAGCGTACGTGTGAGGGCGCGGGTTAGTGTCAGCGTACGGGTTAGGATTAGGGGACGGGTGAGGGTCAGGCTTCGGGGAAGCGTTAGGGTTAGGGTTCGGGCTAGGGTTAGGGTTAGGGGCCAGGGACGGTTTCGGGTCCAGGTGAGGGTACGACAACGCTTTAGGGGGAGCGTACGTGTGAGGGCGCGGGTTAGTGTCAGCGTACGGGTTAGGATTAGGGGACGGGTGAGGGTCAGGCTTCGGGGAAGGGTTAGGGTTAGGGTTCGGGCTAGGGTTAGGGTTAGGGGACGGGGACGGTTTAGGGTCCAGGTGAGGGTACGACAACGCTTTAGGGGGAGCGTACGTGTGAGGGTGCGGCTTAGTGTCAGCGTACGGGTTAGGATTAGGGGACGGGTGAGGGTCAGGCTTCGGGGAAGCGTTAGGGTTAGGGTTCGGGCTAGGGTTAGGGTTAGGGGACGGGGACGGTTTCGGGTCCAGGTGAGGGTACGACAACGCTTTAGGGGGAGCGTACGTGTGAGGGCGCGTGTTAGTGTCAGCGTACGGGTTAGGATTAGGGGACGGGTGAGGGTCAGGCTTCGGGGAAGGGTTAGGGTTAGGGTTCGGGCTAGGGTTAGGGTTAGGGGACGGGGACGGTTTAGGGTCCAGGTGAGTGTACGACAACGCTTTAGGGGGAGCGTACGTGTGAGGGCGCGGGTTAGTGTCAGCGTACGGGTTAGGATTAGGGGACGGGTGAGGGTCAGGCTTCGGGGAAGGGTTAGGGTTAGGGTTCGGGCTAGGGTTAGGGTTAGGGGACGGGGACGGTTTAGGGTCCAGGTGAGGGTACGACAACGCTTTAGGGGGAGCGTACGTGTGAGGGCGCTGGTTAGTGTCAGCATACGGGTTAGGATTAGGGGACGGGTGAGGGTCAGGCTTCGGGGAGGGGTTAGGGTTAGGGTTCGGGCTAGGGTTAGGGTTAAGGGACGGGGACGGTTTAGGGTCCAGGTGAGGGTATGACAACGCTGTAGGGGGAGCGTACGTGTGAGGGCGCAGGTTAGTGTCAGCGTACGGGTTAGGATTAGGGGACGGGTGAGGGTCAGGCAACGGGGAAGGGTTAGGTTTAGGGTTCGGGCTAGGGTTAGGGTTAGGGTTAGGGGACGGTTTAGGGTCCAGGTGAGGATACGACAACGCTGTAGGGGGAGCGTACGTGTGAGGGCGCGGCTTAGTGTCAGCGTACGGGTTAGGATTAGGGGACGGGTGAGGGTCAGGCTTCGGGGAGGGGTTAGGGTTAGGGTTCGGGCTAGGGTTAGGGTTAGGGGACGGGGACGGTTTAGGGTCCAGGTGAGGGTACGACAACGCTTTAGGGGGAGCGTACGTGTGAGGGCGCGGCTTAGTGTCAGCGTACGGGTTAGGATTAGGGGACGGGTGAGGGTCAGGCTTCGGGGAGTGGTTAGGGTTAGGGTTCGGGCTAGGGTTAGAGTTAGGGGACGGGGACGGTTTAGGGTCCAGGTGAGGGTACGACAACGCTTTAGGGGGAGCGTACGTGTCAGGGCGCGGGTTAGTGTCAGCGTACGGTTTAGGATTAGGGGACGGGTGAGGGTCAGGCTTCGGGGAAGCGTTAGGGTTAGGGTTCGGGCTAGGGTTAGGGTTAGGGGACGGGGACGGTTTATGGTCCAGGTGAGGGTACGACAACGCTTTAGGGGGAGCGTACGTGTGAGGGCGCGGCTTAGTGTCAGCGTACGGGATAGGATTAGGGGACGGGTGAGGGTCAGGCTTCGGGGAAGCGTTAGGGTTAGGGTTCGGGCTAGGGTTAGGGTTAGGGGACGGGGACGGTTTAGGGTCCAGGTGAGGGTACGAGAACACTTTAGGGGGAGCGTACGTGTGAGGGCGCGGGTTAGTGTCAGCGTACGGGTTAGGATTAGGGCACGGGTGAGGGTCAGGCTTCGGGGAAGCGTTAGGGTTAGGGTTCGGGCTAGGGTTAGGGTTAGGGGACGGGGACGGTTTCGGGTCCAGGTAAGGGTACGACAACGCTTTAGGGGGAGCGTACGTGTGAGGGCGCGGGTTAGTGTCAGCGTACGGGTTAGGATTAGGGGACGGGTGAGGGTCAGGCTTCGGGGAAGGGTTAGGGTTAGGGTTCGGGCTAGGGTTAGGGTTAGGGGACGGGGACGGTTTAGGGTCCAGGTGAGGGTACGACAACGCTTTAGGGGGAGCGTACGTGTGAGGGCGCGGGTTAGTGTCAGCGTACGGGTTAGGATTAGGGGACGGGTGAGGGTCAGGCTTCGGGGAAGCGTTAGGGTTAGGGTTCGGGCTAGGGTTAGGGTTAGGGGACGGGGACGGTTTATGGTCCAGGTGAGGGTACGACAACGCTTTAGGGGGAGCGTACGTGTGAGGGCGCGGCTTAGTGTCAGCGTACGGGATAGGATTAGGGGACGGGTGAGGGTCAGGCTTCGGGGAAGCGTTAGGGTTAGGGTTCGGGCTAGGGTTAGGGTTAGGGGACGGGGACGGTTTAGGGTCCAGGTGAGGGTACGACAACGCTTTAGGGGGAGCGTACGTGTGAGGGCGCGGGTTAGTGTCAGCGTACGGGTTAGGATTAGGGGACGGGTGAGGGTCAGGCTTCGTGAAGCGTTAGGGTTAGGGTTCGGGCTAGGGTTAGGGTTAGGTGACGGGGACGGTTTCGGGTCCAGGTGAGGGTACGACAACGCTTTAGGGGGAGCGAACGTGTGAGGGCGCGGGTTAGTGTCAGCGTACGGGTTAGGATTAGGGGACAGGTGAGGGTCAGGCTTCGGGGAAGGGTTAGGGTTAGGGTTCGGGCTAGGGTTAGGGTTAGGGGACGGGGACGGTTTAGGGTCCAGGTGAGGGTACGACAACGCTTTAGGGGGAGCGTACGTGTGAGGGTGCGGCTTAGTGTCAGCGTACGGGTTAGGATTAGGGGACGGGTGAGGGTCAGGCTTCGGGGAAGCGTTATGGTTAGGGTTCGGGCTAGGGTTAGGGTTAGGGGACGGGGACGGTTTCGGGTCCAGGTGAGGGTACGACAACGCTTTAGGGGGAGCGTACGTGTGAGGGCGCGGGTTAGTGTCAGCGTACGGGTTAGGATTAGGGGACGGGTGAGGGTCAGGCTTCGGGGAAGGGTTAGGGTTAGGGTTCGGGCTAGGGTTAGGGTTAGGGGACGGGGACGGTTTAGGGTCCAGGTGAGGGTACGACAATGCTTTAGGGGGAGCGTACGTGTGAGGGCGCGGGTTAGTGTCAGCGTACGGGTTAGGATTAGGGGACGGGTGAGGGTCAGGCTTCGGGGAAGCGTTAGGGTTAGGGTTCGGGCTAGGGTTAGGGTTAGGGGACGGGGACGGTTTCGGGTCCAGGTGAGGGTACGACAACGCTTTAGGGGGAGCGTACGTGTGAGGGCGCGGGTTAGTGTCAGCGTACGGGTTAGGATTAGGGGACGGGTGAGGGTCAGGCTTCGGGGAAGGGTTAGGGTTAGGGTACGGGCTAGGGTTAGGGTTAGGGGACGGGGACGGTTTAGGGTCCAGGTGAGGGTACGACAACGCTTTAGGGGGAGCGTACGTGTGAGGGCGCGGGTTAGTGTCAGCGTACGGGTTAGGATTAGGGGACGGGTGAGGGTCAGGCTTCGGGGAAGCGTTAGGGTTAGGGTTCGGGCTAGGGTTAGGGTTAGGGGACGGGGACGGTTTATGGTCCAGGTGAGGGTACGACAACGCTTTAGGGGGAGCGTACGTGTGAGGGCGCGGCTTAGTGTCAGCGTACGGGATAGGATTAGGGGATGGGTGAGGGTCAGGCTTCGGGGAAGCGTTAGGGTTAGGGTTCGGGCTAGGGTTAGGGTTAGGGGACGGGGACGGTTTCGGGTCCAGGTGAGGGTACGACAACGCTTTAGGGGGAGCGTACGTGTGAGGGCGCGGGTTAGTGTCAGCGTACGGGTTAGGATTAGGGGACGGGTGAGGGTCAGGCTTCGGGGAAGCGTTAGGGTTAGGGTTCGGGCTAGGGTTAGGGTTAGGGGCCGGGGACGGTTTCGGGTCCAGGTGAGGGTACGACAACGCTTTAGGGGGAGCGTACGTGTGAGGGCGCGGGTTAGTGTCAGCGTACGGGTTAGTATTAGGGGACGGGTGAGGGTCAGGCTTCGGGGAAGGGTTAGGGTTAGGGTTCGGGCTAGGGTTAGGGTTAGGGGACGGGGACGGTTTAGGGTCCAGGTGAGGGTACGACAACGCTTTAGGGGGAGCGTACGTGTGAGGGTGCGGCTTAGTGTCAGCGTACGGGTTAGGATTAGGGGACGGGTGAGGGTCAGGCTTCGGGGAAGCGTTAGGGTTAGGGTTCGGGCTAGGGTTAGGGTTAGGGGACGGGGACGGTTTCGGGTCCAGGTGAGGGTACGACAACGCTTTAGGGGGAGCGTACGTGTGAGGGCGCGGGTTAGTGTCAGCGTACGGGTTAGGATTAGGGGACGGGTGAGGTTCAGGCTTCGGGGAAGGGTTAGGGTTAGGGTTCGGGCTAGGGTTAGGGTTAGGGGACGGGGACGGTTTAGGGTCCAGGTGAGGGTACGACAACGCTTTAGGGGGAGCGTACGTGTGAGGGCGCGGGTTAGTGTCAGCGTACGGGTTAGGATTAGGGGACGGGTGAGGGTCAGGCTTCGGGGAAGCGTTAGGGATAGGGTTCGGGCTAGGGTTAGGGTTAGGGGACGGGGACGGTTTATGGTCCAGGTGAGGGTACGACAACGCTTTAGGGGGAGCGTACGTGTGAGGGCGCGGCTTAGTGTCAGCGTACGGGATAGGATTAGGGGACGGGTGAGGGTCAGGCTTCGGGGAAGCGTTAGGGTTAGGGTTAGGGCTAGGGTTAGGGTTAGGGGACGGGGACGGTTTAGGGTCCAGGTGAGGGTACGACAACGCTTTAGGGGGAGCGTACGTGTGAGGGCGCGGGTTAGTGTCAGCGTACGGGTTAGGATTAGGGGACGGGTGAGGGTCAGGCTTCGTGAAGCGTTAGGGTTAGGGTTCGGGCTAGGGTTAGGGTTAGGTGACGGGGACGGTTTCGGGTCCAGGTGAGGGTACGACAACGCTTTAGGGGGAGCGTACGTGTGAGGGCGCGGGTTAGTGTCAGCGTACGGGTTAGGATTAGGGGACAGGTGAGGGTCAGGCTTCGGGGAAGGGTTAGGGTTAGGGTTCGGGCTAGGGTTAGGGTTAGGGGACGGGGACGGTTTAGGGTCCAGGTGAGGGTACGACAACGCTTTAGGGGGAGCGTACGTGTGAGGGTGCGGCTTAGTGTCAGCGTACGGGTTAGGATTAGGGGACGGGTGAGGGTCAGGCTTCGGGGAAGCGTTAGGGTTAGGGTTCGGGCTAGGGTTAGGGTTAGGGGACGGGGACGGTTTCGGGTCCAGGTGAGGGTACGACAACGCTTTAGGGGGAGCGTACGTGTGAGGGCGCGGGTTAGTGTCAGCGTACGGGTTAGGATTAGGGGACGGGTGAGGGTCAGGCTTCGGGGAAGGGTTAGGGTTAGGGTTCGGGCTAGGGTTAGGGTTAGGGGACGGGGACGGTTTAGGGTCCAGGTGAGGGTACGACAATGCTTTAGGGGGAGCGTACGTGTGAGGGCGCGGGTTAGTGTCAGCGTACGGGTTAGGATTAGGGGACGGGTGAGGGTCAGGCTTCGGGGAAGCGTTAGGGTTAGGGTTCGGGCTAGGGTTAGGGTTAGGGGACGGGGACGGTTTCGGGTCCAGGTGAGGGTACGACAACGCTTTAGGGGGAGCGTACGTGTGAGGGCGCGGGTTAGTGTCAGCGTACGGGTTAGGATTAGGGGACGGGTGAGGGTCAGGCTTCGGGGAAGGGTTAGGGTTAGGGTACGGGCTAGGGTTAGGGTTAGGGGACGGGGACGGTTTAGGGTCCAGGTGAGGGTACGACAACGCTTTAGGGGGAGCGTACGTGTGAGGGCGCGGGTTAGTGTCAGCGTACGGGTTAGGATTAGGGGACGGGTGAGGGTCAGGCTTCGGGGAAGCGTTAGGGTTAGGGTTCGGGCTAGGGTTAGGGTTAGGGGACGGGGACGGTTTATGGTCCAGGTGAGGGTACGACAACGCTTTAGGGGGAGCGTACGTGTGAGGGCGCGGCTTAGTGTCAGCGTACGGGATAGGATTAGGGGATGGGTGAGGGTCAGGCTTCGGGGAAGCGTTAGGGTTAGGGTTCGGGCTAGGGTTAGGGTTAGGGGACGGGGACGGTTTCGGGTCCAGGTGAGGGTACGACAACGCTTTAGGGGGAGCGTACGTGTGAGGGCGCGGGTTAGTGTCAGCGTACGGGTTAGGATTAGGGGACGGGTGAGGGTCAGGCTTCGGGGAAGCGTTAGGGTTAGGGTTCGGGCTAGGGTTAGGGTTAGGGGCCGGGGACGGTTTCGGGTCCAGGTGAGGGTACGACAACGCTTTAGGGGGAGCGTACGTGTGAGGGCGCGGGTTAGTGTCAGCGTACGGGTTAGGATTAGGGGACGGGTGAGGGTCAGGCTTCGGGGAAGGGTTAGGGTTAGGGTTCGGGCTAGGGTTAGGGTTAGGGGACGGGGACGGTTTAGGGTCCAGGTGAGGGTACGACAACGCTTTAGGGGGAGCGTACGTGTGAGGGTGCGGCTTAGTGTCAGCGTACGGGTTAGGATTAGGGGACGGGTGAGGGTCAGGCTTCGGGGAAGCGTTAGGGTTAGGGTTCGGGCTAGGGTTAGGGTTAGGGGACGGGGACGGTTTCGGGTCCAGGTGAGGGTACGACAACGCTTTAGGGGGAGCGTACGTGTGAGGGCGCGGGTTAGTGTCAGCGTACGGGTTAGGATTAGGGGACGGGTGAGGGTCAGGCTTCGGGGAAGGGTTAGGGTTAGGGTTCGGGCTAGGGTTAGGGTTAGGGGACGGGGACGGTTTAGGGTCCAGGTGAGTGTACGACAACGCTTTAGGGGGAGCGTACGTGTGAGGGCGCGGGTTAGTGTCAGCGTACGGGTTAGGATTAGGGGACGGGTGAGGGTCAGGCTTCGGGGAAGCGTTAGGGTTAGGGTTCGGGCTAGGGTTAGGGTTAGGGGACGGGGACGGTTTATGGTCCAGGTGAGGGTACGACAACGCTTTAGGGGGAGCGTACGTGTGAGGGCGCGGCTTAGTGTCAGCGTACGGGATAGGATTAGGGGACGGGTGAGGGTCAGGCTTCGGGGAAGCGTTAGGGTTAGGGTTCGGGCTAGGGTTAGGGTTAGGGGACGGGGACGGTTTAGGGTCCAGGTGAGGGTACGACAACGCTTTAGGGGGAGCGTACGTGTGAGGGCGCGGGTTAGTGTCAGCGTACGGGTTAGGATTAGGGGACGGGTGAGGGTCAGGCTTCGGGGAAGCGTTAGGGTTAGGGTTCGGGCTAGGGTTAGGGTTAGGGGACGGGGACGGTTTCGGGTCCAGGTGAGGGTACGACAACGCTTTAGGGGGAGCGTACGTGTGAGGGCGCGGGTTAGTGTCAGCGTATGGGTTAGGATTAGGGGACGGGTGAGGGTCAGGCTTCGGGGAAGGGTTAGGGTTAGGGTTCGGGCTAGGGTTAGGGTTAGGGGACGGGGACGGTTTAGGGTCCAGGTGAGGGTACGACAACGCTTTATGGGGAGCGTACGTGTGAGGGTGCGGCTTAGTGTCAGCGTACGGGTTAGGATTAGGGGACGGGTGAGGGTCAGGCTTCGGGGAAGGGTTAGGGTTAGGGTTCGGGCTAGGGTTAGGGTTAGGGGACGGGGACGGTTTAGGGTCCAGGTGAGGGTACGACAACGCTTTAGGGGTAGCGTACGTGTGAGGGCGCGGGTTAGTGTCAGCGTACGGGTTAGGATTAGGGGACGGATGAGGGTCAGGCTTCGGGGAAGCGTTAGGGTTAGGGTTCGGGCTAGGGTTAGGGTTAGGGGACGGGGACGGTTTATGGTCCAGGTGAGGGTACGACAACGCTTTAGGGGGAGCGTACGTGTGAGGGCGCGGCTTAGTGTCAGCGTACGGGTTAGGATTAGGGGACGGGTGAGGGTCAGGCTTCGGGGAAGCGTTAGGGTTAGGGTTCGGGCTAGGGTTAGGGTTAGGGGACGGGGACGGTTTAGGGTCCAGGTGAGGGTACGACAACGCTTTAGGGGGAGCGTACGTGTGAGGGTGCGGCTTAGTGTCAGCGTACGGGTTAGTATTAGGGGACGGGTGAGGGTCAGGCTTCGGGGAAGGGTTAGGGTTAGGGTTCGGGCTAGGGTTAGGGTTAGGGGACGGGGACGGTTTAGGGTCCAGGTGAGGGTACGACAACGCTTTAGGGGGAGCGTACGTGTGAGGGTGCGGCTTAGTGTCAGCGTACGGGTTAGGATTAGGGGACGGGTGAGGGTCAGGCTTCGGGGAAGCGTTAGGGTTAGGGTTCGGGCTAGGGTTAGGGTTAGGGGACGGGGACGGTTTCGGGTCCAGGTGAGGGTACGACAACGCTTTAGGGGGAGCGTACGTGTGAGGGCGCGGGTTAGTGTCAGCGTACGGGTTAGGATTAGGGGACGGGTGAGGGTCAGGCTTCGGGGAAGCGTTAGGGTTAGGGTTCGGGCTAGGGTTAGGGTTAGGGGACGGGGACGGTTTCGGGTCCAGGTGAGGGTACGACAACGCTTTAGGGGGAGCGTACGTGTGAGGGCGCGGGTTAGTGTCAGCGTACGGGTTAGGATTAGGGGACGGGTGAGGGTCAGGCTTCGGGGAAGCGTTAGGGATAGGGTTCGGGCTAGGGTTAGGGTTAGGGGACGGGGACGGTTTATGGTCCAGGTGAGGGTACGACAACGCTTTAGGGGGAGCGTACGTGTGAGGGCGCGGCTTAGTGTCAGCGTACGGGATAGGATTAGGGGACGGGTGAGGGTCAGGCTTCGGGGAAGCGTTAGGGTTAGGGTTCGGGCTAGGGTTAGGGTTAGGGGACGGGGACGGTTTAGGGTCCAGGTGAGGGTACGACAACGCTTTAGGGGGAGCGTACGTGTGAGGGAGCGGGTTAGTGTCAGCGTACGGGTTAGGATTAGGGGACGGGTGAGGGTCAGGCTTCGTGAAGCGTTAGGGTTAGGGTTCGGGCTAGGGTTAGGGTTAGGTGACGGGGACGGTTTCGGGTCCAGGTGAGGGTACGACAACGCTTTAGGGGGAGCGTACGTGTGAGGGCGCAGGTTAGTGTCAGCGTACGGGTTAGGATTAGGGGACAGGTGAGGGTCAGGCTTCGGGGAAGGGTTAGGGTTAGGGTTCGGGCTAGGGTTAGGGTTAGGGGACGGGGACGGTTTAGGGTCCAGGTGAGGGTACGACAACGCTTTAGGGGGAGCGTACGTGTGAGGGTGCGGCTTAGTGTCAGCGTACGGGTTAGGATTAGGGGACGGGTGAGGGTCAGGCTTCGGGGAAGCGTTAGGGTTAGGGTTCGGGCTAGGGTTAGGGTTAGGGGACGGGGACGGTTTCGGGTCCAGGTGAGGGTACGACAACGCTTTAGGGGGAGCGTACGTGTGAGGGCGCGGGTTAGTGTCAGCGTACGGGTTAGGATTAGGGGACGGGTGAGGGTCAGGCTTCGGGGAAGGGTTAGGGTTAGGGTTCGGGCTAGGGTTAGGGTTAGGGGACGGGGACGGTTTAGGGTCCAGGTGAGGGTACGACAATGCTTTAGGGGGAGCGTACGTGTGAGGGCGCGGGTTAGTGTCAGCGTACGGGTTAGGATTAGGGGACGGGTGAGGGTCAGGCTTCGGGGAAGCGTTAGGGTTAGGGTTCGGGCTAGGGTTAGGGTTAGGGGACGGGGACGGTTTCGGGTCCAGGTGAGGGTACGACAACGCTTTAGGGGGAGCGTACGTGTGAGGGCGCGGGTTAGTGTCAGCGTACGGGTTAGGATTAGGGGACGGGTGAGGGTCAGGCTTCGGGGAAGGGTTAGGGTTAGGGTACGGGCTAGGGTTAGGGTTAGGGGACGGGGACGGTTTAGGGTCCAGGTGAGGGTACGACAACGCTTTAGGGGGAGCGTACGTGTGAGGGCGCGGGTTAGTGTCAGCGTACGGGTTAGGATTAGGGGACGGGTGAGGGTCAGGCTTCGGGGAAGCGTTAGGGTTAGGGTTCGGGCTAGGGTTAGGGTTAGGGGACGGGGACGGTTTATGGTCCAGGTGAGGGTACGACAACGCTTTAGGGGGAGCGTACGTGTGAGGGCGCGGCTTAGTGTCAGCGTACGGGATAGGATTAGGGGATGGGTGAGGGTCAGGCTTCGGGGAAGCGTTAGGGTTAGGGTTCGGGCTAGGGTTAGGGTTAGGGGACGGGGACGGTTTCGGGTCCAGGTGAGGGTACGACAACGCTTTAGGGGGAGCGTACGTGTGAGGGCGCGGGTTAGTGTCAGCGTACGGGTTAGGATTAGGGGACGGGTGAGGGTCAGGCTTCGGGGAAGCGTTAGGGTTAGGGTTCGGGCTAGGGTTAGGGTTAGGGGCCGGGACGGTTTCGGGTCCAGGTGAGGGTACGACAACGCTTTAGGGGGAGCGTACGTGTGAGGGCGCGGGTTAGTGTCAGCGTACGGGTTAGGATTAGGGGACGGGTGAGGGTCAGGCTTCGGGGAAGTGTTAGGGTTAGGGTTCGGGCTAGGGTTAGGGTTAGGGGACGGGGACGGTTTAGGGTCCAGGTGAGGGTACGACAACGCTTTAGGGGGAGCGTACGTGTGAGGGTGCGGCTTAGTGTCAGCGTACGGGTTAGGATTAGGGGACGGGTGAGGGTCAGGCTTCGGGGAAGCGTTAGGGTTAGGGTTCGGGCTAGGGTTAGGGTTAGGGGACGGGGACGGTTTCGGGTCCAGGTGAGGGTACGACAACGCTTTAGGGGGAGCGTACGTGTGAGGGCGCGGGTTAGTGTCAGCGTACGGGTTAGGATTAGGGGACGGGTGAGGGTCAGGCTTCGGGGAAGGGTTAGGGTTAGGGTTCGGGCTAGGGTTAGGGTTAGGGGACGGGGACGGTTTAGGGTCCAGGTGAGGGTACGACAACGCTTTAGGGGGAGCGTACGTGGGAGGGCGCGGGTTAGTGTCAGCGTACGGGTTAGGATTAGGGGACGGGTGAGGGTCAGGCTTCGGGGAAGCGTTAGGGTTAGGGTTCGGGCTAGGGTTAGGGTTAGGGGACGGGGACGGTTTCGGGTCCAGGTGAGGGTACGACAACGCTTTAGGGGGAGTGTACGTGTGAAGGCGCGGGTTAGTGTCAGCGTACGGGTTAGGATTAGGGGACGGGTGAGGGTCAGGCTTCGGGGAAGGGTTAGGGTTAGGGTTCGGGCTAGGGTTAGGGTTAGGGGACGGGGACGGTTTAGGGTCCAGGTGAGGGTACGACAACGCTTTAGGGGGAGCGTACGTGTGAGGGCGCGGGTTAGTGTCAGCGTACGGGTTAGGATTAGGGGACGGGTGAGGGTCAGGCTTCGGGGAAGCGTTAGGGTTAGGGTTCGGGCTAGGGTTAGGGTTAGGGGACGGGGACGGTTTAGGGTCCAGGTGAGGGTACGACAACGCTTTAGGGGGAGCGTACGTGTGAGGGCGCGGGTTAGTGTCAGCGTACGGGTTAGGATTAGGGGACGGGTGAGGGTCAGGCTTCGGGGAAGCGTTAGGGTTAGGGTTCGGGCTAGGGTTAGGGTTAGGGGACGGGGACGGTTTATGGTCCAGGTGAGGGTACGACAACGCTTTAGGGGGAGCGTACGTGTGAGGGCGCGGCTTAGTGTCAGCGTACGGGATAGGATTAGGGGACGGGTGAGGGTCAGGCTTCGGGGAAGCGTTAGGGTTAGGGTTCGGGCTAGGGTTAGGGTTAGGGGAAGGGGACGGTTTAGGGTGCAGGTGAGGGTACGACAATGCTTTAGGGGGAGCGTACGTGTGAGGGCGCGGGTTAGTGTCAGCGTACGGGTTAGGATTAGGGGACGGGTGAGGGTCAGGCTTCGGGGAAGCGTTAGGGTTAGGGTTCGGGCTAGGGTTAGGGTTAGGGGACGGGGACGGTTTCGGGTCCAGGTGAGGGTACGACAACGCTTTAGGGGGAGCGTACGTGTGAGGGCGCGGGTTAGTGTCAGCGTACGGGTTAGGATTAGGGGACGGGTGAGGGTCAGGCTTCGGGGAAGGGTTAGGGTTAGGGTTCGGGCTAGGGTTAGGGTTAGGGGACGGGGACGGTTTAGGGTTCAGGTGAGGGTACGACAACGCTTTAGGGGGAGCGTACGTGTGAGGGTGCGGCTTAGTGTCAGCGTACGGGTTAGGATTAGGGGACGGGTGAGGGTCAGGCTTCGGGGAAGCGTTAGGGTTAGGGTTCGGGCTAGGGTTAGGGTTAGGGGACGGGGACGGTTTCGGGTCCAGGTGAGTGTACGACAACGCTTTAGGGGGAGCGTACGTGTGAGGGTGCGGCTTAGTGTCAGCGTACGGGTTAGGATTAGGGAACGGGTGAGGGTCAGGCTTCGGGGAAGCGTTAGGGTTAGGGTTCGGGCTAGGGTTAGGGTTAGGGGACGGGGACGGTTTAGGGTCCAGGTGAGGGTACGACAACGCTTTAGGGGGAGCGTACGTGTGAGGGCGCGGGTTAGTGTCAGCGTACGGGTTAGGATTAGGGGACGGGTGAGGGTCAGGCTTCGGGGAAGCGTTAGGGTTAGGGTTCGGGCTAGGGTTAGGGTTAGGGTACGGGGACGGTTTATGGTCCAGGTGAGGGTACGACAACGCTTTAGGGGGAGTGTACGTGTGAGGGCGCGGCTTAGTGTCAGCGTACGGGATAGGATTAAGGGACGGGTGAGGGTCAGGCTTCGGGGAAGCGTTAGGGTTAGGGTTCGGGCTAGGTTTAGGGTTAGGGGACGGGGACGGTTTAGGGTCCAGGTGAGGGTACGACAACGCTTTAGGGGGAGCGTTCGTGTGAGGGCGCGGGTTAGTGTCAGCGTACGGGTTAGGATTAGGGGACGGGTGAGGGTCAGGCTTCGGGGAAGCGTTAGGGTTAGCGTTCGGGCTAGGGTTAGGGTTAGGGGACGGGGACGGTTTCGGGTCCAGGTGAGGGTACGACAACGCTTTAGGGGGAGCGTACGTGTGAGGGCGCGGGTTAGTGTCAGCGTACGGGTTAGGATTAGGGGACGGGTGAGGGTCAGGCTTCGGGGAAGGGTTAGGGTTAGGGTTCGGGCTAGGGTTAGGGTTAGGGGACGGGGACGGTTTAGGGTCCAGGTGAGGGTACGACAACGCTTTAGGGGGAGCGTACGTGTGAGGGTGTGGCTTAGTGTCAGCGTACGGGTTAGGATTAGGGGACGGGTGAGGGTCAGGCTTCGGGGAAGGGTTAGGGTTAGGGTTCGGGCTAGGGTTAGGGTTAGGGGACGGGGACGGTTTAGGGTCCAGGTGAGGGTACGACAACGCTTTAGGGGTAGCGTACGTGTGAGGGCGCGGGTTAGTGTCAGCGTACGGGTTAGGATTAGGGGACGGATGAGGGTCAGGCTTCGGGGAAGCGTTAGGGTTAGGGTTCGGGCTAGGGTTAGGGTTAGGGGACGGGGACGGTTTATGGTCCAGGTGAGGGTACGACAACGCTTTAGGGGGAGCGTACGTGTGAGGGCGCGGCTTAGTGTCAGCGTACGGGATAGGATTAGGGGACGGGTGAGGGTCAGGCTTCGGGGAAGCGTTAGGGTTATGGTTCGGGCTAGGGTTAGGGTTAGGGGACGGGGACGGTTTAGGGTCCAGGTGAGGGTACGAGAACGCTTTAGGGGGAGCGTACGTGTGAGGGCGCGGGTTAGTGTCAGCGTACGGGTTAGGATTAGGGGACGGGTGAGGGTCAGGCTTCGGGGAAGCGTTAGGGTTAGGGTTCGGGCTAGGGTTAGGGTTAGGGGACGGGGACGGTTTCGGGTCCAGGTGAGGGTACGACAACGCTTTAGGGGGAGCGTACGTGTGAGGGCGTGGGTTAGTGTCAGCGTACGGGTTAGGATTAGGGGACGGGTGAGGGTTAGGCTTCGGGGAAGGGTTAGGTTTAGGGTTCGGGCTAGGGTTAGGGTTAGGGGACGGGGACGGTTTAGGGTCCAGGTGAGGGTACGACAACGCTTTAGGGGGAGCGTACGTGTGAGGGCGCGGGTTAGTGTCAGCGTACGGGTTAGGATTAGGGGACGGGTGAGGGTCAGGCTTCGGGGAAGCGTTAGGGTTAGGGTTCGGGCTAGGGTTAGGGTTAGGGGACGGGGACGGTTTATGGTCCAGGTGAGGGTACGACAACGCTTTAGGGGGAGCGTACGTGTGAGGGCGCGGCTTAGTGTCAGCGTACGGGATAGGATTAGGGGACGGGTGAGGGTCAGGCTTCGGGGAAGCGTTAGGGTTAGGGTTCGGGCTAGGGTTAGGGTTAGGGGACGGGGACGGTTTAGGGTCCAGGTGAGGGTACGACAACGCTTTAGGGGGAGCGTACGTGTGAGGGCGCGGGTTAGTGTCAGCGTACGGGTTAGGATTAGGGGACGGGTGAGGGTCAGGCTTCGGGGAAGCGTTAGGGTTAGGGTTCGGGCTAGGGTTAGGGTTAGGGGACGGGGACGGTTTCGGGTCCAGGTGAGGGTACGACAACGCTTTAGGGGGAGCGTACGTGTGAGGGCGCGGGTTAGTGTCAGCGTACGGGTTAGGATTAGGGGACGGGTGAGGGTCAGGCTTCGGGGAAGCGTTAGGGTTAGGGTTCGGGCTAGGGTTAGGGTTAGGGGACGGGGACGGTTTAGGGTCCAGGTGAGGGTACGACAACGCTTTAGGGGGAGCGTACGTGTGAGGGTGCGGCTTAGTGTCAGCGTACGGGTTAGGATTAGGGGACGGGTGAGGGTCAGGCTTCGGGGAAGCGTTAGGGTTAGGGTTCGGGCTAGGGTTAGGGTTAGGGGACGGGGACGGTTTCGGGTCCAGGTGAGGGTACGACAACGCTTTAGGGGGAGCGTATGTGTGAGGGCGCGGGTTAGTGTCAGCGTACGGGTTAGGATTAGGGGACGGGTGAGGGTCAGGCTTCGGGGAAGGGTTAGGGTTAGGGTTCGGGCTAGGGTTAGGGTTAGGGGACGGGGACGGTTTAGGGTCCAGGTGAGGGTACGACAACGCTTTAGGGGGAGCGTACGTGTGAGGGCACGGGTTAGTGTCAGCGTACGGGTTAGGATTAGGGGACGGGTGAGGGTCAGGCTTCGGGGAAGCGTTAGGGTTAGGGTTCGGGCTAGGGTTAGGGTTAGGGGACGGGGAGGGTTTCGGGTCCAGGTGAGGGTACGACAACGCTTTAGGGGGAGCGTACGTGTGAGGGCGCGGGTTAGTGTCAGCGTACGGGTTAGGATTAGGGGACGGGTGAGGGTCAGGCTTCGGGGAAGGGTTAGGGTTAGGGTTCGGGCTAGGGTTAGGGTTAGGGGACGGGGACGGTTTAGGGTCCAGGTGAGGGTACGACAACGCTTTAGGGGGAGCGTACGTGTGAGGGCGCGGGTTAGTGTCAGCGTACGGGTTAGGATTAGGGGACGGGTGAGGGTCAGGCTTCGGGGAAGCGTTAGGGTTAGGGTTCGGGCTAGGGTTAGGGTTAGGGGACGGGGACGGTTTATGGTCCAGGTGAGGGTACGACAACGCTTTAGGGGGAGCGTACGTGTGAGGGCGCGGCTTAGTGTCAGCGTACGGGATAGGATTAGGGGACGGGTGAAAGTCAGGCTTCGGGGAAGCGTTAGGGTTAGGGTTCGGGCTAGGGTTAGGGTTACGGGACGGGGACGGTTTAGGGTCCAGGTGAGGGTACGACAACGCTTTAGGGGGAGCGTACGTGTGAGGGCGCGGGTTAGTGTCAGCGTACGGGTTAGGATTAGGGGACGGGTGAGGGTCAGGCTTCGGGGAAGCGTTAGGGTTAGGGTTCGGGCTAGGGTTAGGGTTAGGGGACGGGGACGGTTTCGGGTCCAGGTGAGGGTACGACAACGCTTTAGGGGGAGCGTACGTGTGAGGGCGCGGGTTAGTGTCAGCGTACGGGTTAGGATTAGGGGACGGGTGAGGGTCAGGCTTCGGGGAAGTGTTAGGGTTAGGGTTCGGGCTAGGGTTAGGGTTAGGGGACGGGGACGGTTTAGGGTCCAGGTGAGGGTACGACAACGCTTTAGGGGGAGCGTACGTGTGAGGGTGCGGCTTAGTGTCAGCGTACGGGTTAGGATTAGGGGACGGGTGAGGGTCAGGCTTCGGTGAAGCGTTAGGGTTAGGGTTCGGGCTAGGGTTAGGGTTAGGGGACGGGGACGGTTTAGGGTCCAGGTGAGGGTACGACAACGCTTTAGGGGGAGCGTATGTGTGCGGGCGCGGGTTAGGTTCAGCGTACGGGTTAGGATTAGGGGACGGGTGAGGGTCAGGCTTCGGGGAAGGGTTAGGGTTAGGGTTCGGGTTAGGGTTAGGGTTACGGTTAGGGTTAGGGTCAGGGTTAGGGTCAGGGTCAGGTTTAGGGTTAGGGTTAGGGGACGGGTGAGGGTCAGGCTTCGGGGAAGGGTTAGGGTTAGGGTTCGGTCTAGGGTTAGGGTTAGGGGACGGGGACGGTTTAGGGTCCAGGTGAGGGTAGGACAACGCTTTAGGGGGAGCGTACGTGTGAGGGCGTGGGTTAGCGTCAGCGTAAGGGTTAGGATTAGGGAACGGCTGAGGATCAGGCTTCGGGGAAGGGTTAGGGTTAGGGTTCGGGCTAGGGTTAGGGTTAGGGGACGGGGACGGTTTAGGGTCCAGGTGAGGGTACGAGAACCCTTTAGGGGGAGCGTACGTGTGAGGGCCCGGGTTAGTGTCAGCGTACGGGTTAGGATTAGGGGACTGGTGAGGGTCAGGCTTCGGTGAAGGGTTAGGGTTAGGGTACGGGCTAGGGTTAGGCTTAGGGGACGGGGACGGTTTAGGGTCCAGGTGAGGGTACAACAACGCTTTAGGGGGAGCGTACGTGTGAGGGCGCGGGTTAGTGTCAGCGTACGGGTTAGGATTAGGGGACGGGTGAGGGTCAGGCTTCGGGGAAGGGTTAGGGTTAGGGTTCAGGCTAGGGTTAGGGTTAGGGTACGGGGACGGTTTAGGGTCCAGGTGAGGGTACGACAACGCTTTAGGGGGAGCGTACGTGTGAGGGCGCGGGTTAGTGTCAGTGTACGGGTTAGGATTAGGGGACGGGTGAGGGTCAGGCTTCGGGGAAGGGTTAGGGTTAGGGTTCGGGCTAGGGTTAGGGTTAGGGGACGGGGACGGTTTAGGGTCCAGGTGAGGGTACGACAACGCTTTAGGGGGAGCATACGTGTGAGGGCGCGGGTTAGTGTCAGCGTACGGGTTAGGATTAGGGGACGGGTGAGG
Source organism: Globicephala melas (assembly GCF_963455315.2). Taxonomy (NCBI): domain Eukaryota; kingdom Metazoa; phylum Chordata; class Mammalia; order Artiodactyla; family Delphinidae; genus Globicephala; species Globicephala melas. The sequence goes on along the minus strand of NW_027207362.1, from coordinate 173,687 downwards.
GTCAGGCTTCGGGGAAGGGTTAGGGTTAGGGTTCGGGCTAGGGTTAGGGTTAGGGGACGGGGACGGTTTAGGGTCCAGGTGAGGGTACGACAACGCTTTAGGGGGAGCGTACGTGTGAGGGCGCGGGTTAGTGTCAGTGTACGGGTTAGGATTAGGGGACGGGTGAGGGTCAGGCTTCGGGGAAGGGTTAGGGTTAGGGTTCGGGCTAGGGTTAGGGTTAGGGGACGGGGACGATTTAGGGTCCAGGTGAGGGTACGACAACGCTTTAGGGGGAGCGTACGTGTGAGGGCGCGGGTTAGTGTCAGCGTACGGGGTAGGATTGGGGACGGGTGAGGGTCAGGCTTCGGGGAAGGGTTAGGGTTAGGGTTCGGGCTAGGGTTAGGGTTAGGGGACGGGGACGGTTTAGGGTCCAGGTGAGTGTACGACAACGCTCTAGGGGGAGCGTACGTGTGAGGGCGCGGGTTAGTGTCAGCGTACGGGTTAGGATTAGGGGAAGGGTGAGGGTCAGGCTTCGCGGAAGTGTTAGGGTTAGGGTTCGGGCTAAGGTTAGGGTTAGGGGACGGGGACGGTTTAGGGTCCAGGTGAGGGTACGACAACGCTTTAGGGGGAGCGTACGTGTGAGGGCGTGGCTTAGTGTCAGCGTACGGGTTAGGATTAGGGGACGGGTGAGGGTCAGGCTTCGGGGAAGGGTTAGGGTTAGGGTTCGGGCTAGGGTTAGGGTTGCGGGACGGGGACGGTTTAGGGTCCAGGTGAGGGTACGACAACGCTTTAGGGGGAGCGTACGTGTGAGGGCGCGGGTTAGTGTCAGCGTACGGGTTAGGATTAGGGGACGGGTGAGGGTCAGGCTTCGGGGAAGGGTTAGGGTTAAGGTTCGGGCTAGGGTTAGGTTTAGGGGACGGGGACGGTTTAGGGTCCAGGTGAGGGTACGACAACGCTCTAGGGGGAGCGTACGTGTGAGGGCGCGGGTTAGTGTCAGCGTACGGGTTAGGATTAGGGGACGGGTGAGGGTCAGGCTTCGGGGAAGGGTTAGGGTTAGGGTTCGGGCTAGGGTTAGGGTTAGGGGACGGGGACGGTTTAGGGTCCAGGTGAGGGTACGACAACGCTTTAGGGGGAGCGTACGTGTGAGGGCGCGGGTTAGTGTCAGCGTACGGGTTAGGATTAGGGGACGGGTGAGGGTCAGGCTTCGGGGAAGGGTTAGGGTTAGGGTTCGGGCTAGGGTTAGGGTTAGGAAACGGGGACGGTTTAGGGTCCAGGTGAGGGTACGACAACGTTGTAGGGGGAGCGTACGTGTGAGGGCGCGGGTTAGTGTCAGCGTACGGGATAGGATTAGGGGACGGGTGAGGGTCAGGCTTCGGGGAAGGGTTAGGGTTAGGGTTCGGGCCAGGGTTAGGGTTAGGGGACGGGGACGGTTTAGGGTCCAGGTGAGGGTACGACAACGCTTTAGGGGGAGCGTACGTGTGAGGGCGCGGGTTAGTGTCAGCGTACGGGTTAGGATTAGGGAACGGGTGAGGGTCAGGCTTCGGGGAAGGGTTAGGGTTAAGGTTCGGGCTAGGGTTAGGGTTAGGGGACGGGGACGGTTTAGGGTCCAGGTGAGGGTACGACAACGCTCTAGGGGGAGCGTACGTGTGAGGGCGCGGGTTAGTGTCAGCGTACGGGTTAGGATTAGGGGAAGGGTGAGGGTCAGGCTTCGCGGAAGTGTTAGGGTTAGGGTTCGGGCTAAGGTTAGGGTTAGGGGACGGGGACGGTTTAGGGTCCAGGTGAGGGTACGACAACGCTTTAGGGGGAGCGTACGTGTGAGGGCGCGGGTTAGTGTCTGTGTACGGGTTAGGATTAGTGGAAGGGTGAGTGTCAGGCTTCGGGGAAGGGTTAGAGTTAGGGTTCGGGCTAGGGTTAGGGTTAGGGGACGGGGACGGTTTAGGGTCCAGGTGAGGGTACGACAACGCTTTAGGGGGAGCGTACGTGTGAGGGCGCGGCTTAGTGTCAGCGTACGGGTTAGGATTAGGGGACGGGTGAGGGTCAGGCTTCGGGGAAGGGTTAGGGTTAGGGTTCGGGCTAGGGTTAGGGTTAGGGGACGGGGACGGTTTAGGGTCCAGGTGAGGGTACGACAACGCTTTAGGGGGAGCGTACGTGTGAGGGCGCGGTTTAGTGTCAACGTACGGGTTAGGATTAGGGGACGGGTGAGGGTCAGGCTTCGGGGAAGGGTTAGGTTTAGGGTTCGGGCTAGGGTTAGGGTTAGGGGACGGGGACGGTTTAGGGTCCAGGTGAGGGTACGACAACGCTTTAGGGGGAGCATACGTGTGAGGGCGCGGGTTAGTGTCAGCGTACGGGTTAGGATTAGGGGACGGGTGAGGGTCAGGCTTCGGGGAAGGGTTAGGGTTAGGGTTCGGGCTAGGGTTAGGGTTAGGGGACGGGGATGGTTTAGGGTCCAGGTGAGGGTACGACAACGCTTCAGGGGGAGCGTACGTGTGAGGGCGCGGGTTAGTGTCAGCGTACGGGTTAGGATTAGGGGACGGGTGAGGGTCAGGCTTCGGGGAAGGGTTAGGGTTAGGGTTCGGGCTAGGGTTAGGGTTAGGGGACGGGGACGGTTTAGGGTCCAGGTGAGGGTACGACAACGCTTCAGGGGGAGCGTACGTGTGAGGGCGCGGGTTAGTGTCAGCGTACGGGTTAGGATTAGGGGACGGGTGAGGGTCAGGCTTCGGGGAAGGGTTAGGGTTAGGGTTCGGGCTAGGGTTAGGGTTAGGGGACGGGGACGATTTAGGGTCCAGGTGAGGGTACGACAACGCTTTAGGGGGAGCGTACGTGTGAGGGCGCGGGTTAGTGTCAGCGTACGGGTTAGGATTGGGGACGGGTGAGGGTCAGGCTTCGGGGAAGGGTTAGGGTTAGGGTTCGGGCTAGGGTTAGGGTTAGGGGACGGGGACGGTTTAGGGTCCAGGTGAGGGTACGACAACGCTCTAGGGGGAGCGTACGTGTGAGGGCGCGGGTTAGTGTCAGCGTACGGGTTAGGATTAGGGGACGGGTGAGGGTCAGGCTTCGGGGAAGGGTTAGGGTTAGGGTTCGGGCTAGGGTTAGGGGACGGGGACGGTGTAGGGTCCAGGTGAGGGTACGACAACGCTTTAGGGGGAGCGTACGTGTGAGGGCGCGGGTTAGTGTCAGCGTACGGGTTAGGATTAGGGGACGGGTGAGGGTCAGGCTTCGGGGAAGGGTTAGGGTTAGGGTTCGGGCTAGGGTTAGGGTTAGGAAACGGGGACGGTTTAGGGTCCAGGTGAGGGTACGACAACGTTGTAGGGGGAGCGTACGTGTGAGGGCGCGGGTTAGTGTCAGCGTACGGGATAGGATTAGGGGACGGGTGAGGGTCAGGCTTCGGGGAAGGGTTAGGGTTAGGGTTCGGGCTAGGGTTAGGGTTAGGGGACGGGGACGGTTTAGGGTCCAGGTGAGGGTACGACAACGCTTTAGGGGGAGCGTACGTGTGAGGGCGCGGGTTAGTGTCAGCGTACGGGTTAGGATTAGGGGACGGGTGAGGGTCAGGCTTCGGGGAAGGGTTAGGGTTAAGGTTCGGGCTAGGGTTAGGGTTAGGGGACGGGGACGGTTTAGGGTCCAGGTGAGGGTACGACAACGCTCTAGGGGGAGCGTACGTGGGAGGGCGCGGGTTAGTGTCAGCGTACGGGTTAGGATTAGGGGAAGGGTGAGGGTCAGGCTTCGCGGAAGTGTTAGGGTTAGGGTTCGGGCTAAGGTTAGGGTTAGGGGACGGGGACGGTTTAGGGTCCAGGTGAGGGTACGACAACGCTTTAGGGGGAGCGTACGTGTGAGGGCGCGCGTTAGTGTCTGTGTACGGGTTAGGATTAGGGGAAGGGTGAGTGTCAGGCTTCGGGGAAGGGTTAGGGTTAGGGTTCGGGCTAGGGTTAGGGTTAGGGGACGGGGACGGTTTAGGGTCCAGGTGAGGGTACGACAACGCTTTAGGGGGAGCGTACGTGTGAGGGCGTGGCTTAGTGTCAGCGTACGGGTTAGGATTAGGGGACGGGTGAGGGTCAGGCTTCGGGGAAGTGTTAGGGTTAGGGTTCGGGCTAGGGTTAGGGTTAGGGGACGGGGACGATTTAGGGTCCAGGTGAGGGTACGACAACGCTTTAGGGGGAGCGTACGTGTGAGGGCGCGGGTTAGTGTCAGCGTACGGGTTAGGATTAGGGGACGGGTGAGGGTCAGGCTTCGGGGAAGGGTTAGGGTTAGGGTTCGGGCTAGGGTTAGGGTTAGGAAACGGGGACGGTTTAGGGTCCAGGTGAGGGTACGACAACGTTGTAGGGGGAGCGTACGTGTGAGGGCGCGGGTTAGTGTCAGCGTACGGGATAGGATTAGGGGACGGGTGAGGGTCAGGCTTCGGGGAAGGGTTAGGGTTAGGGTTCGGGCTAGGGTTAGGGTTAGGGGACGGGGACGGTTTAGGGTCCAGGTGAGGGTACGACAACGCTTTAGGGGGAGCGTACGTGTGAGGGCGCGGGTTAGTGTCAGCGTACGGGTTAGGATTAGGGGACGGGTGAGGGTCAGGCTTCGGGGAAGGGTTAGGGTTAAGGTTCGGGCTAGGGTTAGGGTTAGGGGACGGGGACGGTTTAGGGTCCAGGTGAGGGTACGACAACGCTCTAGGGGGAGCGTACGTGTGAGGGCGCGGGTTAGTGTCAGCGTACGGGTTAGGATTAGGGGACGGGTGAGGGTCAGGCTTCGGGGAAGGGTTAGGGTTAGGGTTCGGGCTAGGGTTAGGGGACGGGGACGGTGTAGGGTCCAGGTGAGGGTACGACAACGCTTTAGGGGGAGCGTACGTGTGAGGGCGCGGGTTAGTGTCAGCGTACGGGTTAGGATTAGGGGACGGGTGAGGGTCAGGCTTCGGGGAAGGGTTAGGGTTAGGGTTCGGGCTAGGGTTAGGGTTAGGAAACGGGGACGGTTTAGGGTCCAGGTGAGGGTACGACAACGTTGTAGGGGGAGCGTACGTGTGAGGGCGCGGGTTAGTGTCAGCGTACGGGATAGGATTAGGGGACGGGTGAGGGTCAGGCTTCGGGGAAGGGTTAGGGTTAGGGTTCGGGCTAGGGTTAGGGTTAGGGGACGGGGACGGTTTAGGGTCCAGGTGAGGGTACGACAACGCTTTAGGGGGAGCGTACGTGTGAGGGCGCGGGTTAGTGTCAGCGTACGGGTTAGGATTAGGGGACGGGTGAGGGTCAGGCTTCGGGGAAGGGTTAGGGTTAAGGTTCGGGCTAGGGTTAGGGTTAGGGGACGGGGACGGTTTAGGGTCCAGGTGAGGGTACGACAACGCTCTAGGGGGAGCGTACGTGGGAGGGCGCGGGTTAGTGTCAGCGTACGGGTTAGGATTAGGGGAAGGGTGAGGGTCAGGCTTCGCGGAAGTGTTAGGGTTAGGGTTCGGGCTAAGGTTAGGGTTAGGGGACGGGGACGGTTTAGGGTCCAGGTGAGGGTACGACAACGCTTTAGGGGGAGCGTACGTGTGAGGGCGCGCGTTAGTGTCTGTGTACGGGTTAGGATTAGGGGAAGGGTGAGTGTCAGGCTTCGGGGAAGGGTTAGGGTTAAGGTTCGGGCTAGGGTTAGGGTTAGGGGACGGGGACGATTTAGGGTCCAGGTGAGGGTACGACAACGCTTTAGGGGGAGCGTACGTGTGAGGGCGCGGGTTAGTGTCAGCGTACGGGTTAGGATTAGGGGACGGGTGAGGGTCAGGCTTCGGGGAAGGGTTAGGGTTAGGGTTCGGGCTAGGGTTAGGGTTAGGAAACGGGGACGGTTTAGGGTCCAGGTGAGGGTACGACAACGTTGTAGGGGGAGCGTACGTGTGAGGGCGCGGGTTAGTGTCAGCGTACGGGTTAGGATTAGGGGACGGGTGAGGGTCAGGCTTCGGGGAAGGGTTAGGGTTAGGGTTCGGGCTAGGGTTAGGGTTAGGGGACGGGGACGGTTTAGGGTCCAGGTGAGGGTACGACAACGCTTTAGGGGGAGCGTACGTGTGAGGGCGCGGGTTAGTGTCAGCGTACAGGTTAGGATTAGGGGACGGTTGAGGGTCAGGCTTCGGGGAAGGGTTAGGGTTAAGGTTCGGGCTAGGGTTAGGGTTAGGGGACGGGGACGGTTTAGGGTCCAGGTGAGGGTACGACAACGCTCTAGGGGGAGCGTACGTGTGAGGGCGCGGGTTAGTGTCAGCGTACGGGTTAGGATTAGGGGACGGGTGAGGGTCAGGCTTCGGGGAAGGGTTAGGGTTAGGGTTCGGGCTAGGGTTAGGGTTAGGGGACGGGGACGGTTTAGGGTCCAGGTGAGGGTACGACAACGCTTTAGGGGGAGCGTACGTGTGAGGGCGCGGGTTAGTGTCAGCGTACGGGTTAGGATTAGGGGACGGGTGAGGGTCAGGCTTCGGGGAAGGGTTAGGGTTAGGGTTCGGGCTAGGGTTAGGGTTAGGAAACGGGGACGGTTTAGGGTCCAGGTGAGGGTACGACAACGTTGTAGGGGGAGCGTACGTGTGAGGGCGCGGGTTAGTGTCAGCGTACGGGATAGGATTAGGGGACGGGTGAGGGTCAGGCTTCGGGGAAGGGTTAGGGTTAGGGTTCGGGCTAGGGTTAGGGGACGGGGACGGGGACGGTTTAGGGTCCAGGTGAGGGTACGACAACGCTTTAGGGGGAGCGTACGTGTGAGGGCGCGGGTTAGTGTCAGCGTACGGGTTAGGATTAGGGGACGGGTGAGGGTCAGGCTTCGGGGAAGGGTTAGGGTTAAGGTTCGGGCTAGGGTTAGGGTTAGGGTACGGGGACGGTTTAGGGTCCAGGTGAGGGTACGACAACGCTCTAGGGGGAGCGTACGTGTGAGGGCGCGGGTTAGTGTCAGCGTACGGGTTAGGATTAGGGGAAGGGTGAGGGTCAGGCTTCGCGGAAGTGTTAGGGTTAGGGTTCGGGCTAAGGTTAGGGTTAGGGGACGGGGACGGTTTAGGGTGCAGGTGAGGGTACGACAACGCTTTAGGGGGAGCCTACGTGTGAGGGCGCGGGTTAGTGTCTGTGTACGGGTTAGGATTAGTGGAAGGGTGAGTGTCAGGCTTCGGGGAAGGGTTAGGGTTAGGGTTCGGGCTAGGGTTAGGGTTAGGGGACGGGGACGGTTTAGGGTCCAGGTGAGGGTACGACAACGCTTTAGGGGGAGCGTACGTGTGAGGGCGCGGGTTAGTGTCAGCGTACGGGTTAGGATTAGGGGACGGGTGAGGGTCAGGCTTCGGGGAAGGGTTAGGGTTAGGGTTCGGGCTAGGGTTAGGGTTAGGGGACGGGGACGGTTTAGGGTCCAGGTGAGGGTACGACAACGCTTTAGGGGGAGCGTACGTGTGAGGGCGCGGTTTAGTGTCAACGTACGGGTTAGGATTAGGGGACGGGTGAGGGTCAGGCTTCGGGGAAGGGTTAGGGTTAGGGTTCGGGCTAGGGTTAGGGTTAGGGGACGGGGACGGTTTAGGGTCCAGGTGAGGGTACGACAACGCTTTAGGGGGAGCGTACGTGTGAGGGCGCGGGTTAGTGTCAGCGTACGGGTTAGGATTAGGGGACGGGTGAGGGTCAGGCTTCGGGGAAGGGTTAGGGTTAGGGTTCGGGCTAGGGTTAGGGTTAGGGGACGGGCACGGTTTAGGGTCCAGGTGAGGGTACGACAAAGCTTCAGGGGGAGCGTACGTGTGAGGGCGCGGGTTAGTGTCATCGTACGGGTTAGGATTAGGGGACGGGTGAGGGTCAGGCTTCGGGGAAGGGTTAGGGATAGGGTTCGGGCTAGGGATAGGGTTAGGGTACGGGGACGGTTTAGGGTCCAGGTGAGGGTACGACAACGCTTTAGGGGGAGCGTACGTGTGAGGGCGCGGGTTAGTGTCAGCGTACGGGTTAGGATTAGGGGACGGGTGAGGGTCAGGCTTCGGGGAAGGGTTAGGGTTAGGGTACGGGCTAGGGTTACGGTTAGGGGACGGGGACGGTTTAGGGTCCAGGTGAGGGTACGACAACGCTTTAGGGGGAGCGTACGTGTGAGGGCGCGGGTTAGTGTCAGCGTACGGGTTAGGATTAGGGGACGGGTGAGGGTCAGGCTTCGGGGAAGTGTTAGGGTTAGGGTTCGGGCTAGGGTTAGGGTTAGGGGACGGGGACGGTTTAGGGTACAGGTGAGGGTACGACAACGCTTTACGGGGAGCGTACGTGTGAGGGCGCGGGTTAGTGTCAGCGTACGGGTTAGGATTAGGGGACGGGTGAGGGTCAGGCTTCGGTGAAGGGTTAGGGTTGGGTTCGGGCTAGGGTTAGGGTTAGGGGACGGGGACGGTTTAGGGTCCAGGTGAGGGTACGACAACGCTTTAGGGGGAGCATACGTGTGAGGGCGCGGGTTAGTGTCAGCGTACGGGTTAGGATTAGGGGACGGGTGAGGGTCAGGCTTCGGGGAAGGGTTAGGGTTAGGGTTCGGTCTAGGGTTAGGGTTAGGGGACGGGGACGGTTTAGGGTCCAGGTGAGGGTACGACAACGCTTTAGGGGGAGCGTACGTGTGAGGGCGCGGGTTAGTGTCAGCGTACGTGTTAGGATTAGGGGACGGGTGAGGGTCAGGCTTCGGGGAAGGGTTAGGGTTAGGGTTCGGGCTAGGGTTAGGGTTAGGGGACGGGGACGGTTTAGGGTCCAGGTGAGGGTACGACAACGCTTTAGGGGGAGCGTACGTGTGAGGGCGCGGGTTAGTGTCAGCGTACGGGTTAGGATTAGGGGACGGGTGAGGGTCAGGCTTCGGGGAAGGGTTAGGGTTAGGGTTCGGGCTAGGGTTAGGGTTAGGGGACGGGCACGGTTTAGGGTCCAGGTGAGGGTACGACAACGCTTTAGGGGGAGCGTACGTGTGAGGGCGCGGGTTAGTGTCAGCGTACGGGTTAGGATTAGGGGACGGGTGAGGGTCAGGCTTCGGGGAAGGGTTAGGGTTAGGGTTCGGGCTAGAGATAGGGTTAGGGGACGGGGACGGTTTAGGGTCCAGGTGAGGGTACGACAACGCTTTAGGGGGAGCGTACGTGTGAGGGCGCGGGTTAGTGTCAGCGTACGGGTTAGGATTAGGGGACGGGTGAGGGTCAGGCTTCGGGGAAGGGTTAGGGTTAGGGTTCGGTCTAGGGTTAGGGTTAGGGGACGGGGACGGTTTAGGGTCCAAGTGAGGGTACGACAACGCTTTAGGGGGAGCGTAAGTGTGAGGGCGCGGGTTAGTGTCAGCGTACGGGTTAGGATTAGGGGACGGGTGAGGGTCAGGCTTCGGGGAAGGGTTAGGGTTAGGGTTCGGGCTAGGGTTAGGGTTAGGGGACGGGGAAGGTTTAGGGTCCAGGTGAGGGTACGACAACGCTTTAGGGGGAGCGTACGTGTGAGGGCGCGGGTTAGTGTCAGCGTACGGGTTAGGATTAGGGGACGGGTGAGGGTCAGGCTTCGGGGAAGGGTTAGGGTTAGGGTTCGGGCTAGGGTTAGGGTTAGGGGACGGGGACGGTTTAGGGTCCATGTGAGGGTACGACAACGCTTTAGGGGGAGCGTACGTGTGAGGGCGCGGTTTAGTGTCAACGTACAGGTTAGGATTAGGGGACGGGTGAGGGTCAGGCTTCGGGGAAGGGTTAGGGTTAGGGTTCGGGCTAGGGTTAGGGTTAGGGGACGGGGACGGTTTAGGGTCCAGGTGAGGGTACGACAACGCTTTAGGGGGAGCATACGTGTGAGGGCGCGGGTTAGTGTCAGCGTACGGGTTAGGATTAGGGGACGGGTGAGGGTCAGGCTTCGGGGAAGGGTTAGGGTTAGGGTTCGGGCTAGGGTTAGGGTTAGGGGACGGGGATGGTTTAGGGTCCAGGTGAGGGTACGACAACGCTTCAGGGGGAGCGTACGTGTGAGGGCGCGGGTTAGTGTCAGCGTACGGGTTAGGATTAGGGGACGGGTGAGGGTCAGGCTTCGGGGAAGGGTTAGGGTTAGGGTTCGGGCTAGGGTTAGGGTTAGGGGACGGGGACGGTTTAGGGTCCAGGTGAGGGTACGACAACGCTTCAGGGGGAGCGTACGTGTGAGGGCGCGGGTTAGTGTCAGCGTACGGGTTAGGATTAGGGGACGGGTGAGGGTCAGGCTTCGGGGAAGGGTTAGGGTTAGGGTTCGGTCTAGGGTTAGGGTTAGGGGACGGGGACGGTTTAGGGTCCAGGTGAGGGTACGACAACGCTTTAGGGGGAGCGTACGTGTGAGGGCGCGGGTTAGTGTCAGCGTACGGGTTAGGATTAGGGGACGGGTGAGGGTCAGGCTTCGGGGAAGTGTTAGGGTTAGGGTTCGGCTAGGGTTAGGGTTAGGGGACGGGGACGGTTTAGGGTCCAGGTGAGGGTACGACAACGCTTTAGGGGGAGCGTACGTGTGAGGGCGCGGGTTAGTGTCAGCGTACGGGTTAGGATTAGGGGACGGGTGAGGGTCAGGCTTCGGGGAAGGGTTAGGGTTAGGGTTCGGGCTAGGGTTAGGGTTAGGGGACGGGGACGGTTTAGGGTCCAGGTGAGGGTACGACAACGCTTTAGGGGGAGCGTACGTGTGAGGGCGCGGGTTAGTGTCAGCGTACGGGTTAGGATTAGGGGACGGGTGAGGGTCAGGCTTCGGGGAAGGGTTAGGGTTAGGGTTCGGGCTAGGGATAGGGTTAGGGGACGGGGACGGTTTAGGGTCCAGGTGAGGGTACGACAACGCTTTAGGGGGAGCGTACGTGTGAGGGCGCGGGTTAGTGTCAGCGTACGGGTTAGGATTAGGGGACGGGTGAGGGTCAGGCTTCGGGGAAGGGTTAGGGTTAGGGTACGGGCTAGGGTTAGGGTTAGGGGACGGGGACGGTTTAGGGTCCAGGTGAGGGTACGACAACGCTTTAGGGGGAGCGTACGTGTGAGGGCGCGGGTTAGTGTCAGCGTACGGGTTAGGATTAGGGGACGGGTGAGGGTCAGGCTTCGGGGAAGGGTTAGGGTTAGGGTTCGGGCTAGGGTTAGGGTTAGGGGACGGGCACGGTTTAGGGTCCAGGTGAGGGTACGACAACGCTTTAGGGGGAGCGTACGTGTGAGGGCGCGGGTTAGTGTCAGCGTACGGGTTAGGATTAGGGGACGGGTGAGGGTCAGGCTTCGGGGAAGGGTTAGGGTTAGGGTTCGGGCTAGGGATAGGGTTAGGGGACGGGGACGGTTTAGGGTCCAGGTGAGGGTACGACAACGCTTTAGGGGGAGCGTACGTGTGAGGGCGCGGGTTAGTGTCAGCGTACGGGTTAGGATTAGGGGACGGGTGAGGGTCAGGCTTCGGGGAAGGGTTAGGGTTAGGGTACGGGCTAGGGTTAGGGTTAGGGGACGGGGACGGTTTAGGGTCCAGGTGAGGGTACGACAACGCTTTAGGGGGAGCGTACGTGTGAGGGTGCGGGTTAGTGTCAGCGTACGGGTTAGGATTAGGGGACGGGTGAGGGTCAGGCTTCGGGGAAGTGTTAGGGTTAGGGTTCGGGCTAGGGTTAGGGTTAGGGGACGGGGACGGTTTAGGGTACAGGTGAGGGTACGACAACGCTTTAGGGGGAGCGTACGTGTGAGGGCGCGGGTTAGTGTCAGCGTACGGGTTAGGATTAGGGGACGGGTGAGGGTCAGGCTTCGGTGAAGTGTTAGGGTTAGGGTTCGGGCTAGGGTTAGGGTTAGGGGACGGGGACGGTTTAGGGTCCAGGTGAGGGTACGACAACGCTTTAGGGGGAGCGTACGTGTGAGGGCGCGGGTTAGTGTCAGCGTACGGGTTAGGATTAGGGGACGGGTGAGGGTCAGGCTTCGGGGAAGGGTTAGGGTTAGGGTTCGGGCTAGGGTTAGGGTTAGGGGACGGGGACGGTTTAGGGTCCAGGTGAGGGTACGACAACGCTTTAGGGGGAGCGTACGTGTGAGGGCGCGGGTTAGTGTCAGCGTACGGGTTAGGATTAGGGGACGGGTGAGGGTCAGGCTTCGGGGAAGGGTTAGGGTTAGGGTTCGGGCTAGGGTTAGGGTTAGGGGACGGGGACGGTTTAGGGTCCAGGTGAGGGTACGACAACGCTTTAGGGGGAGCATACGTGTGAGGGCGCGGGTTAGTGTCAGCGTACGGGTTAGGATTAGGGGACGGGTGAGGGTCAGGCTTCGGGGAAGGGTTAGGGTTAGGGTTCGGGATAGGGTTAGGGTTAGGGGACGGGGACGGTTTAGGGTCCAGGTGAGGGTACGACAACGCTTTAGGGGGAGCGTACGTGTGAGGGGGCGGGTTAGTGTCAGCGTACGGGTTAGGATTAGGGGACGGGTGAGGGTCAGGCTTCGGGGAAGGGTTAGGGTTAGGGTTCAGGCTAGGGTTAGGGTTAGGGGACGGGGACGATATAGGGTCCAGGTGAGGGTACGACAAAGCTTTAGGGGGAGCGTACGTGTGAGGGCGCGGGTTAGTGTCAGCGTACGGGTTAGGATTGGGGACGGGTGAGGGTCAGGCTTCGGGGAAGGGTTAGGGTTAGGGTTCGGGCTAGGGTTAGGGTTAGGGGACGGGGACGGTTTAGGGTCCAGGTGAGGGTACGACAACGCTTTAGGGGGAGCGTACGTGTGAGGGCGCGGGTTAGTGTCAGCGTACGGGTTAGGATTAGGGGACGGGTGAGGGTCAGGCTTCGGGGAAGGGTTAGGGTTACGGTTCGGGCTAGGGTTAGGGTTAGGGGACGGGGACGGTTTAGGGTCCAGGTGAGGGTACGACAATGCTCTAGGGGGAGCGTACGTGTGAGGGCGCGGGTTAGTGTAAGCGTACAGGTTAGGATTAGGGGACGGGTGAGGGTCAGGCTTCGGGGAAGAGTAAGGGTTAGGGTTCGGGCTAGGGATAGGGGACGGGGACGGGGACGGTTTAGGGTCCAGGTGAGTGTACGACAACGCTTTAGGGGGAGCGTACGTGTGAGGGCGCGGGTTAGTGTCAGCGTACGGGTTAGGATTAGGGGACGGGTGAGGGTCAGGCTTCGGGGAAGTGTTAGGGTTAGGGTTCGGGCTAGGGTTAGGGTTAGGGGACGGGGACGGTTTAGGGTCCAGGTGAGGGTACGACAACGCTTTAGGGGGAGCGTACGTGTGAGGGCGCGGGTTAGTGTCAGCGTACGGGTTAGGATTAGGGGACGGGTGAGGGTCTGGCTTCGGGGAAAGGTTAGGGTTAGGGTCGGGCTAGGGTTAGGGTTAGGGGACGGGGACGGTTTAGGGTCCAGGTGAGGGTACGACAACGCTTTAGGGGGAGCGTACGTGTGAGGGCGCGGGTTAGTGTCAGCGTACGGGTTAGGATTATGGGACGGGTGAGGGTCAGGCTTCGGGGAAGGGTTAGGGTTAGGGTTCGGGCTAGGGTTAGGGTTAGGGGACGGGGACGGTTTAGGGTCCAGGTGAGGGTACGACAACGCTTTGGGGGAGCGTACGTGTGAGGGCGCGGGTTAGTGTCAGCGTACGGGTTAGGATTAGGGGACGGGTGAGGGTCAGGCTTCGGGGAAGGGTTAGGGTTAGGGTTTGGGCTAGGGTTAGGGTTAGGGGACGGGGACGGTTTAGGGTCCAGGTGAGGGTACGACAACGCTTTAGGGGGAGCGTACGTGTGAGGGCGCGGGTTAGTGTCAGCGTACGGGTTAGGATTAGGGGACGGGTGAGGGTCAGGCTTCGGGGAAGGGTTAGGGTTAGGGTTCGGGCTAGGGTTAGGGTTAGGGGACGGGGACGGTTTAGGGTCCAGGTGAGGGTACGACAACGCTTTAGGGGGAGCGTACGTGTGAGGGCGCGGGTTAGTGTCAGCGTACGGGTTAGGATTAGGGGACGGGTGAGGGTCAGGCTTCGGGGAAGGGTTAGGGTTAGGTTTCGGGCTAGGGTTAGGGTTAGGGGACAGGGACGGTTTAGGGTCCAGGTGAGGGTACGACAACGCTTTAGGGGGAGCGTACGTGTGAGGGCGCGGGTTAGTGTCAGCGTACGGGTTAGGATTAGGGGACGGGTGAGGGTCAGGCTTCGGGGAAGGGTTAGGGTTAGGGTTCGGGCTAGGGTTAGGGTTAGGGGACGGGGACGGTTTAGGGTCCAGGTGAGGGTACGACAGCGCTTTAGGGGGAGTGTACGTGTGAGGGCGCGGGTTAGTGTCAGCGTACGGGTTAGGATTAGGGGACGGGTGAGGGTCAGGCTTCGGGGAAGGGTTAGGGTTAGGGTTCGGGCTAGGGTTAGGGTTAGGGGACGGGGACGGTTTAGGGTCCATGTGAGGGTACGACAACGCTTTAGGGGGAGCGTACGTGTGAGGGCGCGGGTTAGTGTCAGCGTACGGGTTAGGATTAGGGGACGGGTGAGGGTCAGGCTTCGGGGAAGGGTTAGGGTTAGGGTTCGGGCTAGGGTTAGGGTTAGGGGACGGGGACGGTTTAGGGTCCAGGTGAGGGTATGACAACGCTTTAGGGGGAGCGTACGTGTGAGGGCGCGGGTTAGTGTCAGCGTACGGGTTAGGATTAGGGGACGGGTGAGGGTCAGGCTTCGGGGAAGGGTTAGGGTTAGGGTTCGGGCTAGGGTTAGGGTTAGGGGACGGGGACGGTTTAGGGTCCAGGTGAGGGTACGACAACGCTTTAGGGGGAGCGTACGTGTGAGGGCGCGGCTTAGTGTCAGCGTACGGGTTAGGATTAGGGGACGGCTGAGGGTCAGGCTTCGGGGAAGGGTTAGGGTTAGGGTTCGGGCTAGGGTTAGGGTTAGGAAACGGGGACGGTTTAGGGTCCAGGTGAGGGTACGACAACGTTGTAGGGGGAGCGTACGTGTGAGGGCGCGGGTTAGTGTCAGCGTACGGGTTAGGATTAGGGGACGGGTGAGGGTCAGGCTTCGGGGAAGGGTTAGGGTTAGGGTTCGGGCTAGGGTTAGGGTTAGGGGACGGGGACGGTTTAGGGTCCAGGTGAGGGTACGACAACGCTTTAGGGGGAGCGTACGTATGAGGGCGCGGGTTAGTGTCAGCGTACGGGTTAGGATTAGGGGACGGGTGAGGGTCAGGCTTCGGGGAAGGGTTAGGGTTAAGGTTCGGGCTAGGGTTAGGGTTAGGGGACGGGGACAGTTTAGGGTCCAGGTGAGGGTACGACAATGCTCTAGGGGGAGCGTACGTGTGAGGGCGCGGGTTAGTGTCAGCGTACGGGTTAGGATTAGGGGACGGGTGAGGGTCAGGCTTCGGGGAAGGGTAAGGGTTAGGGTTCGGGCTAGGGATAGGGGACGGGGACGGGGACGGTTTAGGGTCCAGGTGAGGGTACGACAACGCTTTAGGGGGAGCGTACGTGTGAGGGCGCGGGTTAGTGTCAGCGTACGGGTTAGGATTAGGGGACGGGTGAGGGTCAGGCTTCGGGGAAGTGTTAGGGTTAGGGTTCGGGCTAGGGTTAGGGTTAGGGGACGGGGACGGTTTAGGGTCCAGGTGAGGGTACGACAACGCTTTAGGGGGAGCGTACGTGTGAGGGCGCGGGTTAGTGTCAGCGTACGGGTTAGGATTAGGGGACGGGTGAGGGTCAGGCTTCGGGGAAAGGTTAGGGTTAGGGTCGGGCTAGGGTTAGGGTTAGGGGACGGGGACGGTTTAGGGTCCAGGTGAGGGTACGACAACGCTTTAGGGGGAGCGTACGTGTGAGGGCGCGGGTTAGTGTCAGCGTACGGGTTAGGATTATGGGACGGGTGAGGGTCAGGCTTCGGGGAAGGGTTAGGGTTAGGGTTCGGGCTAGGGTTAGGGTTAGGGGACGGGGACGGTTTAGGGTCCAGGTGAGGGTACGACAACGCTTTGGGGGAGCGTACGTGTGAGGGCGCGGGTTAGTGTCAGCGTACGGGTTAGGATTAGGGGACGGGTGAGGGTCAGGCTTCGGGGAAGGGTTAGGGTTAGGGTTCGGGCTAGGGTTAGGGTTAGGGGACGGGGACGGTTTAGGGTCCAGGTGAGGGTACGACAACGCTTTAGGGGGAGCGTACGTGTGAGGGCGCGGGTTAGTGTCAGCGTACGGGTTAGGATTAGGGGACGGGTGAGGGTCAGGCTTCGGGGAAGGGTTAGGGTTAGGGTTCGGGCTAGGGTTAGGGTTAGGGGACGGGGACGGTTTAGGGTCCAGGTGAGGGTACGACAACGCTTTAGGGGGAGCGTACGTGTGAGGGCGCGGGTTAGTGTCAGCGTACGGGTTAGGATTAGGGGACGGGTGAGGGTCAGGCTTCGGGGAAGGGTTAGGGTTAGGGTTCGGGCTAGGGTTAGGGTTAGGGGACGGGGACGGTTTAGGGTCCAGGTGAGGGTACGACAACGCTTTAGGGGGAGCATACGTGTGAGGGCGCGGGTTAGTGTCAGCGTACGGGTTAGGATTAGGGGACGGGTGAGGGTCAGGCTTCGGGGAAGGGTTAGGGTTAGGGTTCGGGATAGGGTTAGGGTTAGGGGACGGGGACGGTTTAGGGTCCAGGTGAGGGTACGACAACGCTTTAGGGGGAGCGTACGTGTGAGGGCGCGGGTTAGTGTCAGCGTACGGGTTAGGATTAGGGGACGGGTGAGGGTCAGGCTTCGGGGAAGGGTTAGGGTTAGGGTTCAGGCTAGGGTTAGGGTTAGGGGACGGGGACGATATAGGGTCCAGGTGAGGGTACGACAAAGCTTTAGGGGGAGCGTACGTGTGAGGGCGCGGGTTAGTGTCAGCGTACGGGTTAGGATTGGGGACGGGTGAGGGTCAGGCTTCGGGGAAGGGTTAGGGTTAGGGTTCGGGCTAGGGTTAGGGTTAGGGGACGGGGACGGTTTAGGGTCCAGGTGAGGGTACGACAACGCTTTAGGGGGAGCGTACGTGTGAGGGCGCGGGTTAGTGTCAGCGTACGGGTTAGGATTAGGGGACGGGTGAGGGTCAGGCTTCGGGGAAGGGTTAGGGTTAGGGTTCGGGCTAGGGTTAGGGTTAGGGGACGGGGACGGTTTAGGGTCCAGGTGAGGGTACGACAATGCTCTAGGGGGAGCGTACGTGTGAGGGCGCGGGTTAGTGTCAGCGTACAGGTTAGGATTAGGGGACGGGTGAGGGTCAGGCTTCGGGGAAGGGTAAGGGTTAGGGTTCGGGCTAGGGATAGGGGACGGGGACGGGGACGGTTTAGGGTCCAGGTGAGTGTACGACAACGCTTTAGGGGGAGCGTACGTGTGAGGGCGCGGGTTAGTGTCAGCGTACGGGTTAGGATTAGGGGACGGGTGAGGGTCAGGCTTCGGGGAAGTGTTAGGGTTAGGGTTCGGGCTAGGGTTAGGGTTAGGGGACGGGGACGGTTTAGGGTCCAGGTGAGGGTACGACAACGCTTTAGGGGGAGCGTACGTGTGAGGGCGCGGGTTAGTGTCAGCGTACGGGTTAGGATTAGGGGACGGGTGAGGGTCAGGCTTCGGGGAAAGGTTAGGGTTAGGGTCGGGCTAGGGTTAGGGTTAGGGGACGGGGACGGTTTAGGGTCCAGGTGAGGGTACGACAACGCTTTAGGGGGAGCGTACGTGTGAGGGCGCGGGTTAGTGTCAGCGTACGGGTTAGGATTATGGGACGGGTGAGGGTCAGGCTTCGGGGAAGGGTTAGGGTTAGGGTTCGGGCTAGGGTTAGGGTTAGGGGACGGGGACGGTTTAGGGTCCAGGTGAGGGTACGACAACGCTTTGGGGGAGCGTACGTGTGAGGGCGCGGGTTAGTGTCAGCGTACGGGTTAGGATTAGGGGACGGGTGAGGGTCAGGCTTCGGGGAAGGGTTAGGGTTAGGGTTCGGGCTAGGGTTAGGGTTAGGGGACGGGGACGGTTTAGGGTCCAGGTGAGGGTACGACAACGCTTTAGGGGGAGCGTACGTGTGAGGGCGCGGGTTAGTGTCAGCGTACGGGTTAGGATTAGGGGACGGGTGAGGGTCAGGCTTCGGGGAAGGGTTAGGGTTAGGGTTCGGGCTAGGGTTAGGGTTAGGGGACGGGGACGGTTTAGGGTCCAGGTGAGGGTACGACAACGCTTTAGGGGGAGCGTACGTGTGAGGGCGCGGGTTAGTGTCAGCGTACGGGTTAGGATTAGGGGACGGGTGAGGGTCAGGCTTCGGGGAAGGGTTAGGGTTAGGTTTCGGGCTAGGGTTAGGGTTAGGGGACAGGGACGGTTTAGGGTCCAGGTGAGGGTACGACAACGCTTTAGGGGGAGCGTACGTGTGAGGGCGCGGGTTAGTGTCAGCGTACGGGTTAGGATTAGGGGACGGGTGAGGGTCAGGCTTCGGGGAAGGGTTAGGGTTAGGGTTCGGGCTAGGGTTAGGGTTAGGGGACGGGGACGGTTTAGGGTCCAGGTGAGGGTACGACAGCGCTTTAGGGGGAGTGTACGTGTGAGGGCGCGGGTTAGTGTCAGCGTACGGGTTAGGATTAGGGGACGGGTGAGGGTCAGGCTTCGGGGAAGGGTTAGGGTTAGGGTTCGGGCTAGGGTTAGGGTTAGGGGACGGGGACGGTTTAGGGTCCAGGTGAGGGTACGACAACGCTTTAGGGGGAGCGTACGTGTGAGGGCGCGGGTTAGTGTCAGCGTACGGGTTAGGATTAGGGGACGGGTGAGGGTCAGGCTTCGGGGAAGGGTTAGGGTTAGGGTTCGGGCTAGGGTTAGGGTTAGGGGACGGGGACGGTTTAGGGTCCAGGTGAGGGTACGACAATGCTTTAGGGGGAGCGTACGTGTGAGGGCTCGGGTTAGTGTCAGCGTACGGTTTAGGATTAGGGGACGGGTGAGGGTCAGGCTTCGGGGAAGGGTTAGGGTTAGGGTTCGGGCTAGGGTTAGGGTTAGGAAACGGGGACGGTTTAGGGTCCAAGTGAGGGTACGACAACGTTGTAGGGGGAGCGTACGTGTGAGGGCGCGGGTTAGTGTCAGCGTACGGGTTAGGATTAGGGGACGGGTGAGGGTCAGGCTTCGGGGAAGGGTTAGGGTTAGGGTTCGGGCTAGGGTTAGGGTTAGGGGACGGGGACGGTTTAGGGTCCAGGTGAGGGTATGACAACGCTTTAGGGGGAGCGTACGTGTGAGGGCGCGGGTTAGTGTCAGCGTACGGGTTAGGATTAGGGGACGGGTGAGGGTCAGGCTTCGGGGAAGGGTTAGGGTTAGGGTTCGGGCTAGGGTTAGGGTTAGGGGACGGGGACGGTTTAGGGTCCAGGTGAGGGTACGACAACGCTTTAGGGGGAGCGTACGTGTGAGGGCGCGGCTTAGTGTCAGCGTACGGGTTAGGATTAGGGGACGGCTGAGGGTCAGGCTTCGGGGAAGGGTTAGGGTTAGGGTTCGGGCTAGGGTTAGGGTTAGGAAACGGGGACGGTTTAGGGTCCAGGTGAGGGTACGACAACGTTGTAGGGGGAGCGTTCGTGTGAGGGCGCGGGTTAGTGTCAGCGTACGGGTTAGGATTAGGGGACGGGTGAGGGTCAGGCTTCGGGGAAGGGTTAGGGTTAGGGTTCGGGCTAGGGTTAGGGTTAGGGGACGGGGACGGTTTAGGGTCCAGGTGAGGGTACGACAACGCTTTAGGGGGAGCGTACGTATGAGGGCGCGGGTTAGTGTCAGCGTACGGGTTAGGATTAGGGGACGGGTGAGGGTCAGGCTTCGGGGAAGGGTTAGGGTTAAGGTTCGGGCTAGGGTTAGGGTTAGGGGACGGGGACAGTTTAGGGTCCAGGTGAGGGTACGACAATGCTCTAGGGGGAGCGTACGTGTGAGGGCGCGGGTTAGTGTCAGCGTACGGGTTAGGATTAGGGGACGGGTGAGGGTCAGGCTTCGGGGAAGGGTAAGGGTTAGGGTTCGGGCTAGGGATAGGGGACGGGGACGGGGACGGTTTAGGGTCCAGGTGAGGGTACGACAACGCTTTAGGGGGAGCGTACGTGTGAGGGCGCGGGTTAGTGTCAGCGTACGGGTTAGGATTAGGGGACGGGTGAGGGTCAGGCTTCGGGGAAGTGTTAGGGTTAGGGTTCGGGCTAGGGTTAGGGTTAGGGGACGGGGACGGTTTAGGGTCCAGGTGAGGGTACGACAACGCTTTAGGGGGAGCGTACGTGTGAGGGCGCGGGTTAGTGTCAGCGTACGGGTTAGGATTAGGGGACGGGTGAGGGTCAGGCTTCGGGGAAAGGTTAGGGTTAGGGTCGGGCTAGGGTTAGGGTTAGGGGACGGGGACGGTTTAGGGTCCAGGTGAGGGTACGACAACGCTTTAGGGGGAGCGTACGTGTGAGGGCGCGGGTTAGTGTCAGCGTACGGGTTAGGATTATGGGACGGGTGAGGGTCAGGCTTCGGGGAAGGGTTAGGGTTAGGGTTCGGGCTAGGGTTAGGGTTAGGGGACGGGGACGGTTTAGGGTCCAGGTGAGGGTACGACAACGTTTTGGGGGAGCGTACGTGTGAGGGCGCGGGTTAGTGTCAGCGTACGGGTTAGGATTAGGGGACGGGTGAGGGTCAGGCTTCGGGGAAGGGTTAGGGTTAGGGTTCGGGCTAGGGTTAGGGTTAGGGGACGGGGACGGTTTAGGGTCCAGGTGAGGGTACGACAACGCTTTAGGGGGAGCGTACGTGTGAGGGCGCGGGTTAGTGTCAGCGTACGTGTTAGGATTAGGGGACGGGTGAGGGTCAGGCTTCGGGGAAGGGTTAGGGTTAGGGTTCGGGCTAGGGTTAGGGTTAGGGGACGGGGACGGTTTAGGGTCCAGGTGAGGGTACGACAACCCTTTAGGGGGAGCGTACGTGTGAGGGCGCGGGTTAGTGTCAGCGTACGGGTTAGGATTAGGGGACGGGTGAGGGTCAGGCTTCGGGGAAGTGTTAGGGTTAGGGTTCGGGCTAGGGTTAGAGTTAGGGGACGGGGACGGTTTAGGGTCCAGGTGAGGTTACGAGAACGCTTTAGGGGGAGCGTACGTGTGAGGGCGCGGGTTAGTGTCAGCGTACGGGTTAGGATTAGGGGACGGGTGAGCGTCAGGCTTCGGGGAAGTGTTAGGGTTAGGGTTCGGGCTAGGGTTAGGGTTAGGGGACGGGGACGGTTTAGGGTCCAAGTGAGGGTACGACAACGCTTTAGGGGGAGTGTAAGTGTGAGGGCGCGGGTTAGTGTCAGCGTACGGGTTAGGATTAGGGGACGGGTGAGGGTCAGGCTTCGGGGAAGGGTTAGGGTTAGGGTTCGGGATAGGGTTAGGGTTAGGGGACGGGGACGGTTTAGGGTCCAGGTGAGGGTACGACAACGCTTTAGGGGGAGCGTACGTGTGAGGGCGCGGGTTAGTGTCAGCGTACGGGTTAGGATTAGGGGACGGGTGAGGGTCAGGCTTCGGGGAAGGGTTAGGTTTAGGGTTCGGGCTAGGGTTAGGGTTAGGGGACGGGGACGATTTAGGGTCCAGGTGAGGGTACGACAACGCTTTAGGGGGAGCGTACGTGTGAGGGCGCGGGTTAGTGTCAGCGTACGGGTTAGGATTGGGGACGGGTGAGGGTCAGGCTTCGGGGAAGGGTTAGGGTTAGGGTTCGGGCTAGGGTTAGGGTTAGGGGACGGGGACGGTTTAGGGTCCAGGTGAGGGTACGACAACGCTTTAGGGGGAGCGTACGTGTGAGGGCGCGGGTTAGTGTCAGCGTACGTGTTAGGATTAGGGGACGGGTGAGGGTCAGGCTTCGGGGAAGGGTTAGGGTTAGGGTTCGGGCTAGGGTTAGGGTTAGGGGACGGGGACGGTTTAGGGTCCAGGTGAGGGTACGACAACGCTTTAGGGGGAGCGTACGTGTGAGGGCGCGGGTTAGTGTCAGCGTACGGGTTAGGATTAGGGGACGGGTGAGGGTCAGGCTTCGGGGAAGGGTTAGGGTTAAGGTTCGGGCTAGGGTTAGGGTTAGGGGATGGGGACGGTTTAGGGTCCAGGTGAGGGTACGACAATGCTCTAGGGGGAGCGTACGTGTGAGGGCGCGGGTTAGTGTCAGCGTACAGGTTAGGATTAAGGGACGGGTGAGGGTCAGGCTTCGGGGAAGGGTAAGGGTTAGGGTTCGGGCTAGGGATAGGGGACGGGGACGGGGACGGTTTAGGGTCCAGGTGAGGGTACGACAACGCTTTAGGGGGAGCGTACGTGTGAGGGCGCGGGTTAGTGTCAGCGTACGGGTTAGGATTAGGGGACGGGTGAGGGTCAGGCTTCGGGGAAGTGTTAGGGTTAGGGTTCGGGCTAGGGTTAGGGTTAGGGGACGGGGACGGTTTAGGGTCCAGGTGAGGGTACGACAACGCTTTAGGGGTAGCGTACGTGTGAGGGCGCGGGTTAGTGTCAGCGTACGGGTTAGGATTAGGGGACGGGTGAGGGTCAGGCTTCGGGGAAAGGTTAGGGTTAGGGTCGGGCTAGGGTTAGGGTTAGGGGACGGGGACGGTTTAGGGTCCAGGTGAGGGTACGACAACGCTTTAGGGGGAGCGTACGTGTGAGGGCGCGGGTTAGTGTCAGCGTACGGGTTAGGATTAGGGGACGGGTGAGGGTCAGGCTTCGGGGAAGGGTTAGGGTTAAGGTTCGGGCTAGGGTTAGGGTTAGGGGATGGGGACGGTTTAGGGTCCAGGTGAGGGTACGACAATGCTCTAGGGGGAGCGTACGTGTGAGGGCGCGGGTTAGTGTCAGCGTACAGGTTAGGATTAAGGGACGGGTGAGGGTCAGGCTTCGGGGAAGGGTAAGGGTTAGGGTTCGGGCTAGGGATAGGGGACGGGGACGGGGACGGTTTAGGGTCCAGGTGAGGGTACGACAACGCTTTAGGGGGAGCGTACGTGTGAGGGCGCGGGTTAGTGTCAGCGTACGGGTTAGGATTAGGGGACGGGTGAGGGTCAGGCTTCGGGGAAGTGTTAGGGTTAGGGTTCGGGCTAGGGTTAGGGTTAGGGGACGGGGACGGTTTAGGGTCCAGGTGAGGGTACGACAACGCTTTAGGGGGAGCGTACGTGTGAGGGCGCGGGTTAGTGTCAGCGTACGGGTTAGGATTAGGGGACGGGTGAGGGTCAGGCTTCGGGGAAGTGTTAGGGTTAGGGTTCGGGCTAGGGTTAGGGTTAGGGGACGGGGACGGTTTAGGGTCCAGGTGAGGGTACGACAACGCTTTAGGGGGAGCGTACGTGTGAGGGCGCGGGTTAGTGTCAGCGTACGGGTTAGGATTAGGGGACGGGTGAGGGTCAGGCTTCGGGGAAAGGTTAGGGTTAGGGTCGGGCTAGGGTTAGGGTTAGGGGACGGGGACGGTTTAGGGTCCAGGTGAGGGTACGACAACGCTTTAGGGGGAGCGTACGTGTGAGGGCGCGGGTTAGTGTCAGCGTACGGGTTAGGATTACGGGACGGGTGAGGGTCAGGCTTCGGGGAAGGGTTAGGGTTAGGGTTCGGGCTAGGGTTAGGGTTAGGGGACGGGGACGGTTTAGGGTCCAGGTGAGGGTACGACAACGCTTTGGGGGAGCGTACGTGTGAGGGCGCGGGTTAGTGTCAGCGTACGGGTTAGGATTAGGGGACGGGTGAGGGTCAGGCTTCGGGGAAGGGTTAGGGTTAGGGTTCGGGCTAGGGTTAGGGTTAGGGGACGGGGACGGTTTAGGGTCCAGGTGAGGGTACGACAACGCTTTAGGGGGAGCGTACGTGTGAGGGCGCGGGTTAGTGTCAGCGTACGGGTTAGGATTAGGGGACGGGTGAGGGTCAGGCTTCGGGGAAGGGTTAGGGTTAGGGTTCGGGCTAGGGTTAGGGTTAGGGGACGGGGACGGTTTAGGGTCCAGGTGAGGGTACGACAACGCTTTAGGGGGAGCGTACGTGTGAGGGCGCGGGTTAGTGTCAGCGTACGGGTTAGGATTAGGGGACGGGTGAGGGTCAGGCTTCGGGGAAGGGTTAGGGTTAGGTTTCGGGCTAGGGTTAGGGTTAGGGGACGGGGACGGTTTAGGGTCCAGGTGAGGGTACGACAACGCTTTAGGGGGAGCGTACGTGTGAGGGCGCGGGTTAGTGTCAGCGTACGGGTTAGGATTAGGGGACGGGTGAGGGTCAGGCTTCGGGGAAGGGTTAGGGTTAGGGTTCGGGCTAGGGTTAGGGTTAGGGGACGGGGACGGTTTAGGGTCCAGGTGAGGGTACGACAGCGCTTTAGGGGGAGTGTACGTGTGAGGGCGTGGGTTAGTGTCAGCGTACGGGTTAGGATTAGGGGACGGGTGAGGGTCAGGCTTCGGGGAAGGGTTAGGGTTAGGGTTCGGGCTAGGGTTAGGGTTAGGGGACGGGGACGGTTTAGGGTCCAGGTGAGGGTACGACAACGCTTTAGGGGTAGCGTACGTGTGAGGGCGCTGGTTACTGTCAGCGTACGGGTTAGGATTAGGGGACGGGTGAGGGTCAGGCTTCGGTGAAGGGTTATTGTTAGGGTTCGGGCTAGGGTTAGGGTTAGGAAACGGGGACGGTTTAGGATCAAGGTGAGGGGACGACAACGCTTTAGGAGGAGCGTACGTGTGAGTGCGCGGGTTAGTGTCAGCGTACGGGTTAGGATTAGGGGACGGGTGAGGGTCAGGCTTCGGGGAAGGGTTAGAGTTAGGGTTCGGGCTAGGGTTAGGGTTAGGGGACGGGGATGGTTTTGGGTCCAGGTGAGGGTACGACAACGCTTTAGGGGGAGCGTACGTGTGAGGGCGCGGGTTAGTGTCAGCGTACGGGTTAGGATTAGGGGACGGGTGAGGGTCAGGCTTCGGGGAAGGGTTAGGGTTAGGGTTCGGGCTAGGGTTAGGGTTAGGGGACGGGGACGGTTTAGGGTGCAGGTGAGGGTACGACAACGCTTTAGGGGGCGCGTACGTGTGAGGGCGCGGGTTAGTGTCAGCGTACGGGTTAGGATTGGGGACGGGTGAGGGTCAGGCTTCGGGGAAGGGTTAGGGTTAGGGTTCGGGCTAGGGATAGGGTTAGGGGACGGGGACGGTTTAGGGTCCAGGTGAGGGTACGACAACGCTTTAGGGGGAGCGTACGTGTGAGGGTGCGGGTTAGTGTCAGCGTACGGGTTAGGATTAGGGGACGGGTGAGGGTCAGGCTTCGGGGAAGTGTTAGGGTTAGGGTACTGGCTAGGGTTAGGGTTAGGGGACGGGGACGGTTTAGGGTCCAGGTGAGGGTACGACAACGCTTTAGGGGGAGCGTACGTGTGAGGGCGCGGGTTAGTGTCAGCGTACGGGTTAGGATTAGGGGACGGGTGAGGGTCAGGCTTCGGGGAAGTGTTAGGGTTAGGGTTCGGGCTAGGGTTAGGGTTAGGGGACGGGGACGGTTTAGGGTACAGGTGAGGGTACGACAACGCTTTAGGGGGAGCGTACGTGTGAGGGCGCGGGTTAGTGTCAGCGTACGGGTTAGGATTAGGGGACGGGTGAGGGTCAGGCTTCGGTGAAGTGTTAGGGTTAGGGTTCGGGCTAGGGTTAGGGTTAGGGGACGGGGACGGTTTAGGGTCCAGGTGAGGGTACGACAACGCTTTAGGGGGAGCGTACGTGTGAGGGCGCGGGTTAGTGTCAGCGTACGGGTTAGGATTAGGGGACGGGTGAGGGTCAGGCTTCGGGGAAGGGTTAGGGTTAGGGTTCGGGCTAGGGTTAGGGTTAGGGGACGGGGACGGTTTAGGGTCCAGGTGAGGGTACGACAACGCTTTAGGGGGAGCGTACGTGTGAGGGCGCGGGTTAGTGTCAGCGTACGGGTTAGGATTAGGGGACGGGTGAGGGTCAGGCTTCGGGGAAGGGTTAGGGTTAGGGTTCGGGCTAGGGTTAGGGTTAGGGGACGGGGACGGTTTAGGGTCCAGGTGAGGGTACGACAACGCTTTAGGGGGAGCGTACGTGTGAGGGCGCGGGTTAGTGTCAGCGTACGGGTTAGGATTAGGGGACGGGTGAGAGTCAGGCTTTGGGGAAGTGTTAGGGTTAGGGTTCGGGCTAGGGTTAGGGTTAGGGGACGGGGACGGTTTAGGGTCCAGGTGAGGGTACGACAACGCTTTAGGGGGAGCGTACGTGTGAGGGCGCGGGTTAGTGTCAGCGTACGGGTTAGGATTAGGGGACGGGTGAGGGTCAGGCTTCGGGGAAGGGTTAGGGTTAGGGTTCGGGCTAGGGTTAGGGTTAGGGGACGGGGACGGTTTAGGGTCCAGGTGAGGGTACGACAACCCTTTAGGGGGAGCGTACGTGTGAGGGCGCGGGTTAGTGTCAGCGTACGGGTTAGGATTAGGGGACGGGTGAGGGTCAGGCTTCGGGGAAGGGTTAGGGTTAGGGTTCGGTCTAGGGTTAGGGTTAGGGGACGGGGACGGTTTAGGGTCCAGGTGAGGGTACGACAACGCTTTAGGGGCAGCGTACGTGTGAGGGCGCGGGTTAGTGTCAGCGTACGGGTTAGGATTAGGGGACGGGTGAGGGTCAGGCTTCGGGGAAGTGTTAGGGTTAGGGTTCGGGCTAGGGTTAGGGTTAGGGGACGGGGACGGTTTAGGGTCCAGGTGAGGGTACGACAACGCTTTAGGGGGAGCGTACGTGTGAGGGCGCGGGTTAGTGTCAGCGTACGGGTTAGGATTAGGGGACGGGTGAGGGTCAGGCTTCGGGGAAGGGTTAGGGTTAGGGTTCGGGCTAGGGTTAGGGTTAGGGGATGGACACGGTTTAGGGTCCAGGTGAGGGTACGACAACGCTTTAGGGGGAGCGTACGTGTGAGGGCGCGGGTTAGTGTCAGCGTACGGGTTAGGATTAGGGGACGGGTGAGGGTCAGGCTTCGGGGAAGGGTTAGGGTTAGGGTTCGGGCTAGGGTTAGGGTTAGGGGACGGGGACGGTTTAGGGTCCAGGTGAGGGTACGACAACGCTTTAGGGGGAGCGTACGTGTGAGGGCGCGGGTTAGTGTCAGCGTACGGGTTAGGATTAGGGGACGGGTGAGGGTCAGGCTTCGGGGAAAGGTTAGGGTTAGGGTCGGGCTAGGGTTAGGGTTAGGGGACGGGGACGGTTTAGGGTCCAGGTGAGGGTACGACAACGCTTTAGGGGGAGCGTACGTGTGAGGGCGCGGGTTAGTGTCAGCGTACGGGTTAGGATTATGGGACGGGTGAGGGTCAGGCTTCGGGGAAGGGTTAGGGTTAGGGTTCGGGCTAGGGTTAGGGTTAGGGGACGGGGACGGTTTAGGGTCCAGGTGAGGGTACGACAACGCTTTGGGGGAGCGTACGTGTGAGGGCGCGGGTTAGTGTCAGCGTACGGGTTAGGATTAGGGGACGGGTGAGGGTCAGGCTTCGGGGAAGGGTTAGGGTTAGGGTTCGGGCTAGGGTTAGGGTTAGGGGACGGGGACGGTTTAGGGTCCAGGTGAGGGTACGACAACGCTTTAGGGGGAGCGTACGTGTGAGGGCGCGGGTTAGTGTCAGCGTCCGGGTTAGGATTAGGGGACGGGTGAGGGTCAGGCTTCGGGGAAGGGTTAGGGTTAGGGTTCGGGCTAGGGTTAGGGTTAGGGGACGGGGACGGTTTAGGGTCCAGGTGAGGGTACGACAGCGCTTTAGGGGGAGTGTACGTGTGAGGGCGCGGGTTAGTGTCAGCGTACGGGTTAGGATTAGGGGACGGGTGAGGGTCAGGCTTCGGGGAAGGGTTAGGGTTAGGGTTCGGGCTAGGGTTAGGGTTAGGGGACGGGGACGGTTTAGGGTCCAGGTGAGGGTACGACAACGCTTTAGGGGTAGCGTACGTGTGAGGGCGCTGGTTAGTGTCAGCGTACGGGTTAGGATTAGGGGACGGGTGAGGGTCAGGCTTCGGTGAAGGGTTATTGTTAGGGTTCGGGCTAGGGTTAGGGTTAGGAAACGGGGACGGTTTAGGATCAAGGTGAGGGGACGACAACGCTTTAGGAGGAGCGTACGTGTGAGGGCGCGGGTTAGTGTCAGCGTACGGGTTAGGATTAGGGGACGGGTGAGGGTCAGGCTTCGGGGAAGGGTTAGAGTTAGGGTTCGGGCTAGGGTTAGGGTTAGGGGACGGGGATGGTTTTGGGTCCAGGTGAGGGTACGACAACGCTTTAGGGGGAGCGTACGTGTGAGGGCGCGGTTTAGTGTCAGCGTACGGGTTAGGATTAGGGGACGGGTGAGGGTCAGGCTTCGGGGAAGGGTTAGGGTTAGGGTTCGGGCTAGGGTTAGGGTTAGGGGACGGGGACGGTTTAGGGTGCAGGTGAGGGTACGACAACGCTTTAGGGGGAGCGTACGTGTGAGGGCGCGGGTTAGTGTCAGCGTACGGGTTAGGATTGGGGACGGGTGAGGGTCAGGCTTCGGGGAAGGGTTAGGGTTAGGGTTCGGGCTAGGGATAGGGTTAGGGGACGGGGACGGTTTAGGGTCCAGGTGAGGGTACGACAACGCTTTAGGGGGAGCGTACGTGTGAGGGCGCGGGTTAGTGTCAGCGTACGGGTTAGGATTAGGGGACGGGTGAGGGTCAGGCTTCGGGGAAGTGTTAGGGTTAGGGTACGGGCTAGGGTTAGGGTTAGGGGACGGGGACGGTTTAGGGTCCAGGTGAGGGTACGACAACGCTTTAGGGGGAGCGTACGTGTGAGGGCGCGGGTTAGTGTCAGCGTACGGGTTAGGATTAGGGGACGGGTGAGGGTCAGGCTTCGGTGAAGTGTTAGGGTTAGGGTTCGGGCTAGGGTTAGGGTTAGGGGACGGGGACGGTTTAGGGTCCAGGTGAGGGTACGACAACGCTTTAGGGGGAGCGTACGTGTGAGGGCGCGGGTTAGTGTCAGCGTACGGGTTAGGATTAGGGGACGGGTGAGGGTCAGGCTTCGGGGAAGGGTTAGGGTTAGGGTTCGGGCTAGGGTTAGGGTTAGGGGACGGGGACGGTTTAGGGTCCAGGTGAGGGTACGACAACGCTTTAGGGGGAGCGTACGTGTGAGGGCGCGGGTTAGTGTCAGCGTACGGGTTAGGATTAGGGGACGGGTGAGGGTCAGGCTTCGGGGATGGGTTAGGGTTAGGGTTCGGGCTAGGGTTAGGGTTAGGGGACGGGGACGGATTAGGGTCCAGGTGAGGGTACGACAACGCTTTAGGGGGAGCGTACGTGTGAGGGCGCGGGTTAGTGTCAGCGTACGGGTTAGGATTAGGGGACGGGTGAGAGTCAGGCTTTGGGGAAGTGTTAGGGTTAGGGTTCGGGCTAGGGTTAGGGTTAGGGGACGGGGACGGTTTAGGGTCCAGGTGAGGGTACGACAACGCTTTAGGGGGAGCGTACGTGTGAGGGCGGGGGTTAGTGTCAGCGTACGTGTTAGGATTAGGGGACGGGTGAGGGTCAGGCTTCGGGGAAGGGTTAGGGTTAGGGTTCGGGCTAGGGTTAGGGTTAGGGATAGGGGACGGTTTAGGGTCCAGGGGAGGGTACGACAACCCTTTAGGGGGAGCGTACGTGTGAGGGCGCGGGTTAGTGTCAGCGTACGGGTTAGGATTAGGGGACGGGTGAGGGTCAGGCTTCGGGGAAGTGTTAGGGTTAGGGTTCGGGCTAGGGTTAGAGTTAGGGGACGGGGACGGTTTAGGGTCCAGGTGAGGGTACGACAACGCTTTAGGGGGAGCGTACGTGTGAGGGCGCGGGTTAGTGTCAGCGTACGGGTTAGGATTAGGGGACGGGTGAGCGTCAGGCTTCGGGGAAGGGTTAGGGTTAGGGTTCGGGCTAGGGTTAGGGTTAGGGGACGGGGACGGTTTAGGGTCCAAGTGAGGGTACGACAACGCTTTAGGGGGAGCGTAAGTGTGAGGGCGCGGGTTAGTGTCAGCGTACGGGTTAGGATTAGGGGACGGGTGAAGGTCAGGCTTCGGGGAAGGGTTAGGGTTAGGTTTCGGGCTAGGGTTAGGGTTAGGGGACGGGGACGGTTTAGGGTCCAGGTGAGGGTACGACAACGCTTTAGGGGGAGCGTACGTGTGAGGGCGCGGTTTAGTGTCAACGTACGGGTTAGGATTAGGGGACGGGTGAGGGTCAGGCTTCGGGGAAGGGTTAGGGTTAGGGTTCGGGCTAGGGTTAGGGTTAGGGGACGGGGACGGTTTAGGGTCCAGGTGAGGGTACGACAACGCTTTAGGGGGAGCATACGTGTGAGGGCGCGGGTTAGTGTCAGCGTACGGGTTAGGATTAGGGGACGGGTGAGGGTCAGGCTTCGGGGAAGGGTTAGGGTTAGGGTTCGGGCTAGGGTTAGGGTTAGGGGACGGGGATGGTTTAGGGTCCAGGTGAGGGTACGACAACGCTTCAGGGGGAGCGTACGTGTGAGGGCGCGGGTTAGTGTCAGCGTACGGGTTAGGATTAGGGGACGGGTGAGGGTCAGGCTTCGGGGAAGGGTTAGGGTTAGGGTTCGGGCTAGGGTTAGGGTTAGGGGACGGGGACGGTTTAGGGTCCAGGTGAGGGTACGACAACGCTTTAGGGGGAGCGTACGTGTGAGGGCGCGGGTTAGTGTCAGCGTACGGGTTAGGATTGGGGACGGGTGAGGATCAGGCTTCGGGGAAGGGTTAGGGTTAGGGTTCGGGCTAGGGTTAGGGTTAGGGGACGGGGACGGTTTAGGGTCCAGGTGAGGGTACGACAACGCTTTAGGGGGAGCGTACGTGTGAGGGCGCGGGTTAGTGTCAGCGTACGTGTTAGGATTAGGGGACGGGTGAGGGTCAGGCTTCGGGGAAGGGTTAGGGTTAGGGTTCGGGCTAGGGTTAGGGTTAGGGGACGGGGACGGTTTAGGGTCCAGGTGAGGGTAGGACAAGCCTTTAGGGGGAGCGTACGTGTGAGGGCGCGGGTTAGTGTCAGCGTACGGGTTAGGATTAGGGGACGGGTGAGGGTCAGGCTTCGGGGAAGTGTTAGGGTTAGGGTTCGGGCTAGGGTTAGGGTTAGGGGACGGGGACGGTTTAGGGTCCAGGTGAGGGTACGACAACGCTTTAGGGGGAGCGTACGTGTGAGGGCGCGGGTTAGTGTCAGCGTACGGGTTAGGATTAGGGGACGGGTGAGGGTCAGGCTTCGGGGAAGGGTTAGGGTTAGGGTTCGGGCTAGGGTTAGGGTTAGGGGACGGGGACGGTTTAGGGTCCAAGTGAGGGTACGACAACGCTTTAGGGGGAGCGTAAGTGTGAGGGCGCGGGTTAGTGTCAGCGTACGGGTTAGGATTAGGGGACGGGTGAGGGTCAGGCTTCGGGGAAGGGTTAGGGTTAGGGTTCGGGCTAGGGTTAGGGTTAGGGGACGGGGACGGTTTAGGGTCCAGATGAGGGTACGACAACGCTTTAGGGGGAGCGTACGTGTGAGTGCGCGGGTTAGTGTCAGCGTACGGGTTAGGATTAGGGGACGGGTGAGGGTCAGGCTTCGGGGAAGGGTTAGGGTTAGGGTTCGGGCTAGGGTTAGGGTTAGGAAACGGGGACGGTTTAGGGTCCAGGTGAGGGTACGACAACGTTGTAGGGGGAGCGTACGTGTGAGGGCGCGGGTTAGTGTCAGCGTACGGGTTAGGATTAGGGGACGGGTGAGGGTCAGGCTTCGGGGAAGGGTTAGGGTTAGGGTTCGGGCTAGGGTTAGGGTTAGGGGACGGGGACGGTTTAGGGTCCAGGTGAGGGTACGACAACGCTTTAGGGGGAGCGTACGTGTGAGGGCGCGGGTTAGTGTCAGCGTACGGGTTAGGATTAGGGGACGGGTGAGGGTCAGGCTTCGGGGAAGGGTTAGGGTTAGGGTTCGGGCTAGGGTTAGGGTTAGGGGACGGGGACGGTTTAGGGTCCAGGTGAGGGTACGACAACGCTTTAGGGGGAGCGTACGTGTGAGGGCGCGGGTTAGTGTCAGCGTACGGGTTAGGATTAGGGGACGGGTGAGGGTCAGGCTTCGGGGAAGGGTTAGGGTTAGGGTTCGGGCTAGGGTTAGGGTTAGGGGACGGGGACGGTTTAGGGTCCAAGTTAGGGTACGACAACGCTTTAGTGGGAGCGTAAGTGTGAGGGCGCGGGTTAGTGTCAGCGTACGGGTTAGGATTAGGGGACGGGTGAGGGTCAGGCTTCGGGGAAGGATTAGGGTTAGGGTTCGGGCTAGGGTTAGGGTTAGGGGACGGGGACGGTTTAGGGTCCAGGTGAGGGTACGACAACGCTTTAGGGGGAGCGTACGTGTGAGGGCGCGGGTTAGTGTCAGCGTACGGGTTAGGATTAGGGGACGGGTGAGGGTCAGGCTTCGGGGAAGGGTTAGGGTTAGGGTTCGGGCTAGGGTTAGGGTTAGGGGACGGGGACGGTTTAGGGTCCAGGTGAGGGTACGACAACGCTTTAGGGGGAGCGTACGTGTGAGGGCGCGGGTTAGTGTCAGCGTACGGGTTAGGATTAGGGGACGGGTGAGGGTCAGGCTTCGGGGAAGGGTTAGGGTTAGGGTTCGGGCTAGGGTTAGGGTTAGGGGACGGGGACGGATTAGGGTCCAGGTGAGGGTACGACAACGCTTTAGGGGGAGCGTACGTGTGAGGGCGCGGGTTAGTGTCAGCGTACGGGTTAGGATTAGGGGACGGGTGAGAGTCAGGCTTTGGGGAAGTGTTAGGGTTAGGGTTCGGGCTAGGGTTAGGGTTAGGGGACGGGGACGGTTTAGGGTCCAGGTGAGGGTACGACAACGCTTTAGGGGGAGCGTACGTGTGAGGGCGGGGGTTAGTGTCAGCGTACGTGTTAGGATTAGGGGACGGGTGAGGGTCAGGCTTCGGGGAAGGGTTAGGGTTAGGGTTCGGGCTAGGGTTAGGGTTAGGGGACGGGGACGGTTTAGGGTCCAGGTGAGGGTACGACAACCCTTTAGGGGGAGCGTACGTGTGAGGGCGCGGGTTAGTGTCAGCGTACGGGTTAGGATTAGGGGACGGGTGAGGGTCAGGCTTCGGGGAAGTGTTAGGGTTAGGGTTCGGGCTAGGGTTAGAGTTAGGGGACGGGGACGGTTTAGGGTCCAGGTGAGGGTACGACAACGCTTTAGGGGGAGCGTACGTGTGAGGGCGCGGGTTAGTGTCAGCGTACGGGTTAGGATTAGGGGACGGGTGAGCGTCAGGCTTCGGGGAAGGGTTAGGGTTAGGGTTCGGGCTAGGGTTAGGGTTAGGGGACGGGGACGGTTTAGGGTCCAAGTGAGGGTACGACAACGCTTTAGGGGGAGCGTAAGTGTGAGGGCGCGGGTTAGTGTCAGCGTACGGGTTAGGATTAGGGGACGGGTGAAGGTCAGGCTTCGGGGAAGGGTTAGGGTTAGGTTTCGGGCTAGGGTTAGGGTTAGGGGACGGGGACGGTTTAGGGTCCAGGTGAGGGTACGACAACGCTTTAGGGGGAGCGTACGTGTGAGGGCGCGGTTTAGTGTCAACGTACGGGTTAGGATTAGGGGACGGGTGAGGGTCAGGCTTCGGGGAAGGGTTAGGGTTAGGGTTCGGGCTAGGGTTAGGGTTAGGGGACGGGGACGGTTTAGGGTCCAGGTGAGGGTACGACAACGCTTTAGGGGGAGCATACGTGTGAGGGCGCGGGTTAGTGTCAGCGTACGGGTTAGGATTAGGGGACGGGTGAGGGTCAGGCTTCGGGGAAGGGTTAGGGTTAGGGTTCGGGCTAGGGTTAGGGTTAGGGGACGGGGACGGTTTAGGGTCCAGGTGAGGGTACGACAACGCTTCAGGGGGAGCGTACGTGTGAGGGCGCGGGTTAGTGTCAGCGTACGGGTTAGGATTAGGGGACGGGTGAGGGTCAGGCTTCGGGGAAGGGTTAGGGTTAGGGTTCGGGCTAGGGTTAGGGTTAGGGGACGGGGACGGTTTAGGGTCCAGGTGAGGGTACGACAACGCTTTAGGGGGAGCGTACGTGTGAGGGCGCGGGTTAGTGTCAGCGTACGGGTTAGGATTGGGGGACGGGTGAGGGTCAGGCTTCGGGGAAGGGTTAGGGTTAGGGTTCGGGCTAGGGTTAGGGTTAGGGGACGGGGACGGTTTAGGGTCCAGGTGAGGGTACGACAACGCTTTAGGGGGAGCGTACGTGTGAGGGCGCGGGTTAGTGTCAGCGTACGTGTTAGGATTAGGGGACGGGTGAGGGTCAGGCTTCGGGGAAGGGTTAGGGTTAGGGTTCGGGCTAGGGTTAGGGTTAGGGGACGGGGACGGTTTAGGGTCCAGGTGAGGGTAGGACAACCCTTTAGGGGGAGCGTACGTGTGAGGGCGCGGGTTAGTGTCAGCGTACGGGTTAGGATTAGGGGACGGGTGAGGGTCAGGCTTCGGGGAAGTGTTAGGGTTAGGGTTCGGGCTAGGGTTAGGGTTAGGGGACGGGGACGGTTTAGGGTCCAGGTGAGGGTACGACAACGCTTTAGGGGGAGCGTACGTGTGAGGGCGCGGGTTAGTGTCAGCGTACGGGTTAGGATTAGGGGACGGGTGAGGGTCAGGCTTCGGGGAAGGGTTAGGGTTAGGGTTCGGGCTAGGGTTAGGGTTAGGGGACGGGGACGGTTTAGGGTCCAAGTGAGGGTACGACAACGCTTTAGGGGGAGCGTAAGTGTGAGGGCGCGGGTTAGTGTCAGCGTACGGGTTAGGATTAGGGGACGGGTGAGGGTCAGGCTTCGGGGAAGGGTTAGGGTTAGGGTTCGGGCTAGGGTTAGGGTTAGGGGACGGGGACGGTTTAGGGTCCAGGTGAGGGTACGACAACGCTTTAGGGGGAGCGTACGTGTGAGTGCGCGGGTTAGTGTCAGCGTACGGGTTAGGATTAGGGGACGGGTGAGGGTCAGGCTTCGGGGAAGGGTTAGGGTTAGGGTTCGGGCTAGGGTTAGGGTTAGGAAACGGGGACGGTTTAGGGTCCAGGTGAGGGTACGACAACGTTGTAGGGGGAGCGTACGTGTGAGGGCGCGGGTTAGTGTCAGCGTACGGGTTAGGATTAGGGGACGGGTGAGGGTCAGGCTTCGGGGAAGGGTTAGGGTTAGGGTTCGGGCTAGGGTTAGGGTTAGGGGACGGGGACGGTTTAGGGTCCAGGTGAGGGTACGACAACGCTTTAGGGGGAGCGTACGTGTGAGGGCGCGGGTTAGTGTCAGCGTACGGGTTAGGATTAGGGGACGGGTGAGGGTCAGGCTTCGGGGAAGGGTTAGGGTTAGGGTTCGGGCTAGGGTTAGGGTTAGGGGACGGGGACGGTTTAGGGTCCAGGTGAGGGTACGACAACGCTTTAGGGGGAGCGTACGTGTGAGGGCGCGGGTTAGTGTCAGCGTACGGGTTAGGATTAGGGGACGGGTGAGGGTCAGGCTTCGGGGAAGGGTTAGGGTTAGGGTTCGGGCTAGGGTTAGGGTTAGGGGACGGGGACGGTTTAGGGTCCAAGTGAGGGTACGACAACGCTTTAGGGGGAGCGTAAGTGTGAGGGCGCGGGTTAGTGTCAGCGTACGGGTTAGGATTAGGGGACGGGTGAGGGTCAGGCTTCGGGGAAGGGTTAGGGTTAGGGTTCGGGCTAGGGTTAGGGTTAGGGGACGGGGACGGTTTAGGGTCCAGGTGAGGGTACGACAACGCTTTAGGGGGAGCGTACGTGTGAGGGCGCGGGTTAGTGTCAGCGTACGGGTTAGGATTAGGGGACGGGTGAGGGTCAGGCTTCGGGGAAGGGTTAGGGTTAGGGTTCGGGCTAGGGTTAGGGTTAGGGGACGGGGACGGTTTAGGGTCCAGGTGAGGGTACGACAACGCTTTAGGGGGAGCGTACGTGTGAGGGCGCGGGTTAGTTTCAGCGTACGGGTTAGGATTAGGGGACGGGTGAGGGTCAGGCTTCGGGGAAGGGTTAGGGTTAGGGTTCGGGCTAGGGTTAGGGTTAGGGGACGGGGACGGTTTAGGGTCCAGGTGAGGGTACGACAACGCTTTAGGGGGAGCGTACGTGTGAGGGCGCGGGTTAGTGTCAGCGTACGGGTTAGGATTAGGGGACGGGTGAGGGTCAGGCTTCGGGGAAGGGTTAGGGTTAGGGTTCGGGCTAGGGTTAGGGTTAGGGGACGGGGACGGTTTAGGGTCCAAGTGAGGGTACGACAACGCTTTAGGGGGAGCGTAAGTGTGAGGGCGCGGGTTAGTGTCAGCGTACGGGTTAGGATTAGGGGACGGGTGAGGGTCAGGCTTCGGGGAAGGGTTAGGGTTAGGGTTCGGGCTAGGGTTAGGGTTAGGGGACGGGGACGGTTTAGGGTCCAGGTGAGGGTACGACAACGCTTTAGGGGGAGCGTACGTGTGAGGGCGCGGGTTAGTGTCAGCGTACGGGTTAGGATTAGGGGACGGGTGAGGGTCAGGCTTCGGGGAAGGGTTAGGGTTAGGGTTCGGGCTAGGGTTAGGGTTAGGAAACGGGGACGGTTTAGGGTCCAGGTGAGGGTACGACAACGTTGTAGGGGGAGCGTACGTGTGAGGGCGCGGGTTAGTGTCAGCGTACGGGTTAGGATTAGGGGACGGGTGAGGGTCAGGCTTCGGGGAAGGGTTAGGGTTAGGGTTCGGGCTAGGGTTAGGGTTAGGGGACGGGGACGGTTTAGGGTCCAGGTGAGGGTACGACAACGCTTTAGGGGGAGCGTACGTGTGAGGGCGCGGGTTAGTGTCAGCGTACGGGTTAGGATTAGGGGACGGGTGAGGGTCAGGCTTCGGGGAAGGGTTAGGGTTAGGGTTCGGGCTAGGGTTAGGGTTAGGGGACGGGGACGGTTTAGGGTCCAGGTGAGGGTACGACAACGCTTTAGGGGGAGCGTACGTGTGAGGGCGCGGGTTAGTGTCAGCGTACGGGTTAGGATTAGGGGACGGGTGAGGGTCAGGCTTCGGGGAAGGGTTAGGGTTAGGGTTCGGGCTAGGGTTAGGGTTAGGGGACGGGGACGGTTTAGGGTCCAGGTGAGGGTACGACAACGCTTTAGGGGGAGCGTACGTGTGAGGGCGCGGGTTAGTGTCAGCGTACGGGTTAGGATTAGGGGACGGGTGAGGGTCAGGCTTCGGGGAAGGGTTAGGGTTAGGGTTCGGGCTAGGGTTAGGGTTAGGGGACGGGGACGGTTTAGGGTCCAAGTTAGGGTACGACAACGCTTTAGTGGGAGCGTAAGTGTGAGGGCGCGGGTTAGTGTCAGCGTACGGGTTAGGATTAGGGGACGGGTGAGGGTCAGGCTTCGGGGAAGGATTAGGGTTAGGGTTCGGGCTAGGGTTAGGGTTAGGGGACGGGGACGGTTTAGGGTCCAGGTGAGGGTACGACAACGCTTTAGGGGGAGCGTACGTGTGAGGGCGCGGGTTAGTGTCAGCGTACGGGTTAGGATTAGGGGACGGGTGAGGGTCAGGCTTCGGGGAAGGGTTAGGGTTAGGGTTCGGGCTAGGGTTAGGGTTAGGGGACGGGGACGGTTTAGGGTCCAGGTGAGGGTACGACAACGCTTTAGGGGGAGCGTACGTGTGAGGGCGCGGGTTAGTGTCAGCGTACGGGTTAGGATTAGGGGACGGGTGAGGGTCAGGCTTCGGGGAAGGGTTAGGGTTAGGGTTCGGGCTAGGGTTAGGGTTAGGGGACGGGGACGGATTAGGGTCCAGGTGAGGGTACGACAACGCTTTAGGGGGAGCGTACGTGTGAGGGCGCGGGTTAGTGTCAGCGTACGGGTTAGGATTAGGGGACGGGTGAGAGTCAGGCTTTGGGGAAGTGTTAGGGTTAGGGTTCGGGCTAGGGTTAGGGTTAGGGGACGGGGACGGTTTAGGGTCCAGGTGAGGGTACGACAACGCTTTAGGGGGAGCGTACGTGTGAGGGCGGGGGTTAGTGTCAGCGTACGTGTTAGGATTAGGGGACGGGTGAGGGTCAGGCTTCGGGGAAGGGTTAGGGTTAGGGTTCGGGCTAGGGTTAGGGTTAGGGGACGGGGACGGTTTAGGGTCCAGGTGAGGGTACGACAACCCTTTAGGGGGAGCGTACGTGTGAGGGCGCGGGTTAGTGTCAGCGTACGGGTTAGGATTAGGGGACGGGTGAGGGTCAGGCTTCGGGGAAGTGTTAGGGTTAGGGTTCGGGCTAGGGTTAGAGTTAGGGGACGGGGACGGTTTAGGGTCCAGGTGAGGGTACGACAACGCTTTAGGGGGAGCGTACGTGTGAGGGCGCGGGTTAGTGTCAGCGTACGGGTTAGGATTAGGGGACGGGTGAGCGTCAGGCTTCGGGGAAGGGTTAGGGTTAGGGTTCGGGCTAGGGTTAGGGTTAGGGGACGGGGACGGTTTAGGGTCCAAGTGAGGGTACGACAACGCTTTAGGGGGAGCGTAAGTGTGAGGGCGCGGGTTAGTGTCAGCGTACGGGTTAGGATTAGGGGACGGGTGAAGGTCAGGCTTCGGGGAAGGGTTAGGGTTAGGTTTCGGGCTAGGGTTAGGGTTAGGGGACGGGGACGGTTTAGGGTCCAGGTGAGGGTACGACAACGCTTTAGGGGGAGCGTACGTGTGAGGGCGCGGTTTAGTGTCAACGTACGGGTTAGGATTAGGGGACGGGTGAGGGTCAGGCTTCGGGGAAGGGTTAGGGTTAGGGTTCGGGCTAGGGTTAGGGTTAGGGGACGGGGACGGTTTAGGGTCCAGGTGAGGGTACGACAACGCTTTAGGGGGAGCGTACGTGTGAGGGCGCGGGTTAGTGTCAGCGTACGGGTTAGGATTAGGGGACGGGTGAGGGTCAGGCTTCGGGGAAGGGTTAGGGTTAGGGTTCGGGCTAGGGTTAGGGTTAGGGGACGGGGACGGTTTAGGGTCCAGGTGAGGGTACGACAACGCTTCAGGGGGAGCGTACGTGTGAGGGCGCGGGTTAGTGTCAGCGTACGGGTTAGGATTAGGGGACGGGTGAGGGTCAGGCTTCGGGGAAGGGTTAGGGTTAGGGTTCGGGCTAGGGTTAGGGTTAGGGGACGGGGACGGTTTAGGGTCCAGGTGAGGGTACGACAACGCTTTAGGGGGAGCGTACGTGTGAGGGCGCGGGTTAGTGTCAGCGTACGGGTTAGGATTGGGGGACGGGTGAGGGTCAGGCTTCGGGGAAGGGTTAGGGTTAGGGTTCGGGCTAGGGTTAGGGTTAGGGGACGGGGACGGTTTAGGGTCCAGGTGAGGGTACGACAACGCTTTAGGGGGAGCGTACGTGTGAGGGCGCGGGTTAGTGTCAGCGTACGTGTTAGGATTAGGGGACGGGTGAGGGTCAGGCTTCGGGGAAGGGTTAGGGTTAGGGTTCGGGCTAGGGTTAGGGTTAGGGGACGGGGACGGTTTAGGGTCCAGGTGAGGGTAGGACAACCCTTTAGGGGGAGCGTACGTGTGAGGGCGCGGGTTAGTGTCAGCGTACGGGTTAGGATTAGGGGACGGGTGAGGGTCAGGCTTCGGGGAAGTGTTAGGGTTAGGGTTCGGGCTAGGGTTAGGGTTAGGGGACGGGGACGGTTTAGGGTCCAGGTGAGGGTACGACAACGCTTTAGGGGGAGCGTACGTGTGAGGGCGCGGGTTAGTGTCAGCGTACGGGTTAGGATTAGGGGACGGGTGAGGGTCAGGCTTCGGGGAAGGGTTAGGGTTAGGGTTCGGGCTAGGGTTAGGGTTAGGGGACGGGGACGGTTTAGGGTCCAGGTGAGGGTACGACAACGCTTTAGGGGGAGCGTAAGTGTGAGGGCGCGGGTTAGTGTCAGCGTACGGGTTAGGATTAGGGGACGGGTGAGGGTCAGGCTTCGGGGAAGGGTTAGGGTTAGGGTTCGGGCTAGGGTTAGGGTTAGGGGACGGGGACGGTTTAGGGTCCAGGTGAGGGTACGACAACGCTTTAGGGGGAGCGTACGTGTGAGTGCGCGGGTTAGTGTCAGCGTACGGGTTAGGATTAGGGGACGGGTGAGGGTCAGGCTTCGGGGAAGGGTTAGGGTTAGG
Source organism: Globicephala melas (assembly GCF_963455315.2). Lineage (NCBI taxonomy): Eukaryota > Metazoa > Chordata > Mammalia > Artiodactyla > Delphinidae > Globicephala > Globicephala melas. The sequence continues at coordinate 134,212 of NW_027207362.1, read as the reverse complement.
GTTCGGGCTAGGGTTAGGGTTAGGAAACGGGGACGGTTTAGGGTCCAGGTGAGGGTACGACAACGTTGTAGGGGGAGCGTACGTGTGAGGGCGCGGGTTAGTGTCAGCGTACGGGTTAGGATTAGGGGACGGGTGAGGGTCAGGCTTCGGGGAAGGGTTAGGGTTAGGGTTCGGGCTAGGGTTAGGGTTAGGGGACGGGGACGGTTTAGGGTCCAGGTGAGGGTACGACAACGCTTTAGGGGGAGCGTACGTGTGAGGGCGCGGGTTAGTGTCAGCGTACGGGTTAGGATTAGGGGACGGGTGAGGGTCAGGCTTCGGGGAAGGGTTAGGGTTAGGGTTCGGGCTAGGGTTAGGGTTAGGGGACGGGGACGGTTTAGGGTCCAGGTGAGGGTACGACAACGCTTTAGGGGGAGCGTACGTGTGAGGGCGCGGGTTAGTGTCAGCGTACGGGTTAGGATTAGGGGACGGGTGAGGGTCAGGCTTCGGGGAAGGGTTAGGGTTAGGGTTCGGGCTAGGGTTAGGGTTAGGGGACGGGGACGGTTTAGGGTCCAAGTGAGGGTACGACAACGCTTTAGGGGGAGCGTAAGTGTGAGGGCGCGGGTTAGTGTCAGCGTACGGGTTAGGATTAGGGGACGGGTGAGGGTCAGGCTTCGGGGAAGGGTTAGGGTTAGGGTTCGGGCTAGGGTTAGGGTTAGGGGACGGGGACGGTTTAGGGTCCAGGTGAGGGTACGACAACGCTTTAGGGGGAGCGTACGTGTGAGGGCGCGGGTTAGTGTCAGCGTACGGGTTAGGATTAGGGGACGGGTGAGGGTCAGGCTTCGGGGAAGGGTTAGGGTTAGGGTTCGGGCTAGGGTTAGGGTTAGGGGACGGGGACGGTTTAGGGTCCAGGTGAGGGTACGACAACGCTTTAGGGGGAGCGTACGTGTGAGGGCGCGGGTTAGTGTCAGCGTACGGGTTAGGATTAGGGGACGGGTGAGGGTCAGGCTTCGGGGAAGGGTTAGGGTTAGGGTTCGGGCTAGGGTTAGGGTTAGGGGACGGGGACGGTTTAGGGTCCAGGTGAGGGTACGACAACGCTTTAGGGGGAGCGTACGTGTGAGGGCGCGGGTTAGTGTCAGCGTACGGGTTAGGATTAGGGGACGGGTGAGGGTCAGGCTTCGGGGAAGGGTTAGGGTTAGGGTTCGGGCTAGGGTTAGGGTTAGGGGACGGGGACGGTTTAGGGTCCAAGTGAGGGTACGACAACGCTTTAGGGGGAGCGTAAGTGTGAGGGCGCGGGTTAGTGTCAGCGTACGGGTTAGGATTAGGGGACGGGTGAGGGTCAGGCTTCGGGGAAGGGTTAGGGTTAGGGTTCGGGCTAGGGTTAGGGTTAGGGGACGGGGACGGTTTAGGGTCCAGGTGAGGGTACGACAACGCTTTAGGGGGAGCGTACGTGTGAGGGCGCGGGTTAGTGTCAGCGTACGGGTTAGGATTAGGGGACGGGTGAGGGTCAGGCTTCGGGGAAGGGTTAGGGTTAGGGTTCGGGCTAGGGTTAGGGTTAGGAAACGGGGACGGTTTAGGGTCCAGGTGAGGGTACGACAACGTTGTAGGGGGAGCGTACGTGTGAGGGCGCGGGTTAGTGTCAGCGTACGGGTTAGGATTAGGGGACGGGTGAGGGTCAGGCTTCGGGGAAGGGTTAGGGTTAGGGTTCGGGCTAGGGTTAGGGTTAGGGGACGGGGACGGTTTAGGGTCCAGGTGAGGGTACGACAACGCTTTAGGGGGAGCGTACGTGTGAGGGCGCGGGTTAGTGTCAGCGTACGGGTTAGGATTAGGGGACGGGTGAGGGTCAGGCTTCGGGGAAGGGTTAGGGTTAGGGTTCGGGCTAGGGTTAGGGTTAGGGGACGGGGACGGTTTAGGGTCCAGGTGAGGGTACGACAACGCTTTAGGGGGAGCGTACGTGTGAGGGCGCGGGTTAGTGTCAGCGTACGGGTTAGGATTAGGGGACGGGTGAGGGTCAGGCTTCGGGGAAGGGTTAGGGTTAGGGTTCGGGCTAGGGTTAGGGTTAGGGGACGGGGACGGTTTAGGGTCCAAGTGAGGGTACGACAACGCTTTAGGGGGAGCGTAAGTGTGAGGGCGCGGGTTAGTGTCAGCGTACGGGTTAGGATTAGGGGACGGGTGAGGGTCAGGCTTCGGGGAAGGGTTAAGGTTAGGGTTCGGGCTAGGGTTAGGGTTAGGGGACGGGGACGGTTTAGGGTCCAGGTGAGGGTACGACAACGCTTTAGGGGGAGCGTACGTGTGAGGGCGCGGGTTAGTGTCAGCGTACGGGTTAGGATTAGGGGACGGGTGAGGGTCAGGCTTCGGGGAAGGGTTAGGGTTAGGGTTCGGGCTAGGGTTAGGGTTAGGGGACGGGGACGGTTTAGGGTCCAGGTGAGGGTACGACAACGCTTTAGGGGGAGCGTACGTGTGAAGGCGCGGGTTAGTGTCAGCGTACGGGTTAGGATTAGGGGACGGGTGAGGGTCAGGCTTCGGGGAAGGGTTAGGGTTAGGGTTCGGGCTAGGGTTAGGGTTAGGAAACGGGGACGGTTTAGGGTCCAGGTGAGGGTACGACAACGTTGTAGGGGGAGCGTACGTGTGAGGGCGCGGGTTAGTGTCAGCGTACGGGTTAGGATTAGGGGACGGGTGAGGGTCAGGCTTCGGGGAAGGGTTAGGGTTAGGGTTCGGGCTAGGGTTAGGGTTAGGGGACGGGGACGGTTTAGGGTCCAGGTGAGGGTACGACAACGCTTTAGGGGGAGCGTACGTGTGAGGGCGCGGGTTAGTGTCAGCGTACGGGTTAGGATTAGGGGACGGGTGAGGGTCAGGCTTCGGGGAAGGGTTAGGGTTAGGGTTCGGGCTAGGGTTAGGGTTAGGGGACGGGGTCGGTTTAGGGTCCAGGTGAGGGTACGACAACGCTTTAGGGGGAGCGTACGTGTGAGGGCGCGGGTTAGTGTCAGCGTACGGGTTAGGATTAGGGGACGGGTGAGGGTCAGGCTTCGGGGAAGGGTTAGGGTTAGGGTTCGGGCTAGGGTTAGGGTTAGGGGACGGGGACGGTTTAGGGTCCAGGTGAGGGTACGACAATGCTTTAGGGGGAGCGTACGTGTGAGGGCGCGGGTTAGTGTCAGCGTACGGGTTAGGATTAGGGGACGGGTGAGGGTCAGGCTTCGGGGAAGGGTTAGGGTTAGGGTTCGGGCTAGGGTTAGGGTTAGGAAACGGGGACGGTTTAGGGTCCAGGTGAGGGTACGACAACGTCGTAGGGGGAGCGTACGTGTGAGGGCGCGGGTTAGTGTCAGCGTACGGGTTAGAATTAGGGGACGGGTGAGGGTCAGGCTTCGGGGAAGGGTTAGGGTTAGGGTTCGGGCTAGGGTTAGGGTTAGGGGACGGGGACGGTTTAGGGTCCAGGTGAGGGTACGACAACGCTTTAGGGGGAGCGTACGTGTGAGGGCGCGGGTTAGTGTCAGCGTACGGGTTAGGATTAGGGGACGGGTGAGGGTCAGGCTTCGGGGAAGGGTTAGGGTTAGGGTTCGGGCTAGGGTTAGGGTTAGGGGACGGGGACGGTTTAGGGTCCAGGTGAGGGTACGACAACGCTTTAGGGGGAGCGTACGTGTGAGGGCGCGGCTTAGTGTCAGCGTACGGGTTAGGATTAGGGGACGGGTGAGGGTAAGGCTTCGGGGAAGGGTTAGGGTTAGGGTTCGGGCTAGGGTTAGGGTTAGGAAACGGGGACGGTTTAGGGTCCAGGTGAGGGTACGACAACGTTGTAGGGGGAGCGTACGTGTGAGGGCGCGGGTTAGTGTCAGCGTACGGGTTAGGATTAGGGGACGGGTGAGGGTCAGACTTCGGGGAAGGGTTAGGGTTAGGGTTCGGGCTAGGGTTAGGGTTACGGGACGGGGACGGTTTAGGGTCCAGGTGAGGGTACGACAACGCTTTAGGGGGAGCGTACGTGTGAGGGCGCGGCTTAGTGTCAGCGTACGGGTTAGGATTAGGGGACGGGTGAGGGTCAGGCTTCGGGGAAGGGTTAGGGTTAAGGTTCGGGCTAGGGTTAGGGTTAGGGGACGGGGACGGTTTAGGGTCCAGGTGAGGGTACGACAATGCTCTAGGGGGAGCGTACGTGTGAGGGCGCGGGTTAGTGTCAGCGTACAGGTTAGGATTAGGGGACGGGTGAGGGTCAGGCTTCGGGGAAGGGTAAGGGTTAGGGTTCGGGCTAGGGATAGGGGACGGGGACGGGGACGGTTTAGGGTCCAGGTGAGGGTACGACAACGCTTTAGGGGGAGCGTACGTGTGAGGGCGCGGGTTAGTGTCAGCGTACGGGTTAGGATTAGGGGACGGGTGAGGGTCAGGCTTCGGGGAAGTGTTAGGGTTAGGGTTCGGGCTAGGGTTAGGGTTAGGGGACGGGGGCGGTTTAGGGTCCAGGTGAGGGTACGACAACGCTTTAGGGGGAGCGTACGTGTGACGGCGCGGGTTAGTGTCAGCGTACGGGTTAGGATTAGGGGACGGGTGAGGGTCAGGCTTCGGGGAAAGGTTAGGGTTAGGGTCGGGCTAGGGTTAGGGTTAGGGGACGGGGACGGTTTAGGGTCCAGGTGAGGGTACGACAACGCTTTAGGGGGAGCGTACGTGTGAGGGCGCTGGTTAGTGTCAGCGTACGGGTTAGGATTATGGGACGGGTGAGGGTCAGGCTTCGGGGAAGGGTTAGGGTTAGGGTTCGGGCTAGGGTTAGGGTTAGGGGACGGGGACGGTTTAGGGTCCAGGTGAGGGTACGACAACGCTTTAGGGGGAGCGTACGTGTGAGGGCGCGGGTTAGTGTCAGCGTACGGGTTAGGATTAGGGGACGGGTGAGGGTCAGGCTTCGGGGAAGGGTTAGGGTTAGGGTTCGGGCTAGGGTTAGGGTTAGGGGACGGGGACGGTTTAGGGTCCAGGTGAGGGTAGGACAACGCTTTAGGGGGAGCGTACGTGTGAGGGCGCGGGTTAGTGTCAGCGTACGGGTTAGGATTAGGGGACGGGTGAGGGTCAGGCTTCGGGGAAGGGTTAGGGTTAGGGTTCGGGCTAGGGTTAGGGTTAGGGGACGGGGACGGTTTAGGGTCCAGGTGAGGGTACGACAACGCTTTAGGGGGAGCGTACGTGTGAGGGCGCGGGTTAGTGTCAGCGTACGGGTTAGGATTAGGGGACGGGTGAGGGTCAGGCTTCGGGGAAGGGTTAGGGTTAGGGTTCGGGCTAGGGTTAGGGTTAGGGGACGGGGACGGTTTAGGGTCCAGGTGAGGGTACGACAACGCTTTAGGGGGAGCGTACGTGTGAGGGCGCGGGTTAGTGTCAGCGTACGGGTTAGGATTAGGGGACGGGTGAGGGTCAGGCTTCGGGGAAGGGTTAGGGTTAGGTTTCGGGCTAGGGTTAGGGTTAGGGGACGGGGACGGTTTAGGGTCCAGGTGAGGGTACGACAACGCTTTAGGGGGAGCGTACGTGTGAGGGCGCGGGTTAGTGTCAGCGTACGGGTTAGGATTAGTGGACGGGTGAGGGTCAGGCTTCGGGGAAGGGTTAGGGTTAGGGTTCGGGCTAGGGTTAGGGTTAGGGGACGGGGACGGTTTAGGGTCCAGGTGAGGGTACAACAGCGCTTTAGGGGGAGTGTACGTGTGAGGGCGCGGGTTAGTGTCAGCGTACGGGTTAGGATTAGGGGACGGGTGAGGGTCAGGCTTCGGGGAAGGGTTAGGATTAGGGTTCGGGCTAGGGTTAGGGTTAGGGGACGGGGACGGTTTAGGGTCCAGGTGAGGGTACGACAACGCTTTAGGGGTAGCGTACGTGTGAGGGCGCTGGTTAGTGTCAGCGTACGGGTTAGGATTAGGGGACGGGTGAGGGTCAGTCTTCGGTGAAGGGTTATTGTTAGGGTTCGGGCTAGGGTTAGGGTTAGGAAACGGGGACGGTTTAGGATCAAGGTGAGGGGACGACAACGCTTTAGGAGGAGCGTACGTGTGAGGGCGCGGGTTAGTGTCAGCGTACGGGTTAGGATTTGGGGACAGGTGAGGGTCAGGCTTCGGGGAAGGGTTAGAGTTAGGGTTCGGGCTAGGGTTAGGGTTAGGGGACGGGGATGGTTTTGGGTCCAGGTGAGGGTACGACAACGCTTTAGGGGGAGCGTACGTGTGAGGGCGCTGGTTAGTGTCAGCGTACGGGTTAGGATTAGGGGACGGGTGAGGGTCAGGCTTCGGGGAAGGGTTAGGGTTAGGGTTCGGGTTAGGGTTAGGGTTAGGGGACGGGGACGGTTTAGGGTCCAGGTGAGGGTACGACAACGCTTTAGGGGGAGCGTACGTGTGAGGGCGCGGGTTAGTGTCAGCGTACGGGTTAGGATTGGGGACGGGTGAGGGTCAGGCTTCGGGGAAGGGTTAGGGTTAGGGTTCGGGCTAGGGTTAGGGTTAGGGGACGGGGACGGTTTAGGGTCCAGGTGAGGGTACGACAACGCTTTAGGGGGAGCGTACGTGTGAGGGCGTGGGTTAGTGTCAGCGTACGGGTTAGGATTAGGGGACGGTTGAGGGTCAGGCTTCGGGGAAGGGTTAGGGTTAGGGTTCGGGCTAGGGTTAGGGTTAGGGGACGGGGACGGTTTAGGGTCCAGGTGAGGGTACGGCAACGCTTTAGGGGGAGCGTACGTGTGAGGGCGCTGGTTAGTGTCAGCGTACGGGTTAGGATTAGGTGACGGGTGAGGGTCAGGCATCGGGGAAGGGTTAGGGTTAGGGTTCGGGCTAGGGTTAGGGTTAGGGGACGGGGACGGTTTAGGGTCCAGGTGAGGGTACGACAATGCTTTAGGGGCAGCGTACGTGTGAGGGCGCGGGTTAGTGTCAGCGTACGGGTTAGGATTAGGGGACGGGTGAGGGTCAGGCTTCGGGGAAGGGTTAGGGTTAGGGTTCGGGCTAGGGTTAGGGTTAGGAAACGGGGACGGTTTAGAGTCCAGGTGAGGGTACGACAACGCTTTAGGGGGAGCGTACGTGTGAGGGCGCGGGTTAGTGTCAGCGTACGGGTTAGGATTGGGGACGGGTGAGGGTCAGGCTTCGGGGAAGGGTTAGGGTTAGGGTTCGGGCTAGGGTTAGGGTTAGGGGACGGGGACGGTTTAGGGTCCAGGTGAGGGTACGACAACGCTTTAGGGGGAGCGTACCTGTGAGGGCGCGGGTTAGTGTCAGCGTACGGGTTAGGATTAGGGGACGGGTGAGGGTCAGGCTTCGGGGAAGGGTTAGGGTTAGGGTTCGGGCTAGGGTTAGGGTTAGGGGACGGGGACGGTTTAGGGTCCAGGTGAGGGTACGACAACGCTTTAGGGGGAGCGTACGTGTGAGGGCGCGGGTTAGTGTCAGCGTACGGGTTAGGATTAGGGGACGGGTGAGTGTCAGGCTTCGGGGAAGGGTTAGGTTTAGGGTTCGGGCTAGGGTTAGGGTTAGGGGACGGGGACTGTTTAGGGTCCAGGTGAGGGTACGACAACGCTTTAGGGAGAGCGTACGTGTGAGGGCGCGGGTTAATGTCAGCGTACGGGTTAGGATTAGGGGACGGGTGAGGGACAGGCTTCGGGGAAGGGTTAGGGTTAGGGTTCGGGCTAGGGTTAGGGTTAGGGGACGGGGACGGTTTAGGGTCCAGGTGAGGGTACGACAACGCTTTAGGGGGAGCGTACGTGTGAGGGCGCGGGTTAGTGTCAGCGTACGGGTTAGGATTAGGGGACGGGTGAGCGTCAGGCTTCGGGGAAGGGTTAGGGTTAGGGTTCGGGCTAGGGTTAGGGTTAGGGGACGGGGACGGTTTAGGGTCCAGGTGAGGGTACGACAACGCTTTAGGGGGAGCGTACGTGTGAGGGCGCGGGTTAGTGTCAGCGTACGGGTTAGGATTAGGGGACGGGTGAGTGTCAGGCTTCGGGGAAGGGTTAGGGTTAGGGGTCGGGCTAGGGTTAGGGTTAGGGTACAGGGACGGTTTAGGGTCCAGGTGAGGGTACGACAACGCTTTAGGGGGAGCGTACGTGTGAGGGCGCGGGTTAGTGTCAGCGTACGGGTTAGGATTAGGGGACGTGTGAGGGTCAGGCTTCGGGGAAGGGTTAGGGTTAGGGTTCGGGCTAGGGTTAGGTTTAGGGGACGGGGACGGTTTAGGGTCCAGGTGAGGGTACGACAACGCTTTAGGGGGAGCGTACGTGTGAGGGCGCGGGTTAGTGTCACCGTACGGGTTAGGATTAGGGGACCGGTGAGGGTCAGGTTTCGGGGAAGGCTTAGGGTTAGGGTTCGGGCTAGGGTTAGGGTTAGGGGACGGGGACGGTTTAGGGTCCAGGTGAGGGTACGACAACGCTTTAGGGGGTGGGTACGTGTGAGGACGCGGGTTAGTGTCAGCGTACGGGTTAGGATTAGGGGACGGGTGAGGGTCAGGCTTCGGGGAAGGGTTAGGGTTAGGGTTCGGGCTAGGGTTAGGGTTAGGGGACGGGGACGGTTTAGGGTCCAGGTGAGGGTACGACAACGCTTTAGGGGTAGCGTACGTGTGAGGGCGCGGGTTAGTGTCACTGTACGGGTTAGGATTAGGGGACAGGTGAGGGTCAGGCTTCGGGGAAGGGTTAGGGTTAGGGTTCGGGCTAGGGTTAGGGTTAGGGGACGGGGACGGTTTAGGGTCCAGGTGAGGGTACGACAACCCTTTAGGGGGAGCGTACGTGTGAGGGCGTGGGTTAGTGTCAGCGTACGGTTTAGAATAAGGGGACGGCTGAGGGTCAGGCTTCGGGGAAGGGTTAGGGTTAGGGTTCGGGCTAGGGTTAGGGTTAGGGGACGGGGACGGTTTAGGGTCCAGGTGAGGGTACGACAACGCTTTAGGGGGAGCGTACGTGTGAGGGCGCGGGTTAGTGTCAGCGTACGGGTTAGGATTAGGGGACGGGTGAGCGTCAGGCTTCGGGGAAGGGTTAGGGTTAGGGTTCGGGCTAGGGTTAGGGTTAGGGGACGGGGACGGTTTAGGGTCCAGGTGAGGGTACGACAACGCTTTAGGGGGAGCGTACATGTGAGGGCGCGGGTTAGTGTCAGAGTACGGGTTAGGATTAGGGGACGGGTGAGGGTCAGGCTTCGGGGAAGGGATAGGGTTAGGGTTCGGGTTAGGGTTAGGGGACGGGGACGGTTTAGGGTCCAGGTGAGGGTACGACAACGCTTTAGGGGGAGCGTACGTGTGAGGGCACGGGTTAGTGTCAGCATACGCGTTAGGATTAGGGGACAGTTGTTGGTCACGCTTCGGGGAAGGGTTAGGGTTATGGTTCGGGCTAGGGTTAGGGTTAGGGGACGGGGACGGTTTAGGGTCCAGGTGAGGGTACGACAACGCTTTAGGGGGAGCGTACGTGTGAGGGCGCGGGTTAGTGTCAGCGTACCGGTTAGGATTAGGGGACGGGTGAGTGTCAGGCTTCGCGGAAGTGTTAGGGTTAGGGTTCGGGCTAGGGTTAGGGTTAGGGGACGGGGACGGTTTAGGGTCCAGCTGAGGGTACGACAACGCTTCAGGGGGAGCGTCCGTGTGAGGGCGCGGGTTAGTGTCAGCGTACGGGTTAGGATTAGGGGACGGGTGAGGGTCAGGCTTCGGGGAAGGGTTAGGGTTAGGGTTCGGGTTAGGGTTAGGGTTAGGGGACAGGGACGGTTTAGGGTCCAGGTGAGGGTACGACAACGCTTTAAGGGGAGCGTACGTGTGAGGGCGTGGGTTAGTGTCAGCGTACGGGTTAGGATTAGGGGACGGCTGAGGGTCAGGCTTCGGGGAAGGGTTAGGGTTAGGCTTCGGGCTAGGGTTAGGGTTAGGGGACGGGGACGGTTTAGGGTCCAGGTGAGGGTACGACAACGCTCTAGGGGGAGCGTACGTGTGAGGGCGCGGGTTAGTGTCAGCATACGGGTTAGGATTAGGGGACGGCTGAGGGTCAGGCTTCGGGGAAGGGTTAGGGTTAGGCTTCGGGCTAGGGTTAGGGTTAGGGGACGGGGACGGTTTAGGGTCCAGGTGAGGGTACGACAATGCTCTATGGGGAGTGTACGTGTGAGGGCGCGGGTTAGTGTCAGCGTACGGGTTAGGTTTAGGGGACGGCTGAGGGTCAGGCTTCGGGGAAGGGTTAGGGTTAGGGTTCGGGCTAGGGTTAGGGTTAGGGGACAGGGACGGTTTAGGGTCCAGGTGAGGGTACGACAACGCTCTAGGGGGATCGTACGTGTGAGGGCGCGGGTTAGTGTAAGCGTACGGGTTAGGATTAGGGGACGGCTGAGGGTCAGGCTTCGCGGAAGGGTTATGGTTAGGCTTCGGGCTAGGGTTAGTGTTAGGGGACGGGGACGGTTTAGGGTCCAGGTGAGGTTACGACAACGCTGTAGGGGGAGCGTACGTGTGAGGGCGCGGGTTAGTGTCAGCGTACGGGTTAGGAATAGGGGACGGGTGAGGGTCAGGCTTCGGGGAAGGGTTAGGGTTAGGGTTCGGGCTAGGGTTAGGTTTAGGAAACGGGGACGGTTTAGGGTCCAGGTGAGGGTACGACAACGTTGTAGGGGGAGCGTACGTGTGAGGGCGCGGGTTATTGTCAGCGTACGGGATAGGATTAGGGGACGGGTGAGGGTCAGGCTTCGGGGAAGGGTTAGGGTTAGGGTTCGGGCTAGGGTTAGGGTTAGGGGACGGGGACGGTTTAGGGTCCAGGTGAGGGTACGACAACGCTTTAGGGGGAGCGTACGTGTGAGGGCGCGGCTTAGTGTCAGCGTACGGGTTAGGATTAGGGGACGGGTGAGGGTCAGGCTTCGGGGAAGGGTTAGGGTTAGGGTTCGGGCTAGGGTTAGGGTTAGGGGACGGGGACGGTTTAGGGTCCAGGTGAGGGTACGACAACGCTTTAGGGGGAGCGTACGTGTGAGGGCGCGGGTTAGTGTCAACGTACGGGTTAGGATTAGGGGACGGGTGAGGGTCAGGCTTCGGGGAAGGGTTAGGGTTAGGGTTCGGGCTAGGGTTAGGGTTAGGGGACGGGGACGGTTTAGGGTCCAGGTGAGGGTACGACAACGCTTTAAGGGGAGCGTACGTGTGAGGGCGCGGGTTAGTGTCAGCGTACGGGTTAGGATTAGGGGACGGGTGAGGGTCAGGCTTCGGGGAAGGGTTAGGGTTAGGGTTCGGGCTAGGGTTAGGGTTAGGGGACGGGGACGGTTTAGGGTCCAGGTGAGGGTACGACAACGCTTTAGGGGGAGCGTACGTGTGAGGGCGCGGGTTAGTGTCAGCGTACGGGTTAGGATTAGGGGAAGGGTGAGGGTCAGGCTTCGGGGAAGGGTTAGGGTTAGGGTTCGGGCTAGGGTTAGGGTTAGGGGACGGGGACGGTTTAGGGTCCAGGTGAGGGTACGACAACGCTTCAGTGGGAGCGTACGTGTGAGTGCGCTGGTTAGTGTCAGCGTACGGGTTAGGATTAGGGGACGGGTGAGGGTCAGGCTTCGGGGAAGGGTTAGGGTTAGGGTTCGGGCTAGGGATAGGGTTAGGGGACGGGGACGGTTTAGGGTCCAGGTGAGGGTACGACAACGCTTTAGGGGGAGCGTATGTGTGAGGGCGCGGGTTAGTGTCAGCGTACGGGTTAGGATTAGGGGACGGGTGAGGGTCAGGCTTCGGGGAAGGGTTAGGGTTAGGGTTCGGGCTAGGGTTAGGGTTAGGGGACGGGGACGGTTTAGGGTCCAGGTGAGGGTACGACAACGCTTTAGGGGGAGCGTACGTGTGAGGGCGCGGGTTAGTGTCAGCGTACGGGTTAGGATTAGGGGACGGGTGAGGGTCAGGCTTCGGGGAAGGGTTAGGGTTAGGGTTCGGGCTAGGGTTAGGGTTAGGGGACGGGCACGGTTTAGGGTCCAGGTGAGGGTACGACAACGCTTTAGGGGGAGCGTACGTGTGAGGGCGCGGGTTAGTGTCAGCGTACGGGTTAGGATTAGGGGACGGGTGAGGGTCAGGCTTCGGGGAAGGGTTAGGGTTAGGGTTCGGGCTAGGGATAGGGTTAGGGGACGGGGACGGTTTAGGGTCCAGGTGAGGGTACGACAACGCTTTAGGGGGAGCGTACGTGTGAGGGCGCGGGTTAGTGTCAGCGTACGGGTTAGGATTAGGGGACGGGTGAGGGTCAGGCTTCGGGGAAGGGTTAGGGTTAGGGTACGGGCTAGGGTTAGGGTTAGGGGACGGGGACGGTTTAGGGTCCAGGTGAGGGTACGACAACGCTTTAGGGGGAGCGTACGTGTGAGGGTGCGGGTTAGTGTCAGCGTACGGGTTAGGATTAGGGGACGGGTGAGGGTCAGGCTTCGGGGAAGTGTTAGGGTTAGGGTTCGGGCTAGGGTTAGGGTTAGGGGACGGGGACGGTTTAGGGTCCAGGTGAGGGTACGACAACGCTTTAGGGGGAGCGTACGTGTGAGGGCGCGGGTTAGTGTCAGCGTACGGGTTAGGATTAGGGGACGGGTGAGGGTCAGGCTTCAGGGAAGGGTTAGGGTTAGGGTTCGGGCTAGGGTTAGGGTTAGGGGACGGGGACGGTTTAGGGTCCAGGTGAGGGTACGACAACGCTTTAGGGGGAGCATACGTGTGAGGGCGCGGGTTAGTGTCAGCGTACGGGTTAGGATTAGGGGACGGGTGAGGGTTAGGCTTCGGGGAAGGGTTAGGGTTAGGGTTCGGGCTAGGGTTAGGGTTAGGGGACGGGGACGGTTTAGGGTCCAGGTGAGGGTACGACAACGCTTTAGGGGGAGCGTACGTGTGAGGGCGCGGGTTAGTGTCAGCGTACGGGTTAGGATTAGGGGACGGGTGAGGGTCAGGCTTCGGGGAAGGGTTAGGGTTAGGGTTCGGGCTAGGGTTAGGGTTAGGGGACGGGGACGATTTAGGGTCCAGGTGAGGGTACGACAACGCTTTAGGGGGAGCGTACGTGTGAGGGCGCGGGTTAGTGTCAGCGTACGGGTTAGGATTGGGGACGGGTGAGGGTCAGGCTTCGGGGAAGGGTTAGGGTTAGGGTTCGGGCTAGGGTTAGGGTTAGGGGACGGGGACGGTTTAGGGTCCAGGTGAGGGTACGACAACGCTTTAGGGGGAGCGTACGTGTGAGGGCGCGGGTTAGTGTCAGCGTACGGGTTAGGATTAGGGGACGGGTGAGGGTCAGGCTTCGGGGAAGGGTTAGGGTTAGGGTTCGGGCTAGGGTTAGGGTTAGGGGACGGGGACGGTTTAGGGTCCAGGTGAGGGTACGACAACGCTTTAGGGGGAGCGTACGTGTGAGGGCGTGGGTTAGTGTCAGCGTACGGGTTAGGATTAGGGGACGGGTGAGGGTCAGGCTTCGGGGAAGGGTTAGGGTTAGGGTTCGGGCTAGGGTTAGGGTTAGGGGACGGGGACGATTTAGGGTCCAGGTGAGGGTACAACAACGCTTTAGGGGGAGCGTACGTGTGAGGGCGCGGGTTAGTGTCAGCGTACGGGTTAGGATTGGGGACGGGTGAGGGTCAGGATTCGGGGAAGGGTTAGGGTTAGGGTTCGGGCTAGGGTTAGGGTTAGGGGACGGGGACGGTTTAGGGTCCAGGTGAGGGTACGACAACGCTTTAGGGGGAGCGTACGTGTGAGGGCGCGGGTTAGTGTCAGCGTACGGGTTAGGATTAGGGCACAGGTGAGGGTCAGGCTTTGGTGAAGTGTTAGGGTTAGGGTTCGGGCTAGGGTTAGGGTTAGGGGACGGGGACGGTTTAGGGTCCAGGTGAGGGTACGACAACGCTTTAGGGGGAGCGTACGTGTGAGGGCGCGGGTTAGTGTCAGCGTACGGGTTAGGATTAGGGGATGGTTGAGGGTCAGGCTTCGGGGAAGGGTTAGGGTTAGGGTTCGGGCTAGGGTTAGGGTTAGGGGACGGGGACGGTTTAGGGTCCAGGTGAGGGTACGACAACCCTTTAGGGGGAGCGTACGTGTGAGGGCGCGGGTTAGTGTAAGCGTACGGGTTAGGATTAGGGGACGGGTGAGGGTCAGGCTTCGGGGAAGGGTTAGGGTTAGGGTTCGGGCTAGGGTTAGGGTTAGGGGACGGGGACGGTTTAGGGTCCAGGTGAGGGTACGACAACGCTTTAGGGGGAGCGTACGTGTGAGGGCGCGGGTTAGTGTCAGCGTACGGGTTAGGATTAGGGGACGGGTGAGGGTCAGGCTTCGGGGAAGGGTTAGGGTTAGGGTTCGGGCTAGGGTTAGGGTTAGGGGACGGGGACGATTTAGGGTCCAGGTGAGGGTACGACAACGCTTTAGGGGGAGCGTACGTGTGAGGGCGCGGGTTAGTGTCAGCGTACGGGTTAGGATTGGGGACGGGTGAGGGTCAGGCTTCGGGGAAGGGTTAGGGTTAGGGTTCGGGCTAGGGTTAGGGTTAGGGGACGGGGACGGTTTAGGGTCCAGGTGAGGGTACGACAACGCTTTAGGGGGAGCGTACGTGTGAGGGCGCGGGTTAGTGTCAGCGTACGGGTTAGGATTAGGGGACGGGTGAGGGTCAGGCTTCGGGGAAGGGTTAGGGTTAGGGTTCGGGCTAGGGTTAGGGTTAGGGGACGGGGACGGTTTAGGGTCCAGGTGAGGGTACGACAACGCTTTAGGGGGAGCGTACGTGTGAGGGCGCGGGTTAGTGTCAGCATACGGGTTAGGATTAGGGGACGGGTGAGGGTCAGGCTTCGGGGAAGGGTAGGGTTAGGGTTCGGGCTAGGGTTAGGGTTAGGGGACGGGGACGATTTAGGGTCCAGGTGAGGGTACGACAACGCTTTAGGGGGAGCGTACGTGTGAGGGCGCGGCTTAGTGTCAGCGTACGGGTTAGGATTGGGGACGGGTGAGGGTCAGGCTTCGGGGAAGGGTTAGGGTTAGGGTTCGGGCTAGGGTTAGGGTTAGGGGACGGGGACGGTTTAGGGTCCAGGTGAGGGTACGACAACGCTTTAGGGGGAGCGTACGTGTGAGGGCGCGGGTTAGTGTCAGCGTACGGGTTAGGATTAGGGGACGGGTGAGGGTCAGGCTTTGGTGAAGTGTTAGGGTTAGGGTTCGGTCTAGGGTTAGGGTTAGGGGACGGGGACGGTTTAGGGTCCAGGTGAGGGTACGACAACGCTTTAGGGGGAGCGTACGTGTGAGGGCGCGGGTTAGTGTCAGCGTACGGGTTAGGATTAGGGGACGGGTGAGGGTCAGGCTTCGGGGAAGGGTTAGGGTTAGGGTTCGGGCTAGGGTTAGGGTTAGGGGACGGGGACGGTTTAGGGTCCAGGTGAGGGTACGACAACCCTTTAGGGGGAGCGTACGTGTGAGGGCGCGGGTTAGTGTCAGCGTACGGGTTAGGATTAGGGGACGGGTGACGGTCAGGCTTCGGGGAAGTGTTAGGGTTAGGGTTCGGGCTAGGGTTAGGGTTAGGGGACGGGGACGGTTTAGGGTCCAGGTGAGGGTACGACAACGCTTTAGGGGGAGCGTACGTGTGAGGGCGCGGGTTAGTGTCAGCGTACGGGTTAGGATTAGGGGACGGGTGAGGGTCAGGCTTCGGGGAAGGGTTAGGGTTAGGGTTCGGGCTAGGGTTAGGGTTAGGGGACGGGGACGGTTTAGGGTCCAGGTGAGGGTACGACAACGCTTTAGGGGGAGCGTACGTGTGAGGGCGCGGGTTAGTGTCAGCGTACGGGTTAGGATTAGGGGACGGGTGAGTGTCAGGCTTCGCGGAAGTGTTAGGGTTAGGGTTCGGGCTAGGGTTAGGGTTAGGGGACGGGGACGGTTTAGGGTCCAGCTGAGGGTACGACAACGCTTCAGGGGGAGCGTCCGTGTGAGGGCGCGGGTTAGTGTCAGCGTACGGGTTAGGATTAGGGGACGGGTGAGGGTCAGGCTTCGGGGAAGGGTTAGGGTTAGGGTTCGGGTTAGGGTTAGGGTTAGGGGACAGGGACGGTTTAGGGTCCAGGTGAGGGTACGACAACGCTTTAAGGGGAGCGTACGTGTGAGGGCGTGGGTTAGTGTCAGCGTACGGGTTAGGATTAGGGGACGGCTGAGGGTCAGGCTTCGGGGAAGGGTTAGGGTTAGGCTTCGGGCTAGGGTTAGGGTTAGGGGACGGGGATGGTTTAGGGTCCAGGTGAGGGTACGACAACGCTCTAGGGGGAGCGTACGTGTGAGGGCGCGGGTTAGTGTCAGCATACGGGTTAGGATTAGGGGACGGCTGAGGGTCAGGCTTCGGGGAAGGGTTAGGGTTAGGCTTCGGGCTAGGGTTAGGGTTAGGGGACGGGGACGGTTTAGGGTCCAGGTGAGGGTACGACAATGCTCTATGGGGAGTGTACGTGTGAGGGCGCGGGTTAGTGTCAGCGTACGGGTTAGGTTTAGGGGACGGCTGAGGGTCAGGCTTCGGGGAAGTGTTAGGGTTAGGGTTCGGGCTAGGGTTAGGTTTAGGGGACAGGGACGGTTTAGGGTCCAGGTGAGGGTACGACAACGCTCTAGGGGGATCGTACGTGTGAGGGCGCGGGTTAGTGTAAGCGTACGGGTTAGGATTAGGGGACGGCTGAGGGTCAGGCTTCGCGGAAGGGTTATGGTTAGGCTTCGGGCTAGGGTTAGGGTTAGGGGACGGGGACGGTTTAGGGTCCAGGTGAGGTTACGACAACGCTGTAGGGGGAGCGTACGTGTGAGGGCGCGGGTTAGTGTCAGCGTACGGGTTAGGAATAGGGGACGGGTGAGGGTCAGGCTTCGGGGAAGGGTTAGGGTTAGGGTTCGGGCTAGGGTTAGGTTTAGGAAACGGGGACGGTTTAGGGTCCAGGTGAGGGTACGACAACGTTGTAGGGGGAGCGTACGTGTGAGGGCGCGGGTTAGTGTCAGCGTACGGGTTAGGATTAGGGGACGGGTGACGGTCAGGCTTCGGGGAAGTGTTAGGGTTAGGGTTCGGGCTAGGGTTAGGGTTAGGGGACGGGGACGGTTTAGGGTCCAGGTGAGGGTACGACAACGCTTTAGGGGGAGCGTACGTGTGAGGGCGCGGGTTAGTGTCAGCGTACGGGTTAGGATTAGGGGACGGGTGAGGGTCAGGCTTCGGGGAAGGGTTAGGGTTAGGGTTCGGGCTAGGGTTAGGGTTAGGGGACGGGGACGGTTTAGGGTCCAGGTGAGGGTACGACAACGCTTTAGGGGGAGCGTACGTGTGAGGGCGCGGGTTAGTGTCAACGTACGGGTTAGGATTAGGGGACGGGTGAGGGTCAGGCTTCGGGGAAGGGTTAGGGTTAGGGTTCGGGCTAGGGTTAGGGTTAGGGGACGGGGACGGTTTAGGGTCCAGGTGAGGGTACGACAACGCTTTAAGGGGAGCGTACGTGTGAGGGCGCGGGTTAGTGTCAGCGTACGGGTTAGGATTAGGGGACGGGTGAGGGTCAGGCTTCGGGGAAGGGTTAGGGTTAGGGTTCGGGCTAGGGTTAGGGTTAGGGGACGGGGACGGTTTAGGGTCCAGGTGAGGGTACGACAACGCTTTAGGGGGAGCGTACGTGTGAGGGCGCGGGTTAGTGTCAGCGTACGGGTTAGGATTAGGGGAAGGGTGAGGGTCAGGCTTCGGGGAAGGGTTAGGGTTAGGGTTCGGGCTAGGGTTAGGGTTAGGGGACGGGGACGGTTTAGGGTCCAGGTGAGGGTACGACAACGCTTCAGGGGGAGCGTACGTGTGAGTGCGCTGGTTAGTGTCAGCGTACGGGTTAGGATTAGGGGACGGGTGAGGGTCAGGCTTCGGGGAAGGGTTAGGGTTAGGGTTCGGGCTAGGGATAGGGTTAGGGGACGGGGACGGTTTAGGGTCCAGGTGAGGGTACGACAACGCTTTAGGGGGAGCGTATGTGTGAGGGCGCGGGTTAGTGTCAGCGTACGGGTTAGGATTAGGGGACGGGTGAGGGTCAGGCTTCGGGGAAGGGTTAGGGTTAGGGTTCGGGCTAGGGTTAGGGTTAGGGGACGGGGACGGTTTAGGGTCCAGGTGAGGGTACGACAACGCTTTAGGGGGAGCGTACGTGTGAGGGCGCGGGTTAGTGTCAGCGTACGGGTTAGGATTAGGGGACGGGTGAGGGTCAGGCTTCGGGGAAGGGTTAGGATTAGGGTTCGGGCTAGGGTTAGGGTTAGGGAACGGGCACGGTTTAGGGTCCAGGTGAGGGTACGACAACGCTTTAGGGGGAGCGTACGTGTGAGGGCGCGGGTTAGTGTCAGCGTACGGGTTAGGAATAGGGGACGGGTGAGGGTCAGGCTTCGGGGAAGGGTTAGGGTTAGGGTTCGGGCTAGGGATAGGGTTAGGGGACGGGGACGGTTTAGGGTCCAGGTGAGGGTACGACAACGCTTTAGGGGGAGCGTACGTGTGAGGGCGCGGGTTAGTGTCAGCGTACGGGTTAGGATTAGGGGACGGGTGAGGGTCAGGCTTTGGGGAAGGGTTAGGGTTAGGGTACGGGCTAGGGTTAGGGTTAGGGGACGGGGACGGTTTAGGGTCCAGGTGAGGGTACGACAACGCTTTAGGGGGAGCGTACGTGTGAGGGTGCGGGTTAGTGTCAGCGTACGGGTTAGGATTAGGGGACGGGTGAGGGTCAGGCTTCGGGGAAGTGTTAGGGTTAGGGTTCGGGCTAGGGTTAGGGTTAGGGGACGGGGACGGTTTAGGGTCCAGGTGAGGGTACGACAACGCTTTAGGGGGAGCGTACGTGTGAGGGCGCGGGTTAGTGTCAGCGTACGGGTTAGGATTAGGGGACGGGTGAGGGTCAGGCTTCGGGGAAGGGTTAGGGTTAGGGTTCGGGCTAGGGTTAGGGTTAGGGGACGGGGACGGTTTAGGGTCCAGGTGAGGGTACGACAACGCTTTAGGGGGAGCGTACGTGTGAGGGCGCGGGTTAGTGTCAGCGTACGGGTTAGGATTAGGGGACGGGTGAGGGTTAGGCTTCGGGGAAGGGTTAGGGTTAGGGTTCGGGCTAGGGTTAGGGTTAGGGGACGGGGACGGTTTAGGGTCCAGGTGAGGGTACGACAACGCTTTAGGGGGAGCGTACGTGTGAGGGCGCGGGTTAGTGTCAGCGTACGGGTTAGGATTAGGGGACGGGTGAGGGTCAGGCTTCGGGGAAGGGTTAGGGTTAGGGTTCGGGCTAGGGTTAGGGTTAGGGGACGGGGACGATTTAGGGTCCAGGTGAGGGTACGACAACGCTTTAGGGGGAGCGTACGTGTGAGGGCGCGGGTTAGTGTCAGCGTACGGGTTAGGATTGGGGACGGGTGAGGGTCAGGCTTCGGGGAAGGGTTAGGGTTAGGGTTCGGGCTAGGGTTAGGGTTAGGGGACGGGGACGGTTTAGGGTCCAGGTGAGGGTACGACAACGCTTTAGGGGGAGCGTACGTGTGAGGGCGCGGGTTAGTGTCAGCGTACGGGTTAGGATTAGGGGACGGGTGAGGGTCAGGCTTCGGGGAAGGGTTAGGGTTAGGGTTCGGGCTAGGGTTAGGGTTAGGGGACGGGGACGATTTAGGGTCCAGGTGAGGGTACGACAACGCTTTAGGGGGAGCGTACGTGTGAGGGCGCGGGTTAGTGTCAGCGTACGGGTTAGGATTGGGGACGGGTGAGGGTCAGGCTTCGGGGAAGGGTTAGGGTTAGGGTTCGGGCTAGGGTTAGGGTTATGGGACGGGGACGGTTTAGGGTCCAGGTGAGGGTACGACAACGCTTTAGGGGGAGCGTACGTGTGAGGGCGCGGGTTAGTGTCAGCGTACGGGTTAGGATTAGGGGACGGGTGAGGGTCAGGCTTCGGGGAAGGGTTAGGGTTAGGGTTCGGGCTAGGGTTAGGGTTAGGGGACGGGGACGGTTTAGGGTCCAGGTGAGGGTACGACAACGCTTTAGGGGGAGCGTACGTGTGAGGGCGCGGGTTAGTGTCAGCATACGGGTTAGGATTAGGGGACGGGTGAGGGTCAGGCTTCGGGGAAGGGTAGGGTTAGGGTTCGGGCTAGGGTTAGGGTTAGGGGACGGGGACGATTTAGGGTCCAGGTGAGGGTACGACAACGCTTTAGGGGGAGCGTACGTGTGAGGGCGCGGCTTAGTGTCAGCGTACGGGTTAGGATTGGGGACGGGTGAGGGTCAGGCTTCGGGGAAGGGTTAGGGTTAGGGTTCGGGCTAGGGTTAGGGTTAGGGGACGGGGACGGTTTAGGGTCCAGGTGAGGGTACGACAACGCTTTAGGGGGAGCGTACGTGTGAGGGCGCGGGTTAGTGTCAGCGTACGGGTTAGGATTAGGGGACGGGTGAGGGTCAGGCTTTGGTGAAGTGTTAGGGTTAGGGTTCGGTCTAGGGTTAGGGTTAGGGGACGGGGACGGTTTAGGGTCCAGGTGAGGGTACGACAACGCTTTAGGGGGAGCGTACGTGTGAGGGCGCGGGTTAGTGTCAGCGTACGGGTTAGGATTAGGGGACGGGTGAGGGTCAGGCTTCGGGGAAGGGTTAGGGTTAGGGTTCGGGCTAGGGTTAGGGTTAGGGGACGGGGACGGTTTAGGGTCCAGGTGAGGGTACGACAACCCTTTAGGGGGAGCGTACGTGTGAGGGCGCGGGTTAGTGTCAGCGTACGGGTTAGGATTAGGGGACGGGTGACGGTCAGGCTTCGGGGAAGTGTTAGGGTTAGGGTTCGGGCTAGGGTTAGGGTTAGGGGACGGGGACGGTTTAGGGTCCAGGTGAGGGTACGACAACGCTTTAGGGGGAGCGTACGTGTGAGGGCGCGGGTTAGTGTCAGCGTACGGGTTAGGATTAGGGGACGGGTGAGGGTCAGGCTTCGGGGAAGGGTTAGGGTTAGGGTTCGGGCTAGGGTTAGGGTTAGGGGACGGGGACGGTTTAGGGTCCAGGTGAGGGTACGACAACGCTTTAGGGGGAGCGTACGTGTGAGGGCGCGGGTTAGTGTCAGCGTACGGGTTAGGATTAGGGGACGGGTGAGGGTCAGGCTTCGGGGAAGGGTTAGGGTTAGGGTTCGGGCTAGGGTTAGGGTTAGGGGACGGGGACGGTTTAGGGTCCAGGTGAGGGTACGACAACGCTTTACGGGGAGCGTACGTGTGAGGGCGCGGGTTAGTGTCAGCGTACGGGTTAGGATTAGGGGACGGGTGAGGGTCAGGCTTCGGGGAAGGGTTAGGGTTAGGGTTCGGGCTAGGGTTAGGGTTAGGGGACGGGGACGGTTTAGGGTCCAGGTGAGGGTACGACAACGCTTTAGGGGGAGCGTACGTGTGAGGGCGCGGGTTAGTGTCAGCGTACGGGTTAGGATTAGGGGACGGGTGAGGGTCAGGCTTCGGGGAAGCGTTAGGGTTAGGGTTCGGGCTAGGGTTAGGGTTAGGAAACAGGGACGTTTTAGGGTCCAGGTGAGGGTACGACAACGTTGTAGGGGGAGCGTACGTGTGAGGGCGCGGGTTAGTGTCAGCGTACGGGTTAGGATTAGGGGACGGGTGAGGGTCAGGCTTCGGGGAAGGGTTAGGGTTAGGGTTCGGGCTAGGGTTAGGGTTAGGGGACGGGGACGGTTTAGGGTCCAGGTGAGGGTACGACAACGCTTTAGGGGGTGCGTACGTGTGAGGGCGCGGGTTAGTGTCAGCGTACGGGTTAGGATTAGGGGACGGGTGAGGGTCAGGCTTCGGGGAAGGGTTAGGGTTAGGGTTCGGGCTAGGGTTAGGGTTAGGGGACGGGGACGGTTTAGGGTCCAGGTGAGGGTACGACAACGCTTTAGGGGGAGCGTACGTGTGAGGGCGCGGGTTAGTGTCAGCGTACGGGTTAGGATTAGGGGACGGGTGAGGGTCAGGCTTCGGGGAAGGGTTAGGGTTAGGGTTCGGGCTAGGGTTAGGGTTAGGGGACGGGGACGGTTTAGGGTCCAGGTGAGGGTACGACAACGCTTTAGGGGGAGCGTACGTGTGAGGGCGCGGGTTAGTGTCAGCGTACGGGTTAGGATTAGGGGACGGGTGAGGGTCAGGCTTCGGGGAAGGGTTAGGGTTAGGGTTCGGGCTAGGGTTAGGGTTAGGGGACGGGGACGGTTTAGGGTCCAGGTGAGGGTACGACAACGCTTTAGGGGGAGCGTACGTGTGAGGGCGCGGGTTAGTGTCAGCGTACGGGTTAGGATTAGGGGACGGGTGAGGGTCAGGCTTCGGGGAAGGGTTAGTGTTAGGGTTCGGGCTAGGGTTAGGGTTAGGGGACGGGGACGGTTTAGGGTCCAGGTGAGGGTACGACAACCCTTTAGGGGGAGCGTACGTGTGAGGGCGTGGGTTAGTGTCAGCGTACGGTTTAGGATTAGGGGACGGGTGAGGGTCAGGCTTCGGGGAAGGGTTAGGGTTAGGGTTCGGGCTAGGGTTAGGGTTAGGGGACGGGGACGGTTTAGGGTCCAGGTGAGGGTACGACAACGCTTTAGGGGGAGCGTACGTGTGAGGGCGCGGGTTAGTGTCAGCGTACGGGTTAGGATTAGGGGACGGGTGAGGGTCAGGCTTCGGGGAAGGGTTAGGGTTAGGGTTCGGGCTAGGGTTAGGGTTAGGGGACGGGGACGGTTTAGGGTCCAGGTGAGGGTACGACAACCCTTTAGGGGGAGCGTACGTGTGAGGGCGCGGGTTAGTGTCAGCGTACGGGTTAGGATTAGGGGACGGGTGAGGGTCAGGCTTCGGGGAAGGGTTAGGGTTAGGGTTCGGGCTAGGGTTAGGGTTAGGAAACGGGGACGGTTTAGGGTCCAGGTGAGGGTACGACAACGTTGTAGGGGGAGCGTACGTGTGAGGGCGCGGGTTAGTGTCAGCGTACGGGTTAGGATTAGGGGACGGGTGAGGGTCAGGCTTCGGGGAAGGTTTAGGGTTCGGGCTAGGGTTAGGGTTAGGGGACGGGGACGGTTTAGGGTCCAGGTGAGGGTACGACAACGCTTCAGGGGGAGCGTCCGTGTGAGGGCGCGGGTTAGTGTCAGCGTACGGGTTAGGATTAGGGGACGGGTGAGGGTCAGGCTTCGGGGAAGGGTTAGGGTTAGGGTTCGGGCTAGGGTTAGGGTTAGGGGACGGGGACGGTTTAGGGTCCAGGTGAGGGTACGACAACGCTTTAAGGGGAGCGTACGTGTGAGGGCGTGGGTTAGTGTCAGCGTACGGGTTAGGATTAGGGGACGGCTGAGGGTCAGGCTTCGGGGAAGGGTTAGGGTTAGGCTTCGGGCTAGGGTTAGGGTTAGGGGACGGGGACGGTTTAGGGTCCAGGTGAGGGTACGACAACGCTCTAGGGGGAGCGTACGTGTGAGGGCGCGGGTTAGTGTCAGCGTACGGGTTAGGATTAGGGGACGGCTGAGGGTCAGGCTTCGGGGAAGGGTTAGGGTTAGGCTTCGGGCTAGGGTTAGGGTTAGGGGACGGGGACGGTTTAGGGTCCAGGTGAGGGTACGACAACGCTCTAGGGGGAGCGTACGTGTGAGGGCGCGGGTTAGTGTCAGCGTACGGGTTAGGATTAGGGGACGGCTGAGGGTCAGGCTTCGGGGAAGGGTTAGGGTTAGGCTTCGGGCTAGGGTTAGGGTTAGGGGACGGGGACGGTTTAGGGTCCAGGTGAGGGTACGACAACGCTCTAGGGGGAGCGTACGTGTGAGGGCGCGGGTTAGTGTCAGCGTACGGGTTAGGATTAGGGGACGGCTGAGGGTCAGGCTTCGGGGAAGGGTTAGGGTTAGGCTTCGGGCTAGGGTTAGGGTTAGGGGACGGGGACGGTTTAGGGTCCAGGTGAGGGTACGACAACGCTCTAGGGGGAGCGTACGTGTGAGGGCGCGGGTTAGTGTCAGCGTACGGGTTAGGATTAGGGGACGGCTGAGGGTCAGGCTTCGGGGAAGGGTTAGGGTTAGGGTTCGGGCTAGGGTTAGGGTTAGGGGACGGGGACGGTTTAGGGTCCAGGTGAGGGTACGACAACGCTTTAGGGGGAGCGTACGTGTGAGGGCGCGGGTTAGTGTCAACGTACGGGTTAGGATTAGGGGACGGGTGAGGGTCAGGCTTCGGGGAAGGGTTAGGGTTAGGGTTCGGGCTAGGGTTAGGGTTAGGGGACGGGGACGGTTTAGGGTCCAGGTGAGGGTACGACAACGCTTTAAGGGGAGCGTACGTGTGAGGGCGCGGGTTAGTGTCAGCGTACGGGTTAGGATTAGGGGACGGGTGAGGGTCAGGCTTCGGGGAAGGGTTAGGGTTAGGGTTCGGGCTAGGGTTAGGGTTAGGGGACGGGGACGGTTTAGGGTCCAGGTGAGGGTACGACAACGCTTTAGGGGGAGCGTACGTGTGAGGGCGCGGGTTAGTGTCAGCGTACGGGTTAGGATTAGGGGAAGGGTGAGGGTCAGGCTTCGGGGAAGGGTTAGGGTTAGGGTTCGGGCTAGGGTTAGGGTTAGGGGACGGGGACGGTTTAGGGTCCAGGTGAGGGTACGACAACGCTTCAGGGGGAGCGTACGTGTGAGTGCGCTGGTTAGTGTCAGCGTACGGGTTAGGATTAGGGGACGGGTGAGGGTCAGGCTTCGGGGAAGGGTTAGGGTTAGGGTTCGGGCTAGGGATAGGGTTAGGGGACGGGGACGGTTTAGGGTCCAGGTGAGGGTACGACAACGCTTTAGGGGGAGCGTATGTGTGAGGGCGCGGGTTAGTGTCAGCGTACGGGTTAGGATTAGGGGACGGGTGAGGGTCAGGCTTCGGGGAAGGGTTAGGGTTAGGGTTCGGGCTAGGGTTAGGGTTAGGGGACGGGGACGGTTTAGGGTCCAGGTGAGGGTACGACAACGCTTTAGGGGGAGCGTACGTGTGAGGGCGCGGGTTAGTGTCAGCGTACGGGTTAGGATTAGGGGACGGGTGAGGGTCAGGCTTCGGGGAAGGGTTAGGGTTAGGGTTCGGGCTAGGGTTAGGGTTAGGGGACGGGCACGGTTTAGGGTCCAGGTGAGGGTACGACAACGCTTTAGGGGGAGCGTACGTGTGAGGGCGCGGGTTAGTGTCAGCGTACGGGTTAGGAATAGGGGACGGGTGAGGGTCAGGCTTCGGGGAAGGGTTAGGGTTAGGGTTCGGGCTAGGGATAGGGTTAGGGGACGGGGACGGTTTAGGGTCCAGGTGAGGGTACGACAACGCTTTAGGGGGAGCGTACGTGTGAGGGCGCGGGTTAGTGTCAGCGTACGGGTTAGGATTAGGGGACGGGTGAGGGTCAGGCTTCGGGGAAGGGTTAGGGTTAGGGTACGGGCTAGGGTTAGGGTTAGGGGACGGGGACGGTTTAGGGTCCAGGTGAGGGTACGACAACGCTTTAGGGGGAGCGTACGTGTGAGGGTGCGGGTTAGTGTCAGCGTACGGGTTAGGATTAGGGGACGGGTGAGGGTCAGGCTTCGGGGAAGTGTTAGGGTTAGGGTTCGGGCTAGGGTTAGGGTTAGGGGACGGGGACGGTTTAGGGTCCAGGTGAGGGTACGACAACGCTTTAGGGGGAGCGTACGTGTGAGGGCGCGGGTTAGTGTCAGCGTACGGGTTAGGATTAGGGGACGGGTGAGGGTCAGGCTTCGGGGAAGGGTTAGGGTTAGGGTTCGGGCTAGGGTTAGGGTTAGGGGACGGGGACGGTTTAGGGTCCAGGTGAGGGTACGACAACGCTTTAGGGGGAGCATACGTGTGAGGGCGCGGGTTAGTGTCAGCGTACGGGTTAGGATTAGGGGACGGGTGAGGGTTAGGCTTCGGGGAAGGGTTAGGGTTAGGGTTCGGGCTAGGGTTAGGGTTAGGGGACGGGGACGGTTTAGGGTCCAGGTGAGGGTACGACAACGCTTTAGGGGGAGCGTACGTGTGAGGGCGCGGGTTAGTGTCAGCGTACGGGTTAGGATTAGGGGACGGGTGAGGGTCAGGCTTCGGGGAAGGGTTAGGGTTAGGGTTCGGGCTAGGGTTAGGGTTAGGGGACGGGGACGATTTAGGGTCCAGGTGAGGGTACGACAACGCTTTAGGGGGAGCGTACGTGTGAGGGCGCGGGTTAGTGTCAGCGTACGGGTTAGGATTGGGGACGGGTGAGGGTCAGGCTTCGGGGAAGGGTTAGGGTTAGGGTTCGGGCTAGGGTTAGGGTTAGGGGACGGGGACGGTTTAGGGTCCAGGTGAGGGTACGACAACGCTTTAGGGGGAGCGTACGTGTGAGGGCGCGGGTTAGTGTCAGCGTACGGGTTAGGATTAGGGGACGGGTGAGGGTCAGGCTTCGGGGAAGGGTTAGGGTTAGGGTTCGGGCTAGGGTTAGGGTTAGGGGACGGGGACGATTTAGGGTCCAGGTGAGGGTACGACAACGCTTTAGGGGGAGCGTACGTGTGAGGGCGCGGGTTAGTGTCAGCGTACGGGTTAGGATTGGGGACGGGTGAGGGTCAGGCTTCGGGGAAGGGTTAGGGTTAGGGTTCGGGCTAGGGTTAGGGTTATGGGACGGGGACGGTTTAGGGTCCAGGTGAGGGTACGACAACGCTTTAGGGGGAGCGTACGTGTGAGGGCGCGGGTTAGTGTCAGCGTACGGGTTAGGATTAGGGGACGGGTGAGGGTCAGGCTTCGGGGAAGGGTTAGGGTTAGGGTTCGGGCTAGGGTTAGGGTTAGGGGACGGGGACGGTTTAGGGTCCAGGTGAGGGTACGACAACGCTTTAGGGGGAGCGTACGTGTGAGGGCGCGGGTTAGTGTCAGCATACGGGTTAGGATTAGGGGACGGGTGAGGGTCAGGCTTCGGGGAAGGGTAGGGTTAGGGTTCGGGCTAGGGTTAGGGTTAGGGGACGGGGACGATTTAGGGTCCAGGTGAGGGTACGACAATGCTTTAGGGGGAGCGTACGTGTGAGGGCGCGGCTTAGTGTCAGCGTACGGGTTAGGATTGGGGACGGGTGAGGGTCAGGCTTCGGGGAAGGGTTAGGGTTAGGGTTCGGGCTAGGGTTAGGGTTAGGGGACGGGGACGGTTTAGGGTCCAGGTGAGGGTACGACAACGCTTTAGGGGGAGCGTACGTGTGAGGGCGCGGGTTAGTGTCAGCGTACGGGTTAGGATTAGGGGACGGGTGAGGGTCAGGCTTTGGTGAAGTTTTAGGGTTAGGGTTCGGTCTAGGGTTAGGGTTAGGGGACGGGGACGGTTTAGGGTCCAGGTGAGGGTACGACAACGCTTTAGGGGGAGCGTACGTGTGAGGGCGCGGGTTAGTGTCAGCGTACGGGTTAGGATTAGGGGACGGGTGAGGGTCAGGCTTCGGGGAAGGGTTAGGGTTAGGGTTCGGGCTAGGGTTAGGGTTAGGGGACGGGGACGGTTTAGGGTCCAGGTGAGGGTACGACAACCCTTTAGGGGGAGCGTACGTGTGAGGGCGCGGGTTAGTGTCAGCGTACGGGTTAGGATTAGGGGACGGGTGACGGTCAGGCTTCGGGGAAGTGTTAGGGTTAGGGTTCGGGCTAGGGTTAGGGTTAGGGGACGGGGACGGTTTAGGGTCCAGGTGAGGGTACGACAACGCTTTAGGGGGAGCGTACGTGTGAGGGCGCGGGTTAGTGTCAGCGTACGGGTTAGGATTAGGGGACGGGTGAGTGTCAGGCTTCGGGGAAGGGTTAGGGTTAGGGTTCGGGCTAGGGTTAGGGTTAGGGGACGGGGACGGTTTAGGGTCCAGGTGAGGGTACGACAACGCTTTAGGGGGAGCGTACGTGTGAGGGCGCGGGTTAGTGTCAGCGTACGGGTTAGGATTAGGGGACGGGTGAGGGTCAGGCTTCGGGGAAGGGTTAGGGTTAGGGTTCGGGCTAGGGTTAGGGTTAGGGGACGGGGACGGTTTAGGGTCCAGGTGAGGGTACGACAACGCTTTACGGGGAGCGTACGTGTGAGGGCGCGGGTTAGTGTCAGCGTACGGGTTAGGATTAGGGGACGGGTGAGGGTCAGGCTTCGGGGAAGGGTTAGGGTTAGGGTTCGGGCTAGGGTTAGGGTTAGGGGACGGGGACGGTTTAGGGTCCAGGTGAGGGTACGACAACGCTTTAGGGGGTGCGTACGTGTGAGGGCGCGGGTTAGTGTCAGCGTACGGGTTAGGATTAGGGGACGGGTGAGGGTCAGGCTTCGGGGAAGGGTTAGGGTTAGGGTTCGGGCTAGGGTTAGGGTTAGGGGACGGGGACGGTTTAGGGTCCAGGTGAGGGTACGACAACGCTTTAGGGGGAGCGTACGTGTGAGGGCGCGGGTTAGTGTCAGCGTACGGGTTAGGATTAGGGGACGGGTGAGGGTCAGGCTTCGGGGAAGGGTTAGGGTTAGGGTTCGGGCTAGGGTTAGGGTTAGGGGACGGGGACGGTTTAGGGTCCAGGTGAGGGTACGACAACGCTTTAGGGGGAGCGTACGTGTGAGGGCGCGGGTTAGTGTCAGCGTACGGGTTAGGATTAGGGGACGGGTGAGGGTCAGGCTTCGGGGAAGGGTTAGGGTTAGGGTTCGGGCTAGGGTTAGGGTTAGGGGACGGGGACGGTTTAGGGTCCAGGTGAGGGTACGACAACGCTTTAGGGGGAGCGTACGTGTGAGGGCGCGGGTTAGTGTCAGCGTACGGGTTAGGATTAGGGGACGGGTGAGGGTCAGGCTTCGGGGAAGGGTTAGGGTTAGGGTTCGGGCTAGGGTTAGGGTTAGGGGACGGGGACGGTTTAGGGTCCAGGTGAGGGTACGACAACCCTTTAGGGGGAGCGTACGTGTGAGGGCGTGGGTTAGTGTCAGCGTACGGTTTAGGATTAGGGGACGGGTGAGGGTCAGGCTTCGGGGAAGGGTTAGGGTTAGGGTTCGGGCTAGGGTTAGGGTTAGGGGACGGGGACGGTTTAGGGTCCAGGTGAGGGTACGACAACGCTTTAGGGGGAGCGTACGTGTGAGGGCGCGGGTTAGTGTCAGCGTACGGGTTAGGATTAGGGGACGGGTGAGGGTCAGGCTTCGGGGAAGGGTTAGGGTTAGGGTTCGGGCTAGGGTTAGGGTTAGGGGACGGGGACGGTTTAGGGTCCAGGTGAGGGTACGACAACCCTTTAGGGGGAGCGTACGTGTGAGGGCGCGGGTTAGTGTCAGCGTACGGGTTAGGATTAGGGGACGGGTGAGGGTCAGGCTTCGGGGAAGGGTTAGGGTTAGGGTTCGGGCTAGGGTTAGGGTTAGGAAACGGGGACGGTTTAGGGTCCAGGTGAGGGTACGACAACGTTGTAGGGGGAGCGTACGTGTGAGGGCGCGGGTTAGTGTCAGCGTACGGGTTAGGATTAGGGGACGGGTGAGGGTCAGGCTTCGGGGAAGGTTTAGGGTTCGGGCTAGGGTTAGGGTTAGGGGACGGGGACGGTTTAGGGTCCAGGTGAGGGTACGACAACGCTTCAGGGGGAGCGTCCGTGTGAGGGCGCGGGTTAGTGTCAGCGTACGGGTTAGGATTAGGGGACGGGTGAGGGTCAGGCTTCGGGGAAGGGTTAGGGTTAGGCTTCGGGCTAGGGTTAGGGTTAGGGGACGGGGACGGTTTAGGGTCCAGGTGAGGGTACGACAACGCTCTAGGGGGAGCGTACGTGTGAGGGCGCGGGTTAGTGTCAGCGTACGGGTTAGGATTAGGGGACGGCTGAGGGTCAGGCTTCGGGGAAGGGTTAGGGTTAGGCTTCGGGCTAGGGTTAGGGTTAGGGGACGGGGACGGTTTAGGGTCCAGGTGAGGGTACGACAACGCTCTAGGGGGAGCGTACGTGTGAGGGCGCGGGTTAGTGTCAGCGTACGGGTTAGGATTAGGGGACGGCTGAGGGTCAGGCTTCGGGGAAGGGTTAGGGTTAGGCTTCGGGCTAGGGTTAGGGTTAGGGGACGGGGACGGTTTAGGGTCCAGGTGAGGGTACGACAACGCTCTAGGGGGAGCGTACGTGTGAGGGCGCGGGTTAGTGTCAGCGTACGGGTTAGGATTAGGGGACGGCTGAGGGTCAGGCTTCGGGGAAGGGTTAGGGTTAGGCTTCGGGCTAGGGTTAGGGTTAGGGGACGGGGACGGTTTAGGGTCCAGGTGAGGGTACGACAACGCTCTAGGGGGAGCGTACGTGTGAGGGCGCGGGTTAGTGTCAGCGTACGGGTTAGGATTAGGGGACGGCTGAGGGTCAGGCTTCGGGGAAGGGTTAGGGTTAGGCTTCGGGCTAGGGTTAGGGTTAGGGGACGGGGACGGTTTAGGGTCCAGGTGAGGGTACGACAACGCTCTAGGGGGAGCGTACGTGTGAGGGCGCGGGTTAGTGTCAGCGTACGGGTTAGGATTAGGGGACGGCTGAGGGTCAGGCTTCGGGGAAGGGTTAGGGTTAGGCTTCTGGCTAGGGTTAGGGTTAGGGTTAGTGGACGGGGACGGTTTAGGGCCCAGGTGAGGGTACGACAACGCTCTAGGGGGAGCGTACGTGTGAGGGCGCGGGTTAGTGTCAGCGTACGGGTTAGGATTAGGGGACGGCTGAGGGTCAGGCTTCGGGGAAGGGTTAGGGTTAGGCTTCGGGCTAGGGTTAGGGTTAGGGGACGGGGACGGTTTAGGGTCCAGGTGAGGGTACGACAACGCTCTAGGGGGAGCGTACGTGTGAGGGCGCGGGTTAGTGTCAGCGTACGGGTTAGGATTAGGGGACGGCTGAGGGTCAGGCTTCGGGGAAGGGTTAGGGTTAGGCTTCGGGCTAGGGTTAGGGTTAGGGGACGGGGACGGTTTAGGGTCCAGGTGAGGGTACGACAACGCTCTGGGGGAGCGTACGTGTGAGGGCGCGGGTTAGTGTCAGCGTACGGGTTAGGATTAGGGGACGGCTGAGGGTCAGGCTTCGGGGAAGGGTTAGGGTTAGGCTTCGGGCTAGGGTTAGGGTTAGGGGACGGGGACGGTTTAGGGTCCAGGTGAGGGTACGACAACGCTCTAGGGGGAGCGTACGTGTGAGGGCGCGGGTTAGTGTCAGCGTACGGGTTAGGATTAGGGGACGGCTGAGGGTCAGGCTTCGGGGAAGGGTTAGGGTTAGGCTTCGGGCTAGGGTTAGGGTTAGGGGACGGGGACGGTTTAGGGTCCAGGTGAGGGTACGACAACGCTCTAGGGGGAGCGTACGTGTGAGGGCGCGGGTTAGTGTCAGCGTACGGGTTAGGATTAGGGGACGGCTGAGGGTCAGGCTTCGGGGAAGGGTTAGGGTTAGGCTTCGGGCTAGGGTTAGGGTTAGGGGACGGGGACGGTTTAGGGTCCAGGTGAGGGTACGACAACGCTCTAGGGGGAGCGTACGTGTGAGGGCGCGGGTTAGTGTCAGCGTACGGGTTAGGATTAGGGGACGGCTGAGGGTCAGGCTTCGGGGAAGGGTTAGGGTTAGGGTTCGGGCTAGGGTTAGGGTTAGGGGACGGGGACGGTTTAGGGTCCAGGTGAGGGTACGACAACGCTCTAGGGGGAGCGTACGTGTGAGGGCGCGGGTTAGTGTCAGCGTACGGGTTAGGATTAGGGGACGCCTGAGGGTCAGGCTTCGGGGAAGGGTTAGGGTTAGGCTTCGGGCTAGGGTTAGGGTTAGGGGACGGGGACGGTTTAGGGTCCAGGTGAGGGTACGACAATGCTCTAGGGGGAGCGTACGTGTGAGGGCGCGGGTTAGTGTCAGCGTACGGGTTAGGATTAGGGGACGGCTGAGGGTCAGGCTTCGGGGAAGGGTTAGGGTTAGGCTTCGGGCTAGGGTTAGGGTTAGGGGACGGGGACGGTTTAGGGTCCAGGTGAGGGTACGACAACGCTCTAGGGGGAGCGTACGTGTGAGGGCGCGGGTTAGTGTCAGCGTACGGGTTAGGATTAGGGGACGGCTGAGGGTCAGGCTTCGGGGAAGTGTTAGGGTTAGTCTTCGGGCTAGGGTTAGGGTTAGGGGACGGGGACGGTTTAGGGTCCAGGTGAGGGTACGACAACGCTCTAGGGGGAGCGTACGTGTGAGGGCGCGGGTTAGTGTCAGCGTACGGGTTAGGATTAGGGGACGGCTGAGGGTCAGGCTTCGGGGAAGGGTTAGGGTTAGGGTTCGGGCTAGGGTTAGGGTTAGGGGACGGGGACGGTTTAGGGTCCAGGTGAGGGTACGACAACGCTCTAGGGGGAGCGTACGTGTGAGGGCGCGGGTTAGTGTCAGCGTACGGGTTAGGATTAGGGGACGGCTGAGGGTCAGGCTTCGGGGAAGGGTTAGGGTTAGGGTTCGGGCTAGGGTTAGGGTTAGGGGACGGGGACGGTTTAGGGTCCAGGTGAGGGTACGACAACGCTCTAGGGGGAGCGTACGTGTGAGGGCGCGGGTTAGTGTCAGCGTACGGGTTAGGATTAGGGGACGGCTGAGGGTCAGGCTTCGGGGAAGGGTTAGGGTTAGGGTTTGGGCTAGGGTTAGGGTTAGGGGACGGGGACGGTTTAGGGTCCAGGTGAGGGTACGACAACGCTCTAGGGGGAGCGTACGTGTGAGGGCGCGGGTTAGTGTCAGCGTTCGGGTTAGGATTAGGGGACGGCTGAGGGTCAGGCTTCGGGGAAGGGTTAGGGTTAGGGTTCGGGCTAGGGTTAGGGTTAGGGGACGGGGACGGTTTAGGGTCCAGGTGAGGGTACGACAATGTTCTAGGGGGAGCGTACGTGTGAGGGCGCGGGTTAGTGTCAGCGTACGGGTTAGGATTAGGGGACGGCTGAGGGTCAGGCTTCGGGGAAGGGTTAGGGTTAGGGTTCGGGCTAGGGTTAGGGTTAGGGGACGGGGACGGTTTAGGGTCCAGGTGAGGGTACGACAACGCTTTAGGGGGAGCGTACGTGTGAGGGCGCGGGTTAGTGTCAGCGTACGGGTTAGGATTAGGGGACGGGTGAGTGTCAGGCTTCGGGGAAGGGTTAGGTTTAGGGTTCGGGCTAGGGTTAGGGTTAGGGGACGGGGACTGTTTAGGGTCCAGGTGAGGGTACGACAACGCTTTAGGGAGAGCGTACGTGTGAGGGCGCGGGTTAATGTCAGCGTACGGGTTAGGATTAGGGGACGGGTGAGGGACAGGCTTCGGGGAAGGGTTAGGGTTAGGGTTCGGGCTAGGGTTAGGGTTAGGGGACGGGGACGGTTTAGGGTCCAGGTGAGGGTACGACAACGCTTTAGGGGGAGCGTACGTGTGAGGGCGCGGGTTAGTGTCAGCGTACGGGTTAGGATTAGGGGACGGGTGAGCGTCAGGCTTCGGGGAAGGGTTAGGGTTAGGGTTCGGGCTAGGGTTAGGGTTAGGGGACGGGGACGGTTTAGGGTCCAGGTGAGGGTACGACAACGCTTTAGGGGGAGCGTACGTGTGAGGGCGCGGGTTAGTGTCAGCGTACGGGTTAGGATTAGGGGACGGGTGAGTGTCAGGCTTCGGGGAAGGGTTAGGGTTAGGGGTCGGGCTAGGGTTAGGGTTAGGGTACAGGGACGGTTTAGGGTCCAGGTGAGGGTACGACAACGCTTTAGGGGGAGCGTACGTGTGAGGGCGCGGGTTAGTGTCAGCGTACGGGTTAGGATTAGGGGACGTGTGAGGGTCAGGCTTCGGGGAAGGGTTAGGGTTAGGGTTCGGGCTAGGGTTAGGTTTAGGGGACGGGGACGGTTTAGGGTCCAGGTGAGGGTACGACAACGCTTTAGGGGGAGCGTACGTGTGAGGGCGCGGGTTAGTGTCACCGTACGGGTTAGGATTAGGGGACCGGTGAGGGTCAGGTTTCGGGGAAGGGTTAGGGTTAGGGTTCGGGCTAGGGTTAGGGTTAGGGGACGGGGACGGTTTAGGGTCCAGGTGAGGGTACGACAACGCTTTAGGGGGTGGGTACGTGTGAGGACGCGGGTTAGTGTCAGCGTACGGGTTAGGATTAGGGGACGGGTGAGGGTCAGGCTTCGGGGAAGGGTTAGGGTTAGGGTTCGGGCTAGGGTTAGGGTTAGGGGACGGGGACGGTTTAGGGTCCAGGTGAGGGTACGACAACGCTTTAGGGGTAGCGTACGTGTGAGGGCGCGGGTTAGTGTCACTGTACGGGTTAGGATTAGGGGACAGGTGAGGGTCAGGCTTCGGGGAAGGGTTAGGGTTAGGGTTCGGGCTAGGGTTAGGGTTAGGGGACGGGGACGGTTTAGGGTCCAGGTGAGGGTACGACAACCCTTTAGGGGGAGCGTACGTGTGAGGGCGTGGGTTAGTGTCAGCGTACGGTTTAGAATAAGGGGACGGCTGAGGGTCAGGCTTCGGGGAAGGGTTAGGGTTAGGGTTCGGGCTAGGGTTAGGGTTAGGGGACGGGGACGGTTTAGGGTCCAGGTGAGGGTACGACAACGCTTTAGGGGGAGCGTACGTGTGAGGGCGCGGGTTAGTGTCAGCGTACGGGTTAGGATTAGGGGACGGGTGAGCGTCAGGCTTCGGGGAAGGGTTAGGGTTAGGGTTCGGGCTAGGGTTAGGGTTAGGGGACGGGGACGGTTTAGGGTCCAGGTGAGGGTACGACAACGCTTTAGGGGGAGCGTACATGTGAGGGCGCGGGTTAGTGTCAGAGTACGGGTTAGGATTAGGGGACGGGTGAGGGTCAGGCTTCGGGGAAGGGATAGGGTTAGGGTTCGGGTTAGGGTTAGGGGACGGGGACGGTTTAGGGTCCAGGTGAGGGTACGACAACGCTTTAGGGGGAGCGTACGTGTGAGGGCACGGGTTAGTGTCAGCATACGCGTTAGGATTAGGGGACAGTTGTTGGTCACGCTTCGGGGAAGGGTTAGGGTTATGGTTCGGGCTAGGGTTAGGGTTAGGGGACGGGGACGGTTTAGGGTCCAGGTGAGGGTACGACAACGCTTTAGGGGGAGCGTACGTGTGAGGGCGCGGGTTAGTGTCAGCGTACGGGTTAGGATTAGGGGACGGGTGAGTGTCAGGCTTCGCGGAAGTGTTAGGGTTAGGGTTCGGGCTAGGGTTAGGGTTAGGGGACGGGGACGGTTTAGGGTCCAGCTGAGGGTACGACAACGCTTCAGGGGGAGCGTCCGTGTGAGGGCGCGGGTTAGTGTCAGCGTACGGGTTAGGATTAGGGGACGGGTGAGGGTCAGGCTTCGGGGAAGGGTTAGGGTTAGGGTTCGGGTTAGGGTTAGGGTTAGGGGACAGGGACGGTTTAGGGTCCAGGTGAGGGTACGACAACGCTTTAAGGGGAGCGTACGTGTGAGGGCGTGGGTTAGTGTCAGCGTACGGGTTAGGATTAGGGGACGGCTGAGGGTCAGGCTTCGGGGAAGGGTTAGGGTTAGGCTTCGGGCTAGGGTTAGGGTTAGGGGACGGGGACGGTTTAGGGTCCAGGTGAGGGTACGACAACGCTCTAGGGGGAGCGTACGTGTGAGGGCGCGGGTTAGTGTCAGCATACGGGTTAGGATTAGGGGACGGCTGAGGGTCAGGCTTCGGGGAAGGGTTAGGGTTAGGCTTCGGGCTAGGGTTAGGGTTAGGGGACGGGGACGGTTTAGGGTCCAGGTGAGGGTACGACAATGCTCTATGGGGAGTGTACGTGTGAGGGCGCGGGTTAGTGTCAGCGTACGGGTTAGGTTTAGGGGACGGCTGAGGGTCAGGCTTCGGGGAAGGGTTAGGGTTAGGGTTCGGGCTAGGGTTAGGGTTAGGGGACAGGGACGGTTTAGGGTCCAGGTGAGGGTACGACAACGCTCTAGGGGGATCGTACGTGTGAGGGCGCGGGTTAGTGTAAGCGTACGGGTTAGGATTAGGGGACGGCTGAGGGTCAGGCTTCGCGGAAGGGTTATGGTTAGGCTTCGGGCTAGGGTTAGTGTTAGGGGACGGGGACGGTTTAGGGTCCAGGTGAGGTTACGACAACGCTGTAGGGGGAGCGTACGTGTGAGGGCGCGGGTTAGTGTCAGCGTACGGGTTAGGAATAGGGGACGGGTGAGGGTCAGGCTTCGGGGAAGGGTTAGGGTTAGGGTTCGGGCTAGGGTTAGGTTTAGGAAACGGGGACGGTTTAGGGTCCAGGTGAGGGTACGACAACGTTGTAGGGGGAGCGTACGTGTGAGGGCGCGGGTTATTGTCAGCGTACGGGATAGGATTAGGGGACGGGTGAGGGTCAGGCTTCGGGGAAGGGTTAGGGTTAGGGTTCGGGCTAGGGTTAGGGTTAGGGGACGGGGACGGTTTAGGGTCCAGGTGAGGGTACGACAACGCTTTAGGGGGAGCGTACGTGTGAGGGCGCGGCTTAGTGTCAGCGTACGGGTTAGGATTAGGGGACGGGTGAGGGTCAGGCTTCGGGGAAGGGTTAGGGTTAGGGTTCGGGCTAGGGTTAGGGTTAGGGGACGGGGACGGTTTAGGGTCCAGGTGAGGGTACGACAACGCTTTAGGGGGAGCGTACGTGTGAGGGCGCGGGTTAGTGTCAACGTACGGGTTAGGATTAGGG
This sequence comes from Globicephala melas, assembly GCF_963455315.2. Taxonomy (NCBI): domain Eukaryota; kingdom Metazoa; phylum Chordata; class Mammalia; order Artiodactyla; family Delphinidae; genus Globicephala; species Globicephala melas. The sequence continues at coordinate 98,168 of NW_027207362.1, read as the reverse complement.
GACGGGTGAGGGTCAGGCTTCGGGGAAGGGTTAGGGTTAGGGTTCGGGCTAGGGTTAGGGTTAGGGGACGGGGACGGTTTAGGGTCCAGGTGAGGGTACGACAACGCTTTAAGGGGAGCGTACGTGTGAGGGCGCGGGTTAGTGTCAGCGTACGGGTTAGGATTAGGGGACGGGTGAGGGTCAGGCTTCGGGGAAGGGTTAGGGTTAGGGTTCGGGCTAGGGTTAGGGTTAGGGGACGGGGACGGTTTAGGGTCCAGGTGAGGGTACGACAACGCTTTAGGGGGAGCGTACGTGTGAGGGCGCGGGTTAGTGTCAGCGTACGGGTTAGGATTAGGGGAAGGGTGAGGGTCAGGCTTCGGGGAAGGGTTAGGGTTAGGGTTCGGGCTAGGGTTAGGGTTAGGGGACGGGGACGGTTTAGGGTCCAGGTGAGGGTACGACAACGCTTCAGTGGGAGCGTACGTGTGAGTGCGCTGGTTAGTGTCAGCGTACGGGTTAGGATTAGGGGACGGGTGAGGGTCAGGCTTCGGGGAAGGGTTAGGGTTAGGGTTCGGGCTAGGGATAGGGTTAGGGGACGGGGACGGTTTAGGGTCCAGGTGAGGGTACGACAACGCTTTAGGGGGAGCGTATGTGTGAGGGCGCGGGTTAGTGTCAGCGTACGGGTTAGGATTAGGGGACGGGTGAGGGTCAGGCTTCGGGGAAGGGTTAGGGTTAGGGTTCGGGCTAGGGTTAGGGTTAGGGGACGGGGACGGTTTAGGGTCCAGGTGAGGGTACGACAACGCTTTAGGGGGAGCGTACGTGTGAGGGCGCGGGTTAGTGTCAGCGTACGGGTTAGGATTAGGGGACGGGTGAGGGTCAGGCTTCGGGGAAGGGTTAGGGTTAGGGTTCGGGCTAGGGTTAGGGTTAGGGGACGGGCACGGTTTAGGGTCCAGGTGAGGGTACGACAACGCTTTAGGGGGAGCGTACGTGTGAGGGCGCGGGTTAGTGTCAGCGTACGGGTTAGGATTAGGGGACGGGTGAGGGTCAGGCTTCGGGGAAGGGTTAGGGTTAGGGTTCGGGCTAGGGATAGGGTTAGGGGACGGGGACGGTTTAGGGTCCAGGTGAGGGTACGACAACGCTTTAGGGGGAGCGTACGTGTGAGGGCGCGGGTTAGTGTCAGCGTACGGGTTAGGATTAGGGGACGGGTGAGGGTCAGGCTTCGGGGAAGGGTTAGGGTTAGGGTACGGGCTAGGGTTAGGGTTAGGGGACGGGGACGGTTTAGGGTCCAGGTGAGGGTACGACAACGCTTTAGGGGGAGCGTACGTGTGAGGGTGCGGGTTAGTGTCAGCGTACGGGTTAGGATTAGGGGACGGGTGAGGGTCAGGCTTCGGGGAAGTGTTAGGGTTAGGGTTCGGGCTAGGGTTAGGGTTAGGGGACGGGGACGGTTTAGGGTCCAGGTGAGGGTACGACAACGCTTTAGGGGGAGCGTACGTGTGAGGGCGCGGGTTAGTGTCAGCGTACGGGTTAGGATTAGGGGACGGGTGAGGGTCAGGCTTCAGGGAAGGGTTAGGGTTAGGGTTCGGGCTAGGGTTAGGGTTAGGGGACGGGGACGGTTTAGGGTCCAGGTGAGGGTACGACAACGCTTTAGGGGGAGCATACGTGTGAGGGCGCGGGTTAGTGTCAGCGTACGGGTTAGGATTAGGGGACGGGTGAGGGTTAGGCTTCGGGGAAGGGTTAGGGTTAGGGTTCGGGCTAGGGTTAGGGTTAGGGGACGGGGACGGTTTAGGGTCCAGGTGAGGGTACGACAACGCTTTAGGGGGAGCGTACGTGTGAGGGCGCGGGTTAGTGTCAGCGTACGGGTTAGGATTAGGGGACGGGTGAGGGTCAGGCTTCGGGGAAGGGTTAGGGTTAGGGTTCGGGCTAGGGTTAGGGTTAGGGGACGGGGACGATTTAGGGTCCAGGTGAGGGTACGACAACGCTTTAGGGGGAGCGTACGTGTGAGGGCGCGGGTTAGTGTCAGCGTACGGGTTAGGATTGGGGACGGGTGAGGGTCAGGCTTCGGGGAAGGGTTAGGGTTAGGGTTCGGGCTAGGGTTAGGGTTAGGGGACGGGGACGGTTTAGGGTCCAGGTGAGGGTACGACAACGCTTTAGGGGGAGCGTACGTGTGAGGGCGCGGGTTAGTGTCAGCGTACGGGTTAGGATTAGGGGACGGGTGAGGGTCAGGCTTCGGGGAAGGGTTAGGGTTAGGGTTCGGGCTAGGGTTAGGGTTAGGGGACGGGGACGGTTTAGGGTCCAGGTGAGGGTACGACAACGCTTTAGGGGGAGCGTACGTGTGAGGGCGTGGGTTAGTGTCAGCGTACGGGTTAGGATTAGGGGACGGGTGAGGGTCAGGCTTCGGGGAAGGGTTAGGGTTAGGGTTCGGGCTAGGGTTAGGGTTAGGGGACGGGGACGATTTAGGGTCCAGGTGAGGGTACAACAACGCTTTAGGGGGAGCGTACGTGTGAGGGCGCGGGTTAGTGTCAGCGTACGGGTTAGGATTGGGGACGGGTGAGGGTCAGGATTCGGGGAAGGGTTAGGGTTAGGGTTCGGGCTAGGGTTAGGGTTAGGGGACGGGGACGGTTTAGGGTCCAGGTGAGGGTACGACAACGCTTTAGGGGGAGCGTACGTGTGAGGGCGCGGGTTAGTGTCAGCGTACGGGTTAGGATTAGGGGACAGGTGAGGGTCAGGCTTTGGTGAAGTGTTAGGGTTAGGGTTCGGGCTAGGGTTAGGGTTAGGGGACGGGGACGGTTTAGGGTCCAGGTGAGGGTACGACAACGCTTTAGGGGGAGCGTACGTGTGAGGGCGCGGGTTAGTGTCAGCGTACGGGTTAGGATTAGGGGATGGTTGAGGGTCAGGCTTCGGGGAAGGGTTAGGGTTAGGGTTCGGGCTAGGGTTAGGGTTAGGGGACGGGGACGGTTTAGGGTCCAGGTGAGGGTACGACAACCCTTTAGGGGGAGCGTACGTGTGAGGGCGCGGGTTAGTGTAAGCGTACGGGTTAGGATTAGGGGACGGGTGAGGGTCAGGCTTCGGGGAAGGGTTAGGGTTAGGGTTCGGGCTAGGGTTAGGGTTAGGGGACGGGGACGGTTTAGGGTCCAGGTGAGGGTACGACAACGCTTTAGGGGGAGCGTACGTGTGAGGGCGCGGGTTAGTGTCAGCGTACGGGTTAGGATTAGGGGACGGGTGAGGGTCAGGCTTCGGGGAAGGGTTAGGGTTAGGGTTCGGGCTAGGGTTAGGGTTAGGGGACGGGGACGATTTAGGGTCCAGGTGAGGGTACGACAACGCTTTAGGGGGAGCGTACGTGTGAGGGCGCGGGTTAGTGTCAGCGTACGGGTTAGGATTGGGGACGGGTGAGGGTCAGGCTTCGGGGAAGGGTTAGGGTTAGGGTTCGGGCTAGGGTTAGGGTTAGGGGACGGGGACGGTTTAGGGTCCAGGTGAGGGTACGACAACGCTTTAGGGGGAGCGTACGTGTGAGGGCGCGGGTTAGTGTCAGCGTACGGGTTAGGATTAGGGGACGGGTGAGGGTCAGGCTTCGGGGAAGGGTTAGGGTTAGGGTTCGGGCTAGGGTTAGGGTTAGGGGACGGGGACGGTTTAGGGTCCAGGTGAGGGTACGACAACGCTTTAGGGGGAGCGTACGTGTGAGGGCGCGGGTTAGTGTCAGCATACGGGTTAGGATTAGGGGACGGGTGAGGGTCAGGCTTCGGGGAAGGGTAGGGTTAGGGTTCGGGCTAGGGTTAGGGTTAGGGGACGGGGACGATTTAGGGTCCAGGTGAGGGTACGACAACGCTTTAGGGGGAGCGTACGTGTGAGGGCGCGGCTTAGTGTCAGCGTACGGGTTAGGATTGGGGACGGGTGAGGGTCAGGCTTCGGGGAAGGGTTAGGGTTAGGGTTCGGGCTAGGGTTAGGGTTAGGGGACGGGGACGGTTTAGGGTCCAGGTGAGGGTACGACAACGCTTTAGGGGGAGCGTACGTGTGAGGGCGCGGGTTAGTGTCAGCGTACGGGTTAGGATTAGGGGACGGGTGAGGGTCAGGCTTTGGTGAAGTGTTAGGGTTAGGGTTCGGTCTAGGGTTAGGGTTAGGGGACGGGGACGGTTTAGGGTCCAGGTGAGGGTACGACAACGCTTTAGGGGGAGCGTACGTGTGAGGGCGCGGGTTAGTGTCAGCGTACGGGTTAGGATTAGGGGACGGGTGAGGGTCAGGCTTCGGGGAAGGGTTAGGGTTAGGGTTCGGGCTAGGGTTAGGGTTAGGGGACGGGGACGGTTTAGGGTCCAGGTGAGGGTACGACAACCCTTTAGGGGGAGCGTACGTGTGAGGGCGCGGGTTAGTGTCAGCGTACGGGTTAGGATTAGGGGACGGGTGACGGTCAGGCTTCGGGGAAGTGTTAGGGTTAGGGTTCGGGCTAGGGTTAGGGTTAGGGGACGGGGACGGTTTAGGGTCCAGGTGAGGGTACGACAACGCTTTAGGGGGAGCGTACGTGTGAGGGCGCGGGTTAGTGTCAGCGTACGGGTTAGGATTAGGGGACGGGTGAGGGTCAGGCTTCGGGGAAGGGTTAGGGTTAGGGTTCGGGCTAGGGTTAGGGTTAGGGGACGGGGACGGTTTAGGGTCCAGGTGAGGGTACGACAACGCTTTAGGGGGAGCGTACGTGTGAGGGCGCGGGTTAGTGTCAGCGTACGGGTTAGGATTAGGGGACGGGTGAGTGTCAGGCTTCGCGGAAGTGTTAGGGTTAGGGTTCGGGCTAGGGTTAGGGTTAGGGGACGGGGACGGTTTAGGGTCCAGCTGAGGGTACGACAACGCTTCAGGGGGAGCGTCCGTGTGAGGGCGCGGGTTAGTGTCAGCGTACGGGTTAGGATTAGGGGACGGGTGAGGGTCAGGCTTCGGGGAAGGGTTAGGGTTAGGGTTCGGGTTAGGGTTAGGGTTAGGGGACAGGGACGGTTTAGGGTCCAGGTGAGGGTACGACAACGCTTTAAGGGGAGCGTACGTGTGAGGGCGTGGGTTAGTGTCAGCGTACGGGTTAGGATTAGGGGACGGCTGAGGGTCAGGCTTCGGGGAAGGGTTAGGGTTAGGCTTCGGGCTAGGGTTAGGGTTAGGGGACGGGGATGGTTTAGGGTCCAGGTGAGGGTACGACAACGCTCTAGGGGGAGCGTACGTGTGAGGGCGCGGGTTAGTGTCAGCATACGGGTTAGGATTAGGGGACGGCTGAGGGTCAGGCTTCGGGGAAGGGTTAGGGTTAGGCTTCGGGCTAGGGTTAGGGTTAGGGGACGGGGACGGTTTAGGGTCCAGGTGAGGGTACGACAATGCTCTATGGGGAGTGTACGTGTGAGGGCGCGGGTTAGTGTCAGCGTACGGGTTAGGTTTAGGGGACGGCTGAGGGTCAGGCTTCGGGGAAGTGTTAGGGTTAGGGTTCGGGCTAGGGTTAGGTTTAGGGGACAGGGACGGTTTAGGGTCCAGGTGAGGGTACGACAACGCTCTAGGGGGATCGTACGTGTGAGGGCGCGGGTTAGTGTAAGCGTACGGGTTAGGATTAGGGGACGGCTGAGGGTCAGGCTTCGCGGAAGGGTTATGGTTAGGCTTCGGGCTAGGGTTAGGGTTAGGGGACGGGGACGGTTTAGGGTCCAGGTGAGGTTACGACAACGCTGTAGGGGGAGCGTACGTGTGAGGGCGCGGGTTAGTGTCAGCGTACGGGTTAGGAATAGGGGACGGGTGAGGGTCAGGCTTCGGGGAAGGGTTAGGGTTAGGGTTCGGGCTAGGGTTAGGTTTAGGAAACGGGGACGGTTTAGGGTCCAGGTGAGGGTACGACAACGTTGTAGGGGGAGCGTACGTGTGAGGGCGCGGGTTAGTGTCAGCGTACGGGTTAGGATTAGGGGACGGGTGACGGTCAGGCTTCGGGGAAGTGTTAGGGTTAGGGTTCGGGCTAGGGTTAGGGTTAGGGGACGGGGACGGTTTAGGGTCCAGGTGAGGGTACGACAACGCTTTAGGGGGAGCGTACGTGTGAGGGCGCGGGTTAGTGTCAGCGTACGGGTTAGGATTAGGGGACGGGTGAGGGTCAGGCTTCGGGGAAGGGTTAGGGTTAGGGTTCGGGCTAGGGTTAGGGTTAGGGGACGGGGACGGTTTAGGGTCCAGGTGAGGGTACGACAACGCTTTAGGGGGAGCGTACGTGTGAGGGCGCGGGTTAGTGTCAACGTACGGGTTAGGATTAGGGGACGGGTGAGGGTCAGGCTTCGGGGAAGGGTTAGGGTTAGGGTTCGGGCTAGGGTTAGGGTTAGGGGACGGGGACGGTTTAGGGTCCAGGTGAGGGTACGACAACGCTTTAAGGGGAGCGTACGTGTGAGGGCGCGGGTTAGTGTCAGCGTACGGGTTAGGATTAGGGGACGGGTGAGGGTCAGGCTTCGGGGAAGGGTTAGGGTTAGGGTTCGGGCTAGGGTTAGGGTTAGGGGACGGGGACGGTTTAGGGTCCAGGTGAGGGTACGACAACGCTTTAGGGGGAGCGTACGTGTGAGGGCGCGGGTTAGTGTCAGCGTACGGGTTAGGATTAGGGGAAGGGTGAGGGTCAGGCTTCGGGGAAGGGTTAGGGTTAGGGTTCGGGCTAGGGTTAGGGTTAGGGGACGGGGACGGTTTAGGGTCCAGGTGAGGGTACGACAACGCTTCAGGGGGAGCGTACGTGTGAGTGCGCTGGTTAGTGTCAGCGTACGGGTTAGGATTAGGGGACGGGTGAGGGTCAGGCTTCGGGGAAGGGTTAGGGTTAGGGTTCGGGCTAGGGATAGGGTTAGGGGACGGGGACGGTTTAGGGTCCAGGTGAGGGTACGACAACGCTTTAGGGGGAGCGTATGTGTGAGGGCGCGGGTTAGTGTCAGCGTACGGGTTAGGATTAGGGGACGGGTGAGGGTCAGGCTTCGGGGAAGGGTTAGGGTTAGGGTTCGGGCTAGGGTTAGGGTTAGGGGACGGGGACGGTTTAGGGTCCAGGTGAGGGTACGACAACGCTTTAGGGGGAGCGTACGTGTGAGGGCGCGGGTTAGTGTCAGCGTACGGGTTAGGATTAGGGGACGGGTGAGGGTCAGGCTTCGGGGAAGGGTTAGGATTAGGGTTCGGGCTAGGGTTAGGGTTAGGGGACGGGCACGGTTTAGGGTCCAGGTGAGGGTACGACAACGCTTTAGGGGGAGCGTACGTGTGAGGGCGCGGGTTAGTGTCAGCGTACGGGTTAGGAATAGGGGACGGGTGAGGGTCAGGCTTCGGGGAAGGGTTAGGGTTAGGGTTCGGGCTAGGGATAGGGTTAGGGGACGGGGACGGTTTAGGGTCCAGGTGAGGGTACGACAACGCTTTAGGGGGAGCGTACGTGTGAGGGCGCGGGTTAGTGTCAGCGTACGGGTTAGGATTAGGGGACGGGTGAGGGTCAGGCTTTGGGGAAGGGTTAGGGTTAGGGTACGGGCTAGGGTTAGGGTTAGGGGACGGGGACGGTTTAGGGTCCAGGTGAGGGTACGACAACGCTTTAGGGGGAGCGTACGTGTGAGGGTGCGGGTTAGTGTCAGCGTACGGGTTAGGATTAGGGGACGGGTGAGGGTCAGGCTTCGGGGAAGTGTTAGGGTTAGGGTTCGGGCTAGGGTTAGGGTTAGGGGACGGGGACGGTTTAGGGTCCAGGTGAGGGTACGACAACGCTTTAGGGGGAGCGTACGTGTGAGGGCGCGGGTTAGTGTCAGCGTACGGGTTAGGATTAGGGGACGGGTGAGGGTCAGGCTTCGGGGAAGGGTTAGGGTTAGGGTTCGGGCTAGGGTTAGGGTTAGGGGACGGGGACGGTTTAGGGTCCAGGTGAGGGTACGACAACGCTTTAGGGGGAGCGTACGTGTGAGGGCGCGGGTTAGTGTCAGCGTACGGGTTAGGATTAGGGGACGGGTGAGGGTTAGGCTTCGGGGAAGGGTTAGGGTTAGGGTTCGGGCTAGGGTTAGGGTTAGGGGACGGGGACGGTTTAGGGTCCAGGTGAGGGTACGACAACGCTTTAGGGGGAGCGTACGTGTGAGGGCGCGGGTTAGTGTCAGCGTACGGGTTAGGATTAGGGGACGGGTGAGGGTCAGGCTTCGGGGAAGGGTTAGGGTTAGGGTTCGGGCTAGGGTTAGGGTTAGGGGACGGGGACGATTTAGGGTCCAGGTGAGGGTACGACAACGCTTTAGGGGGAGCGTACGTGTGAGGGCGCGGGTTAGTGTCAGCGTACGGGTTAGGATTGGGGACGGGTGAGGGTCAGGCTTCGGGGAAGGGTTAGGGTTAGGGTTCGGGCTAGGGTTAGGGTTAGGGGACGGGGACGGTTTAGGGTCCAGGTGAGGGTACGACAACGCTTTAGGGGGAGCGTACGTGTGAGGGCGCGGGTTAGTGTCAGCGTACGGGTTAGGATTAGGGGACGGGTGAGGGTCAGGCTTCGGGGAAGGGTTAGGGTTAGGGTTCGGGCTAGGGTTAGGGTTAGGGGACGGGGACGATTTAGGGTCCAGGTGAGGGTACGACAACGCTTTAGGGGGAGCGTACGTGTGAGGGCGCGGGTTAGTGTCAGCGTACGGGTTAGGATTGGGGACGGGTGAGGGTCAGGCTTCGGGGAAGGGTTAGGGTTAGGGTTCGGGCTAGGGTTAGGGTTATGGGACGGGGACGGTTTAGGGTCCAGGTGAGGGTACGACAACGCTTTAGGGGGAGCGTACGTGTGAGGGCGCGGGTTAGTGTCAGCGTACGGGTTAGGATTAGGGGACGGGTGAGGGTCAGGCTTCGGGGAAGGGTTAGGGTTAGGGTTCGGGCTAGGGTTAGGGTTAGGGGACGGGGACGGTTTAGGGTCCAGGTGAGGGTACGACAACGCTTTAGGGGGAGCGTACGTGTGAGGGCGCGGGTTAGTGTCAGCATACGGGTTAGGATTAGGGGACGGGTGAGGGTCAGGCTTCGGGGAAGGGTAGGGTTAGGGTTCGGGCTAGGGTTAGGGTTAGGGGACGGGGACGATTTAGGGTCCAGGTGAGGGTACGACAACGCTTTAGGGGGAGCGTACGTGTGAGGGCGCGGCTTAGTGTCAGCGTACGGGTTAGGATTGGGGACGGGTGAGGGTCAGGCTTCGGGGAAGGGTTAGGGTTAGGGTTCGGGCTAGGGTTAGGGTTAGGGGACGGGGACGGTTTAGGGTCCAGGTGAGGGTACGACAACGCTTTAGGGGGAGCGTACGTGTGAGGGCGCGGGTTAGTGTCAGCGTACGGGTTAGGATTAGGGGACGGGTGAGGGTCAGGCTTTGGTGAAGTGTTAGGGTTAGGGTTCGGTCTAGGGTTAGGGTTAGGGGACGGGGACGGTTTAGGGTCCAGGTGAGGGTACGACAACGCTTTAGGGGGAGCGTACGTGTGAGGGCGCGGGTTAGTGTCAGCGTACGGGTTAGGATTAGGGGACGGGTGAGGGTCAGGCTTCGGGGAAGGGTTAGGGTTAGGGTTCGGGCTAGGGTTAGGGTTAGGGGACGGGGACGGTTTAGGGTCCAGGTGAGGGTACGACAACCCTTTAGGGGGAGCGTACGTGTGAGGGCGCGGGTTAGTGTCAGCGTACGGGTTAGGATTAGGGGACGGGTGACGGTCAGGCTTCGGGGAAGTGTTAGGGTTAGGGTTCGGGCTAGGGTTAGGGTTAGGGGACGGGGACGGTTTAGGGTCCAGGTGAGGGTACGACAACGCTTTAGGGGGAGCGTACGTGTGAGGGCGCGGGTTAGTGTCAGCGTACGGGTTAGGATTAGGGGACGGGTGAGGGTCAGGCTTCGGGGAAGGGTTAGGGTTAGGGTTCGGGCTAGGGTTAGGGTTAGGGGACGGGGACGGTTTAGGGTCCAGGTGAGGGTACGACAACGCTTTAGGGGGAGCGTACGTGTGAGGGCGCGGGTTAGTGTCAGCGTACGGGTTAGGATTAGGGGACGGGTGAGGGTCAGGCTTCGGGGAAGGGTTAGGGTTAGGGTTCGGGCTAGGGTTAGGGTTAGGGGACGGGGACGGTTTAGGGTCCAGGTGAGGGTACGACAACGCTTTACGGGGAGCGTACGTGTGAGGGCGCGGGTTAGTGTCAGCGTACGGGTTAGGATTAGGGGACGGGTGAGGGTCAGGCTTCGGGGAAGGGTTAGGGTTAGGGTTCGGGCTAGGGTTAGGGTTAGGGGACGGGGACGGTTTAGGGTCCAGGTGAGGGTACGACAACGCTTTAGGGGGAGCGTACGTGTGAGGGCGCGGGTTAGTGTCAGCGTACGGGTTAGGATTAGGGGACGGGTGAGGGTCAGGCTTCGGGGAAGCGTTAGGGTTAGGGTTCGGGCTAGGGTTAGGGTTAGGAAACAGGGACGTTTTAGGGTCCAGGTGAGGGTACGACAACGTTGTAGGGGGAGCGTACGTGTGAGGGCGCGGGTTAGTGTCAGCGTACGGGTTAGGATTAGGGGACGGGTGAGGGTCAGGCTTCGGGGAAGGGTTAGGGTTAGGGTTCGGGCTAGGGTTAGGGTTAGGGGACGGGGACGGTTTAGGGTCCAGGTGAGGGTACGACAACGCTTTAGGGGGTGCGTACGTGTGAGGGCGCGGGTTAGTGTCAGCGTACGGGTTAGGATTAGGGGACGGGTGAGGGTCAGGCTTCGGGGAAGGGTTAGGGTTAGGGTTCGGGCTAGGGTTAGGGTTAGGGGACGGGGACGGTTTAGGGTCCAGGTGAGGGTACGACAACGCTTTAGGGGGAGCGTACGTGTGAGGGCGCGGGTTAGTGTCAGCGTACGGGTTAGGATTAGGGGACGGGTGAGGGTCAGGCTTCGGGGAAGGGTTAGGGTTAGGGTTCGGGCTAGGGTTAGGGTTAGGGGACGGGGACGGTTTAGGGTCCAGGTGAGGGTACGACAACGCTTTAGGGGGAGCGTACGTGTGAGGGCGCGGGTTAGTGTCAGCGTACGGGTTAGGATTAGGGGACGGGTGAGGGTCAGGCTTCGGGGAAGGGTTAGGGTTAGGGTTCGGGCTAGGGTTAGGGTTAGGGGACGGGGACGGTTTAGGGTCCAGGTGAGGGTACGACAACGCTTTAGGGGGAGCGTACGTGTGAGGGCGCGGGTTAGTGTCAGCGTACGGGTTAGGATTAGGGGACGGGTGAGGGTCAGGCTTCGGGGAAGGGTTAGTGTTAGGGTTCGGGCTAGGGTTAGGGTTAGGGGACGGGGACGGTTTAGGGTCCAGGTGAGGGTACGACAACCCTTTAGGGGGAGCGTACGTGTGAGGGCGTGGGTTAGTGTCAGCGTACGGTTTAGGATTAGGGGACGGGTGAGGGTCAGGCTTCGGGGAAGGGTTAGGGTTAGGGTTCGGGCTAGGGTTAGGGTTAGGGGACGGGGACGGTTTAGGGTCCAGGTGAGGGTACGACAACGCTTTAGGGGGAGCGTACGTGTGAGGGCGCGGGTTAGTGTCAGCGTACGGGTTAGGATTAGGGGACGGGTGAGGGTCAGGCTTCGGGGAAGGGTTAGGGTTAGGGTTCGGGCTAGGGTTAGGGTTAGGGGACGGGGACGGTTTAGGGTCCAGGTGAGGGTACGACAACCCTTTAGGGGGAGCGTACGTGTGAGGGCGCGGGTTAGTGTCAGCGTACGGGTTAGGATTAGGGGACGGGTGAGGGTCAGGCTTCGGGGAAGGGTTAGGGTTAGGGTTCGGGCTAGGGTTAGGGTTAGGAAACGGGGACGGTTTAGGGTCCAGGTGAGGGTACGACAACGTTGTAGGGGGAGCGTACGTGTGAGGGCGCGGGTTAGTGTCAGCGTACGGGTTAGGATTAGGGGACGGGTGAGGGTCAGGCTTCGGGGAAGGTTTAGGGTTCGGGCTAGGGTTAGGGTTAGGGGACGGGGACGGTTTAGGGTCCAGGTGAGGGTACGACAACGCTTCAGGGGGAGCGTCCGTGTGAGGGCGCGGGTTAGTGTCAGCGTACGGGTTAGGATTAGGGGACGGGTGAGGGTCAGGCTTCGGGGAAGGGTTAGGGTTAGGGTTCGGGCTAGGGTTAGGGTTAGGGGACGGGGACGGTTTAGGGTCCAGGTGAGGGTACGACAACGCTTTAAGGGGAGCGTACGTGTGAGGGCGTGGGTTAGTGTCAGCGTACGGGTTAGGATTAGGGGACGGCTGAGGGTCAGGCTTCGGGGAAGGGTTAGGGTTAGGCTTCGGGCTAGGGTTAGGGTTAGGGGACGGGGACGGTTTAGGGTCCAGGTGAGGGTACGACAACGCTCTAGGGGGAGCGTACGTGTGAGGGCGCGGGTTAGTGTCAGCGTACGGGTTAGGATTAGGGGACGGCTGAGGGTCAGGCTTCGGGGAAGGGTTAGGGTTAGGCTTCGGGCTAGGGTTAGGGTTAGGGGACGGGGACGGTTTAGGGTCCAGGTGAGGGTACGACAACGCTCTAGGGGGAGCGTACGTGTGAGGGCGCGGGTTAGTGTCAGCGTACGGGTTAGGATTAGGGGACGGCTGAGGGTCAGGCTTCGGGGAAGGGTTAGGGTTAGGCTTCGGGCTAGGGTTAGGGTTAGGGGACGGGGACGGTTTAGGGTCCAGGTGAGGGTACGACAACGCTCTAGGGGGAGCGTACGTGTGAGGGCGCGGGTTAGTGTCAGCGTACGGGTTAGGATTAGGGGACGGCTGAGGGTCAGGCTTCGGGGAAGGGTTAGGGTTAGGCTTCGGGCTAGGGTTAGGGTTAGGGGACGGGGACGGTTTAGGGTCCAGGTGAGGGTACGACAACGCTCTAGGGGGAGCGTACGTGTGAGGGCGCGGGTTAGTGTCAGCGTACGGGTTAGGATTAGGGGACGGCTGAGGGTCAGGCTTCGGGGAAGGGTTAGGGTTAGGGTTCGGGCTAGGGTTAGGGTTAGGGGACGGGGACGGTTTAGGGTCCAGGTGAGGGTACGACAACGCTTTAGGGGGAGCGTACGTGTGAGGGCGCGGGTTAGTGTCAACGTACGGGTTAGGATTAGGGGACGGGTGAGGGTCAGGCTTCGGGGAAGGGTTAGGGTTAGGGTTCGGGCTAGGGTTAGGGTTAGGGGACGGGGACGGTTTAGGGTCCAGGTGAGGGTACGACAACGCTTTAAGGGGAGCGTACGTGTGAGGGCGCGGGTTAGTGTCAGCGTACGGGTTAGGATTAGGGGACGGGTGAGGGTCAGGCTTCGGGGAAGGGTTAGGGTTAGGGTTCGGGCTAGGGTTAGGGTTAGGGGACGGGGACGGTTTAGGGTCCAGGTGAGGGTACGACAACGCTTTAGGGGGAGCGTACGTGTGAGGGCGCGGGTTAGTGTCAGCGTACGGGTTAGGATTAGGGGAAGGGTGAGGGTCAGGCTTCGGGGAAGGGTTAGGGTTAGGGTTCGGGCTAGGGTTAGGGTTAGGGGACGGGGACGGTTTAGGGTCCAGGTGAGGGTACGACAACGCTTCAGGGGGAGCGTACGTGTGAGTGCGCTGGTTAGTGTCAGCGTACGGGTTAGGATTAGGGGACGGGTGAGGGTCAGGCTTTGGGGAAGGGTTAGGGTTAGGGTTCGGGCTAGGGATAGGGTTAGGGGACGGGGACGGTTTAGGGTCCAGGTGAGGGTACGACAACGCTTTAGGGGGAGCGTATGTGTGAGGGCGCGGGTTAGTGTCAGCGTACGGGTTAGGATTAGGGGACGGGTGAGGGTCAGGCTTCGGGGAAGGGTTAGGGTTAGGGTTCGGGCTAGGGTTAGGGTTAGGGGACGGGGACGGTTTAGGGTCCAGGTGAGGGTACGACAACGCTTTAGGGGGAGCGTACGTGTGAGGGCGCGGGTTAGTGTCAGCGTACGGGTTAGGATTAGGGGACGGGTGAGGGTCAGGCTTCGGGGAAGGGTTAGGGTTAGGGTTCGGGCTAGGGTTAGGGTTAGGGGACGGGCACGGTTTAGGGTCCAGGTGAGGGTACGACAACGCTTTAGGGGGAGCGTACGTGTGAGGGCGCGGGTTAGTGTCAGCGTACGGGTTAGGAATAGGGGACGGGTGAGGGTCAGGCTTCGGGGAAGGGTTAGGGTTAGGGTTCGGGCTAGGGATAGGGTTAGGGGACGGGGACGGTTTAGGGTCCAGGTGAGGGTACGACAACGCTTTAGGGGGAGCGTACGTGTGAGGGCGCGGGTTAGTGTCAGCGTACGGGTTAGGATTAGGGGACGGGTGAGGGTCAGGCTTCGGGGAAGGGTTAGGGTTAGGGTACGGGCTAGGGTTAGGGTTAGGGGACGGGGACGGTTTAGGGTCCAGGTGAGGGTACGACAACGCTTTAGGGGGAGCGTACGTGTGAGGGTGCGGGTTAGTGTCAGCGTACGGGTTAGGATTAGGGGACGGGTGAGGGTCAGGCTTCGGGGAAGTGTTAGGGTTAGGGTTCGGGCTAGGGTTAGGGTTAGGGGACGGGGACGGTTTAGGGTCCAGGTGAGGGTACGACAACGCTTTAGGGGGAGCGTACGTGTGAGGGCGCGGGTTAGTGTCAGCGTACGGGTTAGGATTAGGGGACGGGTGAGGGTCAGGCTTCGGGGAAGGGTTAGGGTTAGGGTTCGGGCTAGGGTTAGGGTTAGGGGACGGGGAAGGTTTAGGGTCCAGGTGAGGGTACGACAACGCTTTAGGGGGAGCATACGTGTGAGGGCGCGGGTTAGTGTCAGCGTACGGGTTAGGATTAGGGGACGGGTGAGGGTTAGGCTTCGGGGAAGGGTTAGGGTTAGGGTTCGGGCTAGGGTTAGGGTTAGGGGACGGGGACGGTTTAGGGTCCAGGTGAGGGTACGACAACGCTTTAGGGGGAGCGTACGTGTGAGGGCGCGGGTTAGTGTCAGCGTACGGGTTAGGATTAGGGGACGGGTGAGGGTCAGGCTTCGGGGAAGGGTTAGGGTTAGGGTTCGGGCTAGGGTTAGGGTTAGGGGACGGGGACGATTTAGGGTCCAGGTGAGGGTACGACAACGCTTTAGGGGGAGCGTACGTGTGAGGGCGCGGGTTAGTGTCAGCGTACGGGTTAGGATTGGGGACGGGTGAGGGTCAGGCTTCGGGGAAGGGTTAGGGTTAGGGTTCGGGCTAGGGTTAGGGTTAGGGGACGGGGACGGTTTAGGGTCCAGGTGAGGGTACGACAACGCTTTAGGGGGAGCGTACGTGTGAGGGCGCGGGTTAGTGTCAGCGTACGGGTTAGGATTAGGGGACGGGTGAGGGTCAGGCTTCGGGGAAGGGTTAGGGTTAGGGTTCGGGCTAGGGTTAGGGTTAGGGGACGGGGACGATTTAGGGTCCAGGTGAGGGTACGACAACGCTTTAGGGGGAGCGTACGTGTGAGGGCGCGGGTTAGTGTCAGCGTACGGGTTAGGATTGGGGACGGGTGAGGGTCAGGCTTCGGGGAAGGGTTAGGGTTAGGGTTCGGGCTAGGGTTAGGGTTATGGGACGGGGACGGTTTAGGGTCCAGGTGAGGGTACGACAACGCTTTAGGGGGAGCGTACGTGTGAGGGCGCGGGTTAGTGTCAGCGTACGGGTTAGGATTAGGGGACGGGTGAGGGTCAGGCTTCGGGGAAGGGTTAGGGTTAGGGTTCGGGCTAGGGTTAGGGTTAGGGGACGGGGACGGTTTAGGGTCCAGGTGAGGGTACGACAACGCTTTAGGGGGAGCGTACGTGTGAGGGCGCGGGTTAGTGTCAGCATACGGGTTAGGATTAGGGGACGGGTGAGGGTCAGGCTTCGGGGAAGGGTAGGGTTAGGGTTCGGGCTAGGGTTAGGGTTAGGGGACGGGGACGATTTAGGGTCCAGGTGAGGGTACGACAATGCTTTAGGGGGAGCGTACGTGTGAGGGCGCGGCTTAGTGTCAGCGTACGGGTTAGGATTGGGGACGGGTGAGGGTCAGGCTTCGGGGAAGGGTTAGGGTTAGGGTTCGGGCTAGGGTTAGGGTTAGGGGACGGGGACGGTTTAGGGTCCAGGTGAGGGTACGACAACGCTTTAGGGGGAGCGTACGTGTGAGGGCGCGGGTTAGTGTCAGCGTACGGGTTAGGATTAGGGGACGGGTGAGGGTCAGGCTTTGGTGAAGTTTTAGGGTTAGGGTTCGGTCTAGGGTTAGGGTTAGGGGACGGGGACGGTTTAGGGTCCAGGTGAGGGTACGACAACGCTTTAGGGGGAGCGTACGTGTGAGGGCGCGGGTTAGTGTCAGCGTACGGGTTAGGATTAGGGGACGGGTGAGGGTCAGGCTTCGGGGAAGGGTTAGGGTTAGGGTTCGGGCTAGGGTTAGGGTTAGGGGACGGGGACGGTTTAGGGTCCAGGTGAGGGTACGACAACCCTTTAGGGGGAGCGTACGTGTGAGGGCGCGGGTTAGTGTCAGCGTACGGGTTAGGATTAGGGGACGGGTGACGGTCAGGCTTCGGGGAAGTGTTAGGGTTAGGGTTCGGGCTAGGGTTAGGGTTAGGGGACGGGGACGGTTTAGGGTCCAGGTGAGGGTACGACAACGCTTTAGGGGGAGCGTACGTGTGAGGGCGCGGGTTAGTGTCAGCGTACGGGTTAGGATTAGGGGACGGGTGAGTGTCAGGCTTCGGGGAAGGGTTAGGGTTAGGGTTCGGGCTAGGGTTAGGGTTAGGGGACGGGGACGGTTTAGGGTCCAGGTGAGGGTACGACAACGCTTTAGGGGGAGCGTACGTGTGAGGGCGCGGGTTAGTGTCAGCGTACGGGTTAGGATTAGGGGACGGGTGAGGGTCAGGCTTCGGGGAAGGGTTAGGGTTAGGGTTCGGGCTAGGGTTAGGGTTAGGGGACGGGGACGGTTTAGGGTCCAGGTGAGGGTACGACAACGCTTTACGGGGAGCGTACGTGTGAGGGCGCGGGTTAGTGTCAGCGTACGGGTTAGGATTAGGGGACGGGTGAGGGTCAGGCTTCGGGGAAGGGTTAGGGTTAGGGTTCGGGCTAGGGTTAGGGTTAGGGGACGGGGACGGTTTAGGGTCCAGGTGAGGGTACGACAACGCTTTAGGGGGTGCGTACGTGTGAGGGCGCGGGTTAGTGTCAGCGTACGGGTTAGGATTAGGGGACGGGTGAGGGTCAGGCTTCGGGGAAGGGTTAGGGTTAGGGTTCGGGCTAGGGTTAGGGTTAGGGGACGGGGACGGTTTAGGGTCCAGGTGAGGGTACGACAACGCTTTAGGGGGAGCGTACGTGTGAGGGCGCGGGTTAGTGTCAGCGTACGGGTTAGGATTAGGGGACGGGTGAGGGTCAGGCTTCGGGGAAGGGTTAGGGTTAGGGTTCGGGCTAGGGTTAGGGTTAGGGGACGGGGACGGTTTAGGGTCCAGGTGAGGGTACGACAACGCTTTAGGGGGAGCGTACGTGTGAGGGCGCGGGTTAGTGTCAGCGTACGGGTTAGGATTAGGGGACGGGTGAGGGTCAGGCTTCGGGGAAGGGTTAGGGTTAGGGTTCGGGCTAGGGTTAGGGTTAGGGGACGGGGACGGTTTAGGGTCCAGGTGAGGGTACGACAACGCTTTAGGGGGAGCGTACGTGTGAGGGCGCGGGTTAGTGTCAGCGTACGGGTTAGGATTAGGGGACGGGTGAGGGTCAGGCTTCGGGGAAGGGTTAGGGTTAGGGTTCGGGCTAGGGTTAGGGTTAGGGGACGGGGACGGTTTAGGGTCCAGGTGAGGGTACGACAACCCTTTAGGGGGAGCGTACGTGTGAGGGCGTGGGTTAGTGTCAGCGTACGGTTTAGGATTAGGGGACGGGTGAGGGTCAGGCTTCGGGGAAGGGTTAGGGTTAGGGTTCGGGCTAGGGTTAGGGTTAGGGGACGGGGACGGTTTAGGGTCCAGGTGAGGGTACGACAACGCTTTAGGGGGAGCGTACGTGTGAGGGCGCGGGTTAGTGTCAGCGTACGGGTTAGGATTAGGGGACGGGTGAGGGTCAGGCTTCGGGGAAGGGTTAGGGTTAGGGTTCGGGCTAGGGTTAGGGTTAGGGGACGGGGACGGTTTAGGGTCCAGGTGAGGGTACGACAACCCTTTAGGGGGAGCGTACGTGTGAGGGCGCGGGTTAGTGTCAGCGTACGGGTTAGGATTAGGGGACGGGTGAGGGTCAGGCTTCGGGGAAGGGTTAGGGTTAGGGTTCGGGCTAGGGTTAGGGTTAGGAAACGGGGACGGTTTAGGGTCCAGGTGAGGGTACGACAACGTTGTAGGGGGAGCGTACGTGTGAGGGCGCGGGTTAGTGTCAGCGTACGGGTTAGGATTAGGGGACGGGTGAGGGTCAGGCTTCGGGGAAGGTTTAGGGTTCGGGCTAGGGTTAGGGTTAGGGGACGGGGACGGTTTAGGGTCCAGGTGAGGGTACGACAACGCTTCAGGGGGAGCGTCCGTGTGAGGGCGCGGGTTAGTGTCAGCGTACGGGTTAGGATTAGGGGACGGGTGAGGGTCAGGCTTCGGGGAAGGGTTAGGGTTAGGCTTCGGGCTAGGGTTAGGGTTAGGGGACGGGGACGGTTTAGGGTCCAGGTGAGGGTACGACAACGCTCTAGGGGGAGCGTACGTGTGAGGGCGCGGGTTAGTGTCAGCGTACGGGTTAGGATTAGGGGACGGCTGAGGGTCAGGCTTCGGGGAAGGGTTAGGGTTAGGCTTCGGGCTAGGGTTAGGGTTAGGGGACGGGGACGGTTTAGGGTCCAGGTGAGGGTACGACAACGCTCTAGGGGGAGCGTACGTGTGAGGGCGCGGGTTAGTGTCAGCGTACGGGTTAGGATTAGGGGACGGCTGAGGGTCAGGCTTCGGGGAAGGGTTAGGGTTAGGCTTCGGGCTAGGGTTAGGGTTAGGGGACGGGGACGGTTTAGGGTCCAGGTGAGGGTACGACAACGCTCTAGGGGGAGCGTACGTGTGAGGGCGCGGGTTAGTGTCAGCGTACGGGTTAGGATTAGGGGACGGCTGAGGGTCAGGCTTCGGGGAAGGGTTAGGGTTAGGCTTCGGGCTAGGGTTAGGGTTAGGGGACGGGGACGGTTTAGGGTCCAGGTGAGGGTACGACAACGCTCTAGGGGGAGCGTACGTGTGAGGGCGCGGGTTAGTGTCAGCGTACGGGTTAGGATTAGGGGACGGCTGAGGGTCAGGCTTCGGGGAAGGGTTAGGGTTAGGCTTCGGGCTAGGGTTAGGGTTAGGGGACGGGGACGGTTTAGGGTCCAGGTGAGGGTACGACAACGCTCTAGGGGGAGCGTACGTGTGAGGGCGCGGGTTAGTGTCAGCGTACGGGTTAGGATTAGGGGACGGCTGAGGGTCAGGCTTCGGGGAAGGGTTAGGGTTAGGCTTCTGGCTAGGGTTAGGGTTAGGGTTAGTGGACGGGGACGGTTTAGGGCCCAGGTGAGGGTACGACAACGCTCTAGGGGGAGCGTACGTGTGAGGGCGCGGGTTAGTGTCAGCGTACGGGTTAGGATTAGGGGACGGCTGAGGGTCAGGCTTCGGGGAAGGGTTAGGGTTAGGCTTCGGGCTAGGGTTAGGGTTAGGGGACGGGGACGGTTTAGGGTCCAGGTGAGGGTACGACAACGCTCTAGGGGGAGCGTACGTGTGAGGGCGCGGGTTAGTGTCAGCGTACGGGTTAGGATTAGGGGACGGCTGAGGGTCAGGCTTCGGGGAAGGGTTAGGGTTAGGCTTCGGGCTAGGGTTAGGGTTAGGGGACGGGGACGGTTTAGGGTCCAGGTGAGGGTACGACAACGCTCTGGGGGAGCGTACGTGTGAGGGCGCGGGTTAGTGTCAGCGTACGGGTTAGGATTAGGGGACGGCTGAGGGTCAGGCTTCGGGGAAGGGTTAGGGTTAGGCTTCGGGCTAGGGTTAGGGTTAGGGGACGGGGACGGTTTAGGGTCCAGGTGAGGGTACGACAACGCTCTAGGGGGAGCGTACGTGTGAGGGCGCGGGTTAGTGTCAGCGTACGGGTTAGGATTAGGGGACGGCTGAGGGTCAGGCTTCGGGGAAGGGTTAGGGTTAGGCTTCGGGCTAGGGTTAGGGTTAGGGGACGGGGACGGTTTAGGGTCCAGGTGAGGGTACGACAACGCTCTAGGGGGAGCGTACGTGTGAGGGCGCGGGTTAGTGTCAGCGTACGGGTTAGGATTAGGGGACGGCTGAGGGTCAGGCTTCGGGGAAGGGTTAGGGTTAGGCTTCGGGCTAGGGTTAGGGTTAGGGGACGGGGACGGTTTAGGGTCCAGGTGAGGGTACGACAACGCTCTAGGGGGAGCGTACGTGTGAGGGCGCGGGTTAGTGTCAGCGTACGGGTTAGGATTAGGGGACGGCTGAGGGTCAGGCTTCGGGGAAGGGTTAGGGTTAGGGTTCGGGCTAGGGTTAGGGTTAGGGGACGGGGACGGTTTAGGGTCCAGGTGAGGGTACGACAACGCTCTAGGGGGAGCGTACGTGTGAGGGCGCGGGTTAGTGTCAGCGTACGGGTTAGGATTAGGGGACGCCTGAGGGTCAGGCTTCGGGGAAGGGTTAGGGTTAGGCTTCGGGCTAGGGTTAGGGTTAGGGGACGGGGACGGTTTAGGGTCCAGGTGAGGGTACGACAATGCTCTAGGGGGAGCGTACGTGTGAGGGCGCGGGTTAGTGTCAGCGTACGGGTTAGGATTAGGGGACGGCTGAGGGTCAGGCTTCGGGGAAGGGTTAGGGTTAGGCTTCGGGCTAGGGTTAGGGTTAGGGGACGGGGACGGTTTAGGGTCCAGGTGAGGGTACGACAACGCTCTAGGGGGAGCGTACGTGTGAGGGCGCGGGTTAGTGTCAGCGTACGGGTTAGGATTAGGGGACGGCTGAGGGTCAGGCTTCGGGGAAGTGTTAGGGTTAGTCTTCGGGCTAGGGTTAGGGTTAGGGGACGGGGACGGTTTAGGGTCCAGGTGAGGGTACGACAACGCTCTAGGGGGAGCGTACGTGTGAGGGCGCGGGTTAGTGTCAGCGTACGGGTTAGGATTAGGGGACGGCTGAGGGTCAGGCTTCGGGGAAGGGTTAGGGTTAGGGTTCGGGCTAGGGTTAGGGTTAGGGGACGGGGACGGTTTAGGGTCCAGGTGAGGGTACGACAACGCTCTAGGGGGAGCGTACGTGTGAGGGCGCGGGTTAGTGTCAGCGTACGGGTTAGGATTAGGGGACGGCTGAGGGTCAGGCTTCGGGGAAGGGTTAGGGTTAGGGTTCGGGCTAGGGTTAGGGTTAGGGGACGGGGACGGTTTAGGGTCCAGGTGAGGGTACGACAACGCTCTAGGGGGAGCGTACGTGTGAGGGCGCGGGTTAGTGTCAGCGTACGGGTTAGGATTAGGGGACGGCTGAGGGTCAGGCTTCGGGGAAGGGTTAGGGTTAGGGTTTGGGCTAGGGTTAGGGTTAGGGGACGGGGACGGTTTAGGGTCCAGGTGAGGGTACGACAACGCTCTAGGGGGAGCGTACGTGTGAGGGCGCGGGTTAGTGTCAGCGTTCGGGTTAGGATTAGGGGACGGCTGAGGGTCAGGCTTCGGGGAAGGGTTAGGGTTAGGGTTCGGGCTAGGGTTAGGGTTAGGGGACGGGGACGGTTTAGGGTCCAGGTGAGGGTACGACAATGTTCTAGGGGGAGCGTACGTGTGAGGGCGCGGGTTAGTGTCAGCGTACGGGTTAGGATTAGGGGACGGCTGAGGGTCAGGCTTCGGGGAAGGGTTAGGGTTAGGCTTCGGGCTAGGGTTAGGTTTAGGGGACGGGGACGGTTTAGGGTCCAGGTGAGGGTACGACAACGCTCTAGGGGGAGCGTACGTGTGAGGGCGCGGGTTAGTGTCAGGATACGGGTTAGGATTAGGGGACGGCTGAGGGTCAGGCTTCGGGGAAGGGTTAGGGTTAGGCTTCGGGCTAGGGTTAGGGTTAGGGGACGGGGACGGTTTAGGGTCCAGGTGAGGGTACGACAACGCTCTAGGGGGAGCGTACGTGTGAGGGCGCGGGTTAGTGTCAGCGTACGGGTTAGGATTAGGGGACGGCTGAGGGTCAGGCTTCGGGGAAGTGTTAGGGTTAGGGTTCGGGCTAGGGGACGGGGACGGTTTAGGGTCCCGGTGAGGGTACGACAACGCTCTAGGGGGAGCGTACGTGTGAGGGCGCGTGTTAGTGTCAGCGTAAGGGTTAGGATTAGGGGACGGCTGAGGGTCAGGCTTCGGGGAAGGGTTAGGGTTAGGCTTCGGGCTAGGGTTAGGGTTAGGGGACGGGGACGGTTTAGGGTCCAGGTGAGGGTACGACAACGCTCTAGGGGGAGCGTACGTGTGAGGGCGCGGGTTAGTGTCAGCGTACGGGTTAGGATTAGGGGACGGCTGAGGGTCAGGCTTCGGGGAAGGGTTAGGGTTAGGCTTCGGGCTAGGGTTAGGGTTAGGGGACGGGGACGGTTTAGGGTCCAGGTGAGGGTACGACAACGCTCTAGGGGGAGCGTACGTGTGAGGGCGCGGGTTAGTGTCAGCGTACGGGTTAGGATTAGGGGACGGCTGAGGGTCAGGCTTCGGGGAAGGTTTAGGGTTAGGCTTCGGGCTAGGGTTAGGGTTAGGGGACGGGGACGGTTTAGGGTCAAGGTGAGGGTACGACAACGCTCTAGGGGGAGCGTACGTGTGAGGGCGCGGGTTAGTGTCAGCGTACGGGTTAGGATTACGGGACGGCTGAGGGTCAGGCTTCGGGGAAGGGTTAGGGTTAGGCTTCGGGCTAGGGTTAGGGTTAGGGGACGGGGACGGTTTAGGGTCCAGGTGAGGGTACGACAACGCTCTAGGGGGAGCGTACGTGTGAGGGCGCGGGTTAGTGTCAGCGTACGGGTTAGGATTAGGGGACGGCTGAGGGTCAGGCTTCGGGGAAGGGTTAGGGTTAGGCTTCGGGCTAGGGTTAGGGTTAGGGGACGGGGACGGTTTAGGGTCCAGGTGAGGGTACGACAACGCTCTAGGGGGAGCGTACGTGTGAGGGCGCGGGTTAGTGTCAGCGTACGGGTTAGGATTAGGGGACGGCTGAGGGTCAGGCTTCGGGGAAGGGTTAGGGTTAGGCTTCGGGCTAGGGTTAGGGTTAGGGGACGGGGACGGTTTAGAGTCCAGGTGAGGGTACGACAACGCTCTAGGGGGAGCGTACGTGTGAGGGCGCGGGTTAGTGTCAGCGTACGGGTTAGGATTAAGGGACGGGTGAGGGTCAGGCTTCGGGGAAGGGTTAGGGTTAGGCTTCGGGCTAGGTTTAGGGTTAGGGGACGGGGACGGTTTAGGGTCCAGGTGAGGGTACGACAACGCTCTAGGGGGAGCGTACGTGTGAGGGCGCGGGTTAGTGTCAGCGTACGGGTTAGGATTAGGGGACGGCTGAGGGTCAGGCTTCGGGGAAGGGTTAGGGTTAGGGTTCGGGCTAGGGTTAGGGTTAGGGGACGGGGACGGTTTAGGGTCCAGGTGAGGGTACGACAACGCTCTAGGGGGAGCGTACGTGTGAGGGCGCGGGTTAGTGTCAGCGTACGGGTTAGGATTAGGGGACGCCTGAGGGTCAGGCTTCGGGGAAGGGTTAGGGTTAGGGTTCGGGCTAGGGTTAGGGTTAGGGGACGGGGACGGTTTAGGGTCCAGGTGAGGGTACGACAACGCTCTAGGGGGAGCGTACGTGTGAGGGCGCGGGTTAGTGTCAGCGTACGGGTTAGGATTAGGGGACGGCTGAGGGTCAGGCTTCGGGGAAGGGTTAGGGTTAGGCTTCGGGCTAGGGTTAGGGTTAGGGGACGGTGACGGTTTAGGGTCCAGGTGAGGGTACGACAACGCTCTAGGGGGAGCGTACGTGTGAGGGCGCGGGTTAGTGTCAGCGTACGGGTTAGGATTAGGGGACGGCTGAGGGTCAGGCTTCGGGGAAGGGTTAGGGTTAGGCTTCGGGCTAGGGTTAGGGTTAGGGGACGGGGACGGTTTAGGGTCCAGGTGAGGGTACGACAACGCTCTAGGGGGAGCGTACGTGTGAGGGCGCGGGTTAGTGTCAGCGTACGGGTTAGGATTAGGGGACGGCTGAGGGTCAGGCTTCGGGGAAGGGTTAGGGTTAGGGTTCGGGCTAGGGTTAGGGTTAGGGGACGGGGACGGTTTAGGGTCCAGGTGAGGGTACGGCAACGCTTTAGGGGGAGCGTACGTGTGAGGGCGCGGGTTAGTGTCAGCGTACGGGTTAGGATTAGGTGACGGGTGAGGGTCAGGCATCGGGGAAGGGTTAGGGTTAGGGTTCGGGCTAGGGTTAGGGTTAGGGGACGGGGACGGTTTAGGGTCCAGGTGAGGGTACGACAATGCTTTAGGGGCAGCGTACGTGTGAGGGCGCGGGTTAGTGTCAGCGTACGGGTTAGGATTAGGGGACGGGTGAGGGTCAGGCTTCGGGGAAGGGTTAGGGTTAGGGTTCGGGCTAGGGTTAGGGTTAGGAAACGGGGACGGTTTAGAGTCCAGGTGAGGGTACGACAACGCTTTAGGGGGAGCGTACGTGTGAGGGCGCGGGTTAGTGTCAGCGTACGGGTTAGGATTGGGGACGGGTGAGGGTCAGGCTTCGGGGAAGGGTTAGGGTTAGGGTTCGGGCTAGGGTTAGGGTTAGGGGACGGGGACGGTTTAGGGTCCAGGTGAGGGTACGACAACGCTTTAGGGGGAGCGTACCTGTGAGGGCGCGGGTTAGTGTCAGCGTACGGGTTAGGATTAGGGGACGGGTGAGGGTCAGGCTTCGGGGAAGGGTTAGGGTTAGGGTTCGGGCTAGGGTTAGGGTTAGGGGACGGGGACGGTTTAGGGTCCAGGTGAGGGTACGACAACGCTTTAGGGGGAGCGTACGTGTGAGGGCGCGGGTTAGTGTCAGCGTACGGGTTAGGATTAGGGGACGGGTGAGTGTCAGGCTTCGGGGAAGGGTTAGGTTTAGGGTTCGGGCTAGGGTTAGGGTTAGGGGACGGGGACTGTTTAGGGTCCAGGTGAGGGTACGACAACGCTTTAGGGGGAGCGTACGTGTGAGGGCGCGGGTTAATGTCAGCGTACGGGTTAGGATTAGGGGACGGGTGAGGGACAGGCTTCGGGGAAGGGTTAGGGTTAGGGTTCGGGCTAGGGTTAGGGTTAGGGGACGGGGACGGTTTAGGGTCCAGGTGAGGGTACGACAACGCTTTAGGGGGAGCGTACGTGTGAGGGCGCGGGTTAGTGTCAGCGTACGGGTTAGGATTAGGGGACGGGTGAGCGTCAGGCTTCGGGGAAGGGTTAGGGTTAGGGTTCGGGCTAGGGTTAGGGTTAGGGGACGGGGACGGTTTAGGGTCCAGGTGAGGGTACGACAACGCTTTAGGGGGAGCGTACGTGTGAGGGCGCGGGTTAGTGTCAGCGTACGGGTTAGGATTAGGGGACGGGTGAGTGTCAGGCTTCGGGGAAGGGTTAGGGTTAGGGGTCGGGCTAGGGTTAGGGTTAGGGTACAGGGACGGTTTAGGGTCCAGGTGAGGGTACGACAACGCTTTAGGGGGAGCGTACGTGTGAGGGCGCGGGTTAGTGTCAGCGTACGGGTTAGGATTAGGGGACGTGTGAGGGTCAGGCTTCGGGGAAGGGTTAGGGTTAGGGTTCGGGCTAGGGTTAGGGTTAGGGGACGGGGACGGTTTAGGGTCCAGGTGAGGGTACGACAACGCTTTAGGGGGAGCGTACGTGTGAGGGCGCGGGTTAGTGTCACCGTACGGGTTAGGATTAGGGGACGGGTGAGGGTCAGGCTTCGGGGAAGGGTTAGGGTTAGGGTTCGGGCTAGGGTTAGGGTTAGGGGACGGGGACGGTTTAGGGTCCAGGTGAGGGTACGACAACGCTTTAGGGGGTGGGTACGTGTGAGGACGCGGGTTAGTGTCAGCGTACGGGTTAGGATTAGGGGACGGGTGAGGGTCAGGCTTCGGGGAAGGGTTAGGGTTAGGGTTCGGGCTAGGGTTAGGGTTAGGGGACGGGGACGGTTTAGGGTCCAGGTGAGGGTACGACAACGCTTTAGGGGTAGCGTACGTGTGAGGGCGCGGGTTAGTGTCACTGTACGGTTTAGGATTAGGGGACAGGTGAGGGTCAGGCTTCGGGGAAGGGTTAGGGTTAGGGTTCGGGCTAGGGTTAGGGTTAGGGGACGGGGACGGTTTAGGGTCCAGGTGAGGGTACGACAACCCTTTAGGGGGAGCGTACGTGTGAGGGCGTGGGTTAGTGTCAGCGTACGGTTTAGAATAAAGGGACGGCTGAGGGTCAGGCTTCGGGGAAGGGTTAGGGTTAGGGTTCGGGCTAGGGTTAGGGTTAGGGGACGGGGACGGTTTAGGGTCCAGGTGAGGGTACGACAACGCTTTAGGGGGAGCGTACGTGTGAGGGCGCGGGTTAGTGTCAGCGTACGGGTTAGGATTAGGGGACGGGTGAGCGTCAGGCTTCGGGGAAGGGTTAGGGTTAGGGTTCGGGCTAGGGTTAGGGTTAGGGGACGGGGACGGTTTAGGGTCCAGGTGAGGGTACGACAACGCTTTAGGGGGAGCGTACATGTGAGGGTGCGGGTTAGTGTCAGCGTACGGGTTAGGATTAGGGGACGGCTGAGGGTCAGGCTTCGGGGAAGGGTTAGGGTTAGGCTTCGGGCTAGGGTTAGGGTTAGGGGACGGGGACGGTTTAGGGTCCAGGTGAGGGTACGACAACGCTCTAGGGGGAGCGTACGTGTGAGGGCGCGGGTTAGTGTCAGCGTACGGGTTAGGATTAGGGGACGGCTGAGGGTCAGGCTTCGGGGAAGGGTTAGGGTTAGGGTTCGGGCTAGGGTTAGGGTTAGGGGACGGGGACGGTTTAGGGTCCAGGTGAGGGTACGGCAACGCTTTAGGGGGAGCGTACGTGTGAGGGCGCGGGTTAGTGTCAGCGTACGGGTTAGGATTAGGTGACGGGTGAGGGTCAGGCATCGGGGAAGGGTTAGGGTTAGGGTTCGGGCTAGGGTTAGGGTTAGGGGACGGGGACGGTTTAGGGTCCAGGTGAGGGTACGACAATGCTTTAGGGGCAGCGTACGTGTGAGGGCGCGGGTTAGTGTCAGCGTACGGGTTAGGATTAGGGGACGGGTGAGGGTCAGGCTTCGGGGAAGGGTTAGGGTTAGGGTTCGGGCTAGGGTTAGGGTTAGGAAACGGGGACGGTTTAGAGTCCAGGTGAGGGTACGACAACGCTTTAGGGGGAGCGTACGTGTGAGGGCGCGGGTTAGTGTCAGCGTACGGGTTAGGATTGGGGACGGGTGAGGGTCAGGCTTCGGGGAAGGGTTAGGGTTAGGGTTCGGGCTAGGGTTAGGGTTAGGGGACGGGGACGGTTTAGGGTCCAGGTGAGGGTACGACAACGCTTTAGGGGGAGCGTACCTGTGAGGGCGCGGGTTAGTGTCAGCGTACGGGTTAGGATTAGGGGACGGGTGAGGGTCAGGCTTCGGGGAAGGGTTAGGGTTAGGGTTCGGGCTAGGGTTAGGGTTAGGGGACGGGGACGGTTTAGGGTCCAGGTGAGGGTACGACAACGCTTTAGGGGGAGCGTACGTGTGAGGGCGCGGGTTAGTGTCAGCGTACGGGTTAGGATTAGGGGACGGGTGAGTGTCAGGCTTCGGGGAAGGGTTAGGTTTAGGGTTCGGGCTAGGGTTAGGGTTAGGGGACGGGGACTGTTTAGGGTCCAGGTGAGGGTACGACAACGCTTTAGGGGGAGCGTACGTGTGAGGGCGCGGGTTAATGTCAGCGTACGGGTTAGGATTAGGGGACGGGTGAGGGACAGGCTTCGGGGAAGGGTTAGGGTTAGGCTTCGGGCTAGGGTTAGGGTTAGGGGACGGGGACGGTTTAGGGTCCAGGTGAGGGTACGACAACGCTCTAGGGGGAGCGTACGTGTGAGGGCGCGGGTTAGTGTCAGCGTACGGGTTAGGATTAGGGGACGGCTGAGGGTCAGGCTTCGGGGAAGGGTTAGGGTTAGGGTTCGGGCTAGGGTTAGGGTTAGGGGACGGGGACGGTTTAGGGTCCAGGTGAGGGTACGACAACGCTCTAGGGGGAGCGTACGTGTGAGGGTGCGGGTTAGTGTCAGCGTACGGGTTAGGATTAGGGGACGCCTGAGGGTCAGGCTTCGGGGAAGGGTTAGGGTTAGGCTTCGGGCTAGGGTTAGGGTTAGGGGACGGGGACGGTTTAGGGTCCAGGTGAGGGTACGACAACGCTCTAGGGGGAGCGTACGTGTGAGGGCGCGGGTTAGTGTCAGCGTACGGGTTAGGATTAGGGGACGGCTGAGGGTCAGGCTTCGGGGAAGGGTTAGGGTTAGGCTTCGGGCTAGGGTTAGGGTTAGGGGACGGGGACGGTTTAGGGTCCAGGTGAGGGTACGACAACGCTCTAGGGGGAGCGTACGTGTGAGGGCGCGGGTTAGTGTCAGCGTACGGGTTAGGATTAGGGGACGGCTGAGGGTCAGGCTTCGGGGAAGGGTTAGGGTTAGTCTTCGGGCTAGGGTTAGGGTTAAGGGACGGGGACGGTTTAGGGTCCAGGTGAGGGTACGACAACGCTCTAGGGGGAGCGTACGTGTGAGGGCGCGGGTTAGTGTCAGCGTACGGGTTAGGATTAGGGGACGGCTGAGGGTCAGGCTTCGGGGAAGGGTTAGGGTTAGGGTTCGGGCTAGGGTTAGGGTTAGGGGACGGGGACGGTTTAGGGTCCAGGTGAGGGTACGACAACGCTCTAGGGGGAGCGTACGTGTGAGGGCGCGGGTTAGTGTCAGCGTACGGGTTAGGATTAGGGGACGGCTGAGGGTCAGGCTTCGGGGAAGGGTTAGGGTTAGGGTTCGGGCTAGGGTTAGGGTTAGGGGACGGGGACGGTTTAGGGTCCAGGTGAGGGTACGACAACGCTCTAGGGGGAGCGTACGTGTGAGGGCGCGGGTTAGTGTCAGCGTACGGGTTAGGATTAGGGGACGGCTGAGGGTCAGGCTTCGGGGAAGGGTTAGGGTTAGGGTTTGGGCTAGGGTTAGGGTTAGGGGACGGGGACGGTTTAGGGTCCAGGTGAGGGTACGACAACGCTCTAGGGGGAGCGTACGTGTGAGGGCGCGGGTTAGTGTCAGCGTTCGGGTTAGGATTAGGGGACGGCTGAGGGTCAGGCTTCGGGGAAGGGTTAGGGTTAGGGTTCGGGCTAGGGTTAGGGTTAGGGGACGGGGACGGTTTAGGGTCCAGGTGAGGGTACGACAATGTTCTAGGGGGAGCGTACGTGTGAGGGCGCGGGTTAGTGTCAGCGTACGGGTTAGGATTAGGGGACGGCTGAGGGTCAGGCTTCGGGGAAGGGTTAGGGTTAGGCTTCGGGCTAGGGTTAGGTTTAGGGGACGGGGACGGTTTAGGGTCCAGGTGAGGGTACGACAACGCTCTAGGGGGAGCGTACGTGTGAGGGCGCGGGTTAGTGTCAGGATACGGGTTAGGATTAGGGGACGGCTGAGGGTCAGGCTTCGGGGAAGGGTTAGGGTTAGGCTTCGGGCTAGGGTTAGGGTTAGGGGACGGGGACGGTTTAGGGTCCAGGTGAGGGTACGACAACGCTCTAGGGGGAGCGTACGTGTGAGGGCGCGGGTTAGTGTCAGCGTACGGGTTAGGATTAGGGGACGGCTGAGGGTCAGGCTTCGGGGAAGTGTTAGGGTTAGGGTTCGGGCTAGGGGACGGGGACGGTTTAGGGTCCCGGTGAGGGTACGACAACGCTCTAGGGGGAGCGTACGTGTGAGGGCGCGTGTTAGTGTCAGCGTAAGGGTTAGGATTAGGGGACGGCTGAGGGTCAGGCTTCGGGGAAGGGTTAGGGTTAGGCTTCGGGCTAGGGTTAGGGTTAGGGGACGGGGACGGTTTAGGGTCCAGGTGAGGGTACGACAACGCTCTAGGGGAAGCGTACGTGTGAGGGCGCGGGTTAGTGTCAGCGTACGGGTTAGGATTAGGGGACGGCTGAGGGTCAGGCTTCGGGGAAGGGTTAGGGTTAGGCTTCGGGCTAGGGTTAGGGTTAGGGGACGGGGACGGTTTAGGGTCCAGGTGAGGGTACGACAACGCTCTAGGGGGAGCGTACGTGTGAGGGCGCGGGTTAGTGTCAGCGTACGGGTTAGGATTAGGGGACGGCTGAGGGTCAGGCTTCGGGGAAGGTTTAGGGTTAGGCTTCGGGCTAGGGTTAGGGTTAGGGGACGGGGACGGTTTAGGGTCAAGGTGAGGGTACGACAACGCTCTAGGGGGAGCGTACGTGTGAGGGCGCGGGTTAGTGTCAGCGTACGGGTTAGGATTACGGGACGGCTGAGGGTCAGGCTTCGGGGAAGGGTTAGGGTTAGGCTTCGGGCTAGGGTTAGGGTTAGGGGACGGGGACGGTTTAGGGTCCAGGTGAGGGTACGACAACGCTCTAGGGGGAGCGTACGTGTGAGGGCGCGGGTTAGTGTCAGCGTACGGGTTAGGATTAGGGGACGGCTGAGGGTCAGGCTTCGGGGAAGGGTTAGGGTTAGGCTTCGGGCTAGGGTTAGGGTTAGGGGACGGGGACGGTTTAGGGTCCAGGTGAGGGTACGACAACGCTCTAGGGGGAGCGTACGTGTGAGGGCGCGGGTTAGTGTCAGCGTACGGGTTAGGATTAGGGGACGGCTGAGGGTCAGGCTTCGGGGAAGGGTTAGGGTTAGGCTTCGGGCTAGGGTTAGGGTTAGGGGACGGGGACGGTTTAGAGTCCAGGTGAGGGTACGACAACGCTCTAGGGGGAGCGTACGTGTGAGGGCGCGGGTTAGTGTCAGCGTACGGGTTAGGATTAAGGGACGGGTGAGGGTCAGGCTTCGGGGAAGGGTTAGGGTTAGGCTTCGGGCTAGGTTTAGGGTTAGGGGACGGGGACGGTTTAGGGTCCAGGTGAGGGTACGACAACGCTCTAGGGGGAGCGTACGTGTGAGGGCGCGGGTTAGTGTCAGCGTACGGGTTAGGATTAGGGGACGGCTGAGGGTCAGGCTTCGGGGAAGGGTTAGGGTTAGGGTTCGGGCTAGGGTTAGGGTTAGGGGACGGGGACGGTTTAGGGTCCAGGTGAGGGTACGACAACGCTCTAGGGGGAGCGTACGTGTGAGGGCGCGGGTTAGTGTCAGCGTACGGGTTAGGATTAGGGGACGCCTGAGGGTCAGGCTTCGGGGAAGGGTTAGGGTTAGGGTTCGGGCTAGGGTTAGGGTTAGGGGACGGGGACGGTTTAGGGTCCAGGTGAGGGTACGACAACGCTCTAGGGGGAGCGTACGTGTGAGGGCGCGGGTTAGTGTCAGCGTACGGGTTAGGATTAGGGGACGGCTGAGGGTCAGGCTTCGGGGAAGGGTTAGGGTTAGGCTTCGGGCTAGGGTTAGGGTTAGGGGACGGTGACGGTTTAGGGTCCAGGTGAGGGTACGACAACGCTCTAGGGGGAGCGTACGTGTGAGGGCGCGGGTTAGTGTCAGCGTACGGGTTAGGATTAGGGGACGGCTGAGGGTCAGGCTTCGGGGAAGGGTTAGGGTTAGGCTTCGGGCTAGGGTTAGGGTTAGGGGACGGGGACGGTTTAGGGTCCAGGTGAGGGTACGACAACGCTCTAGGGGGAGCGTACGTGTGAGGGCGCGGGTTAGTGTCAGCGTACGGGTTAGGATTAGGGGACGGCTGAGGGTCAGGCTTCGGGGAAGGGTTAGGGTTAGGGTTCGGGCTAGGGTTAGGGTTAGGGGACGGGGACGGTTTAGGGTCCAGGTGAGGGTACGGCAACGCTTTAGGGGGAGCGTACGTGTGAGGGCGCGGGTTAGTGTCAGCGTACGGGTTAGGATTAGGTGACGGGTGAGGGTCAGGCATCGGGGAAGGGTTAGGGTTAGGGTTCGGGCTAGGGTTAGGGTTAGGGGACGGGGACGGTTTAGGGTCCAGGTGAGTGTACGACAATGCTTTAGGGGCAGCGTACGTGTGAGGGCGCGGGTTAGTGTCAGCGTACGGGTTAGGATTAGGGGACGGGTGAGGGTCAGGCTTCGGGGAAGGGTTAGGGTTAGGGTTCGGGCTAGGGTTAGGGTTAGGAAACGGGGACGGTTTAGAGTCCAGGTGAGGGTACGACAACGCTTTAGGGGGAGCGTACGTGTGAGGGCGCGGGTTAGTGTCAGCGTACGGGTTAGGATTGGGGACGGGTGAGGGTCAGGCTTCGGGGAAGGGTTAGGGTTAGGGTTCGGGCTAGGGTTAGGGTTAGGGGACGGGGACGGTTTAGGGTCCAGGTGAGGGTACGACAACGCTTTAGGGGGAGCGTACCTGTGAGGGCGCGGGTTAGTGTCAGCGTACGGGTTAGGATTAGGGGACGGGTGAGGGTCAGGCTTCGGGGAAGGGTTAGGGTTAGGGTTCGGGCTAGGGTTAGGGTTAGGGGACGGGGACGGTTTAGGGTCCAGGTGAGGGTACGACAACGCTTTAGGGGGAGCGTACGTGTGAGGGCGCGGGTTAGTGTCAGCGTACGGGTTAGGATTAGGGGACGGGTGAGTGTCAGGCTTCGGGGAAGGGTTAGGTTTAGGGTTCGGGCTAGGGTTAGGGTTAGGGGACGGGGACTGTTTAGGGTCCAGGTGAGGGTACGACAACGCTTTAGGGGGAGCGTACGTGTGAGGGCGCGGGTTAATGTCAGCGTACGGGTTAGGATTAGGGGACGGGTGAGGGACAGGCTTCGGGGAAGGGTTAGGGTTAGGGTTCGGGCTAGGGTTAGGGTTAGGGGACGGGGACGGTTTAGGGTCCAGGTGAGGGTACGACAACGCTTTAGGGGGAGCGTACGTGTGAGGGCGCGGGTTAGTGTCAGCGTACGGGTTAGGATTAGGGGACGGGTGAGCGTCAGGCTTCGGGGAAGGGTTAGGGTTAGGGTTCGGGCTAGGGTTAGGGTTAGGGGACGGGGACGGTTTAGGGTCCAGGTGAGGGTACGACAACGCTTTAGGGGGAGCGTACGTGTGAGGGCGCGGGTTAGTGTCAGCGTACGGGTTAGGATTAGGGGACGGGTGAGTGTCAGGCTTCGGGGAAGGGTTAGGGTTAGGGGTCGGGCTAGGGTTAGGGTTAGGGTACAGGG
Organism: Globicephala melas; assembly: GCF_963455315.2. NCBI lineage: Eukaryota > Metazoa > Chordata > Mammalia > Artiodactyla > Delphinidae > Globicephala > Globicephala melas. Next base: position 65,382 of record NW_027207362.1, on the reverse strand, counting down.
ACGGTTTAGGGTCCAGGTGAGGGTACGACAACGCTTTAGGGGGAGCGTACGTGTGAGGGCGCGGGTTAGTGTCAGCGTACGGGTTAGGATTAGGGGACGTGTGAGGGTCAGGCTTCGGGGAAGGGTTAGGGTTAGGGTTCGGGCTAGGGTTAGGGTTAGGGGACGGGGACGGTTTAGGGTCCAGGTGAGGGTACGACAACGCTTTAGGGGGAGCGTACGTGTGAGGGCGCGGGTTAGTGTCACCGTACGGGTTAGGATTAGGGGACGGGTGAGGGTCAGGCTTCGGGGAAGGGTTAGGGTTAGGGTTCGGGCTAGGGTTAGGGTTAGGGGACGGGGACGGTTTAGGGTCCAGGTGAGGGTACGACAACGCTTTAGGGGGTGGGTACGTGTGAGGACGCGGGTTAGTGTCAGCGTACGGGTTAGGATTAGGGGACGGGTGAGGGTCAGGCTTCGGGGAAGGGTTAGGGTTAGGGTTCGGGCTAGGGTTAGGGTTAGGGGACGGGGACGGTTTAGGGTCCAGGTGAGGGTACGACAACGCTTTAGGGGTAGCGTACGTGTGAGGGCGCGGGTTAGTGTCACTGTACGGGTTAGGATTAGGGGACAGGTGAGGGTCAGGCTTCGGGGAAGGGTTAGGGTTAGGGTTCGGGCTAGGGTTAGGGTTAGGGGACGGGGACGGTTTAGGGTCCAGGTGAGGGTACGACAACCCTTTAGGGGGAGCGTACGTGTGAGGGCGTGGGTTAGTGTCAGCGTACGGTTTAGAATAAGGGGACGGCTGAGGGTCAGGCTTCGGGGAAGGGTTAGGGTTAGGGTTCGGGCTAGGGTTAGGGTTAGGGGACGGGGACGGTTTAGGGTCCAGGTGAGGGTACGACAACGCTTTAGGGGGAGCGTACGTGTGAGGGCGCGGGTTAGTGTCAGCGTACGGGTTAGGATTAGGGGACGGGTGAGCGTCAGGCTTCGGGGAAGGGTTAGGGTTAGGGTTCGGGCTAGGGTTAGGGTTAGGGGACGGGGACGGTTTAGGGTCCAGGTGAGGGTACGACAACGCTTTAGGGGGAGCGTACATGTGAGGGCGCGGGTTAGTGTCAGAGTACGGGTTAGGATTAGGGGACGGGTGAGGGTCAGGCTTCGGGGAAGGGATAGGGTTAGGGTTCGGGTTAGGGTTAGGGGACGGGGACGGTTTAGGGTCCAGGTGAGGGTACGACAACGCTTTAGGGGGAGCGTACGTGTGAGGGCACGGGTTAGTGTCAGCATACGCGTTAGGATTAGGGGACAGTTGTTGGTCACGCTTCGGGGAAGGGTTAGGGTTATGGTTCGGGCTAGGGTTAGGGTTAGGGGACGGGGACGGTTTAGGGTCCAGGTGAGGGTACGACAACGCTTTAGGGGGAGCGTACGTGTGAGGGCGCAGGTTAGTGTCAGCGTACGGGTTAGGATTAGGGGACGGGTGAGTGTCAGGCTTCGCGGAAGTGTTAGGGTTAGGGTTCGGGCTAGGGTTAGGGTTAGGGGACGGGGACGGTTTAGGGTCCAGCTGAGGGTACGACAACGCGTCAGGGGGAGCGTCCGTGTGAGGGCGCGGGTTAGTGTCAGCGTACGGGTTAGGATTAAGGGACGGGTGAGGGTCAGGCTTCGGGGAAGGGTTAGGGTTAGGCTTCGGGCTAGGTTTAGGGTTAGGGGACGGGGACGGTTTAGGGTCCAGGTGAGGGTACGACAACGCTCTAGGGGGAGCGTACGTGTGAGGGCGCGGGTTAGTGTCAGCGTACGGGTTAGGATTAGGGGACGGCTGAGGGTCAGGCTTCGGGGAAGGGTTAGGGTTAGGCTTCGGGCTAGGGTTAGGGTTAGGGGACGGGGACGGTTTAGGGTCCAGGTGAGGGTACGACAACGCTCTGGGGGAGCGTACGTGTGAGGGCGCGGGTTAGTGTCAGCGTACGGGTTAGGATTAGGGGACGGCTGAGGGTCAGGCTTCGGGGAAGGGTTAGGGTTAGGCTTCGGGCTAGGGTTAGGGTTAGGGGACGGGGACGGTTTAGGGTCCAGGTGAGGGTACGACAACGCTCTAGGGGGAGCGTACGTGTGAGGGCGCGGGTTAGTGTCAGCGTACGGGTTAGGATTAGGGGACGGCTGAGGGTCAGGCTTCGGGGAAGGGTTAGGGTTAGGCTTCGGGCTAGGGTTAGGGTTAGGGGACGGGGACGGTTTAGGGTCCAGGTGAGGGTACGACAACGCTCTAGGGGGAGCGTACGTGTGAGGGCGCGGGTTAGTGTCAGCGTACGGGTTAGGATTAGGGGACGGCTGAGGGTCAGGCTTCGGGGAAGGGTTAGGGTTAGGCTTCGGGCTAGGGTTAGGGTTAGGGGACGAGGACGGTTTAGGGTCCAGGTGAGGGTACGACAACGCTCTAGGGGGAGCGTACGTGTGAGGGCGCGGGTTAGTGTCAGCGTACGGGTTAGGATTAGGGGACGGCTGAGGGTCAGGCTTCGGGGAAGGGTTAGGGTTAGGGTTCGGGCTAGGGTTAGGGTTAGGGGACGGGGACGGTTTAGGGTCCAGGTGAGGGTACGACAACGCTCTAGGGGGAGCGTACGTGTGAGGGCGCGGGTTAGTGTCAGCGTACGGGTTAGGATTAGGGGACGCCTGAGGGTCAGGCTTCGGGGAAGGGTTAGGGTTAGGCTTCGGGCTAGGGTTAGGGTTAGGGGACGGGGACGGTTTAGGGTCCAGGTGAGGGTACGACAACGCTCTAGGGGGAGCGTACGTGTGAGGGCGCGGGTTAGTGTCAGCGTACGGGTTAGGATTAGGGGACGGCTGAGGGTCAGGCTTCGGGGAAGGGTTAGGGTTAGGCTTCGGGCTAGGGTTAGGGTTAGGGGACGGGGACGGTTTAGGGTCCAGGTGAGGGTACGACAACGCTCTAGGGGGAGCGTACGTGTGAGGGCGCGGGTTAGTGTCAGCGTACGGGTTAGGATTAGGGGACGGCTGAGGGTCAGGCTTCGGGGAAGGGTTAGGGTTAGTCTTCGGGCTAGGGTTAGGGTTAAGGGACGGGGACGGTTTAGGGTCCAGGTGAGGGTACGACAACGCTCTAGGGGGAGCGTACGTGTGAGGGCGCGGGTTAGTGTCAGCGTACGGGTTAGGATTAGGGGACGGCTGAGGGTCAGGCTTCGGGGAAGGGTTAGGGTTAGGGTTCGGGCTAGGGTTAGGGTTAGGGGACGGGGACGGTTTAGGGTCCAGGTGAGGGTACGACAACGCTCTAGGGGGAGCGTACGTGTGAGGGCGCGGGTTAGTGTCAGCGTACGGGTTAGGATTAGGGGACGGCTGAGGGTCAGGCTTCGGGGAAGGGTTAGGGTTAGGGTTCGGGCTAGGGTTAGGGTTAGGGGACGGGGACGGTTTAGGGTCCAGGTGAGGGTACGACAACGCTCTAGGGGGAGCGTACGTGTGAGGGCGCGGGTTAGTGTCAGCGTACGGGTTAGGATTAGGGGACGGCTGAGGGTCAGGCTTCGGGGAAGGGTTAGGGTTAGGGTTTGGGCTAGGGTTAGGGTTAGGGGACGGGGACGGTTTAGGGTCCAGGTGAGGGTACGACAACGCTCTAGGGGGAGCGTACGTGTGAGGGCGCGGGTTAGTGTCAGCGTTCGGGTTAGGATTAGGGGACGGCTGAGGGTCAGGCTTCGGGGAAGGGTTAGGGTTAGGGTTCGGGCTAGGGTTAGGGTTAGGGGACGGGGACGGTTTAGGGTCCAGGTGAGGGTACGACAATGTTCTAGGGGGAGCGTACGTGTGAGGGCGCGGGTTAGTGTCAGCGTACGGGTTAGGATTAGGGGACGGCTGAGGGTCAGGCTTCGGGGAAGGGTTAGGGTTAGGCTTCGGGCTAGGGTTAGGTTTAGGGGACGGGGACGGTTTAGGGTCCAGGTGAGGGTACGACAACGCTCTAGGGGGAGCGTACGTGTGAGGGCGCGGGTTAGTGTCAGGATACGGGTTAGGATTAGGCGACGGCTGAGGGTCAGGCTTCGGGGAAGGGTTAGGGTTAGGCTTCGGGCTAGGGTTAGGGTTAGGGGACGGGGACGGTTTAGGGTCCAGGTGAGGGTACGACAACGCTCTAGGGGGAGCGTACGTGTGAGGGCGCGGGTTAGTGTCAGCGTACGGGTTAGGATTAGGGGACGGCTGAGGGTCAGGCTTCGGGGAAGGGTTAGGGTTAGGGTTCGGGCTAGGGGACGGGGACGGTTTAGGGTCCCGGTGAGGGTACGACAACGCTCTAGGGGGAGCGTACGTGTGAGGGCGCGTGTTAGTGTCAGCGTAAGGGTTAGGATTAGGGGACGGCTGAGGGTCAGGCTTCGGGGAAGGGTTAGGGTTAGGCTTCGGGCTAGGGTTAGGGTTAGGGGACGGGGACGGTTTAGGGTCCAGGTGAGGGTACGACAACGCTCTAGGGGGAGCGTACGTGTGAGGGCGCGGGTTAGTGTCAGCGTACGGGTTAGGATTACGGGACGGCTGAGGGTCAGGCTTCGGGGAAGGGTTAGGGTTAGGCTTCGGGCTAGGGTTAGGGTTAGGGGACGGGGACGGTTTAGGGTCCAGGTGAGGGTACGACAACGCTCTAGGGGGAGCGTACGTGTGAGGGCGCGGGTTAGTGTCAGCGTACGGGTTAGGATTAGGGGACGGCTGAGGGTCAGGCTTCGGGGAAGGGTTAGGGTTAGGCTTCGGGCTAGGGTTAGGGTTAGGGGACGGGGACGGTTTAGGGTCCAGGTGAGGGTACGACAACGCTCTAGGGGGAGCGTACGTGTGAGGGCGCGGGTTAGTGTCAGCGTACGGGTTAGGATTAGGGGACGGCTGAGGGTCAGGCTTCGGGGAAGGGTTAGGGTTAGGCTTCGGGCTAGGGTTAGGGTTAGGGGACGGGGACGGTTTAGAGTCCAGGTGAGGGTACGACAACGCTCTAGGGGGAGCGTACGTGTGAGGGCGCGGGTTAGTGTCAGCGTACGGGTTAGGATTAAGGGACGGGTGAGGGTCAGGCTTCGGGGAAGGGTTAGGGTTAGGCTTCGGGCTAGGTTTAGGGTTAGGGGACGGGGACGGTTTAGGGTCCAGGTGAGGGTACGACAACGCTCTAGGGGGAGCGTACGTGTGAGGGCGCGGGTTAGTGTCAGCGTACGGGTTAGGATTAGGGGACGGCTGAGGGTCAGGCTTCGGGGAAGGGTTAGGGTTAGGGTTCGGGCTAGGGTTAGGGTTAGGGGACGGGGACGGTTTAGGGTCCAGGTGAGGGTACGACAACGCTCTAGGGGGAGCGTACGTGTGAGGGCGCGGGTTAGTGTCAGCGTACGGGTTAGGATTAGGGGACGCCTGAGGGTCAGGCTTCGGGGAAGGGTTAGGGTTAGGGTTCGGGCTAGGGTTAGGGTTAGGGGACGGGGACGGTTTAGGGTCCAGGTGAGGGTACGACAACGCTCTAGGGGGAGCGTACGTGTGAGGGCGCGGGTTAGTGTCAGCGTACGGGTTAGGATTAGGGGACGGCTGAGGGTCAGGCTTCGGGGAAGGGTTAGGGTTAGGCTTCGGGCTAGGGTTAGGGTTAGGGGACGGTGACGGTTTAGGGTCCAGGTGAGGGTACGACAACGCTCTAGGGGGAGCGTACGTGTGAGGGCGCGGGTTAGTGTCAGCGTACGGGTTAGGATTAGGGGACGGCTGAGGGTCAGGCTTCGGGGAAGGGTTAGGGTTAGGCTTCGGGCTAGGGTTAGGGTTAGGGGACGGGGACGGTTTAGGGTCCAGGTGAGGGTACGACAACGCTCTAGGGGGAGCGTACGTGTGAGGGCGCGGGTTAGTGTCAGCGTACGGGTTAGGATTAGGGGACGGCTGAGGGTCAGGCTTCGGGGAAGGGTTAGGGTTAGGGTTCGGGCTAGGGTTAGGGTTAGGGGACGGGGACGGTTTAGGGTCCAGGTGAGGGTACGGCAACGCTTTAGGGGGAGCGTACGTGTGAGGGCGCGGGTTAGTGTCAGCGTACGGGTTAGGATTAGGTGACGGGTGAGGGTCAGGCTTCGGGGAAGGGTTAGGGTTAGGGTTCGGGCTAGGGTTAGGGTTAGGGGACGGGGACGGTTTAGGGTCCAGGTGAGGGTACGACAATGCTTTAGGGGCAGCGTACGTGTGAGGGCGCGGGTTAGTGTCAGCGTACGGGTTAGGATTAGGGGACGGGTGAGGGTCAGGCTTCGGGGAAGGGTTAGGGTTAGGGTTCGGGTTAGGAAACGGGGACGGTTTAGAGTCCAGGTGAGGGTACGACAACGCTTTAGGGGGAGCGTACGTGTGAGGGCGCGGGTTAGTGTCAGCGTACGGGTTAGGATTGGGGACGGGTGAGGGTCAGGCTTCGGGGAAGGGTTAGGGTTAGGGTTCGGGCTAGGGTTAGGGTTAGGGGACGGGGACGGTTTAGGGTCCAGGTGAGGGTACGACAACGCTTTAGGGGGAGCGTACCTGTGAGGGCGCGGGTTAGTGTCAGCGTACGGGTTAGGATTAGGGGACGGGTGAGGGTCAGGCTTCGGGGAAGGGTTAGGGTTAGGGTTCGGGCTAGGGTTAGGGTTAGGGGACGGGGACGGTTTAGGGTCCAGGTGAGGGTACGACAACGCTTTAGGGGGAGCGTACGTGTGAGGGCGCGTGTTAGTGTCAGCGTACGGGTTAGGATTAGGGGACGGGTGAGTGTCAGGCTTCGGGGAAGGGTTAGGTTTAGGGTTCGGGCTAGGGTTAGGGTTAGGGGACGGGGACTGTTTAGGGTCCAGGTGAGGGTACGACAACGCTTTAGGGGGAGCATACGTGTGAGGGCGCGGGTTAATGTCAGCGTACGGGTTAGGATTAGGGGACGGGTGAGGGACAGGCTTCGGGGAAGGGTTAGGGTTAGGGTTCGGGCTAGGGTTAGGGTTAGGGGACGGGGACGGTTTAGGGTCCAGGTGAGGGTACGACAACGCTTTAGGGGGAGCGTACGTGTGAGGGCGCGGGTTAGTGTCAGCGTACGGGTTAGGATTAGGGGACGGGTGAGCGTCAGGCTTCGGGGAAGGGTTAGGGTTAGGGTTCGGGCTAGGGTTAGGGTTAGGGGACGGGGACGGTTTAGGGTCCAGGTGAGGGTACGACAACGCTTTAGGGGGAGCGTACGTGTGAGGGCGCGGGTTAGTGTCAGCGTACGGGTTAGGATTAGGGGACGGGTGAGTGTCAGGCTTCGGGGAAGGGTTAGGGTTAGGGGTCGGGCTAGGGTTAGGGTTAGGGTACAGGGACGGTTTAGGGTCCAGGTGAGGGTACGACAACGCTTTAGGGGGAGCGTACGTGTGAGGGCGCGGGTTAGTGTCAGCGTACGGGTTAGGATTAGGGGACGTGTGAGGGTCAGGCTTCGGGGAAGGGTTAGGGTTAGGGTTCGGGCTAGGGTTAGGGTTAGGGGACGGGGACGGTTTAGGGTCCAGGTGAGGGTACGACAACGCTTTAGGGGGAGCGTACGTGTGAGGGCGCGGGTTAGTGTCACCGTACGGGTTAGGATTAGGGGACGGGTGAGGGTCAGGCTTCGGGGAAGGGTTAGGGTTAGGGTTCGGGCTAGGGTTAGGGTTAGGGGACGGGGACGGTTTAGGGTCCAGGTGAGGGTACGACAACGCTTTAGGGGGTGGGTACGTGTGAGGACGCGGGTTAGTGTCAGCGTACGGGTTAGGATTAGGGGACGGGTGAGGGTCAGGCTTCGGGGAAGGGTTAGGGTTAGGGTTCGGGCTAGGGTTAGGGTTAGGGGACGGGGACGGTTTAGGGTCCAGGTGAGGGTACGACAACGCTTTAGGGGTAGCGTACGTGTGAGGGCGCGGGTTAGTGTCACTGTACGGGTTAGGATTAGGGGACAGGTGAGGGTCAGGCTTCGGGGAAGGGTTAGGGTTAGGGTTCGGGCTAGGGTTAGGGTTAGGGGACGGGGACGGTTTAGGGTCCAGGTGAGGGTACGACAACCCTTTAGGGGGAGCGTACGTGTGAGGGCGTGGGTTAGTGTCAGCGTACGGTTTAGAATAAGGGGACGGCTGAGGGTCAGGCTTCGGGGAAGGGTTAGGGTTAGGGTTCGGGCTAGGGTTAGGGTTAGGGGACGGGGACGGTTTAGGGTCCAGGTGAGGGTACGACAACGCTTTAGGGGGAGCGTACGTGTGAGGGCGCGGGTTAGTGTCAGCGTACGGGTTAGGATTAGGGGACGGGTGAGCGTCAGGCTTCGGGGAAGGGTTAGGGTTAGGGTTCGGGCTAGGGTTAGGGTTAGGGGACGGGGACGGTTTAGGGTCCAGGTGAGGGTACGACAACGCTTTAGGGGGAGCGTACATGTGAGGGCGCGGGTTAGTGTCAGAGTACGGGTTAGAATTAGGGGACGGGTGAGGGTCAGGCTTCGGGGAAGGGATAGGGTTAGGGTTCGGGTTAGGGTTAGGGGACGGGGACGGTTTAGGGTCCAGGTGAGGGTACGACAACGCTTTAGGGGGAGCGTACGTGTGAGGGCACGGGTTAGTGTCAGCATACGCGTTAGGATTAGGGGACAGTTGTTGGTCACGCTTCGGGGAAGGGTTAGGGTTATGGTTCGGGCTAGGGTTAGGGTTAGGGGACGGGGACGGTTTAGGGTCCAGGTGAGGGTACGACAACGCTTTAGGGGGAGCGTACGTGTGAGGGCGCAGGTTAGTGTCAGCGTACGGGTTAGGATTAGGGGACGGGTGAGTGTCAGGCTTCGCGGAAGTGTTAGGGTTAGGGTTCGGGCTAGGGTTAGGGTTAGGGGACGGGGACGGTTTAGGGTCCAGCTGAGGGTACGACAACGCTTCAGGGGGAGCGTACGTGTGAGGGCGCGGGTTAGTGTCAGCGTACGGGTTAGGATTAAGGGACGGGTGAGGGTCAGGCTTCGGGGAAGGGTTAGGGTTAGGCTTCGGGCTAGGTTTAGGGTTAGGGGACGGGGACGGTTTAGGGTCCAGGTGAGGGTACGACAACGCTCTAGGGGGAGCGTACGTGTGAGGGCGCGGGTTAGTGTCAGCGTACGGGTTAGGATTAGGGGACGGCTGAGGGTCAGGCTTCGGGGAAGGGTTAGGGTTAGGCTTCGGGCTAGGGTTAGGGTTAGGGGACAGGGACGGTTTAGGGTCCAGGTGAGGGTACGACAACGCTCTGGGGGAGCGTACGTGTGAGGGCGCGGGTTAGTGTCAGCGTACGGGTTAGGATTAGGGGACGGCTGAGGGTCAGGCTTCGGGGAAGGGTTAGGGTTAGGCTTCGGGCTAGGGTTAGGGTTAGGGGACGGGGACGGTTTAGGGTCCAGGTGAGGGTACGACAACGCTCTAGGGGGAGCGTACGTGTGAGGGCGCGGGTTAGTGTCAGCGTACGGGTTAGGATTAGGGGACGGCTGAGGGTCAGGCTTCGGGGAAGGGTTAGGGTTAGGCTTCGGGCTAGGGTTAGGGTTAGGGGACGGGGACGGTTTAGGGTCCAGGTGAGGGTACGACAACGCTCTAGGGGGAGCGTACGTGTGAGGGCGCGGGTTAGTGTCAGCGTACGGGTTAGGATTAGGGGACGGCTGAGGGTCAGGCTTCGGGGAAGGGTTAGGGTTAGGCTTCGGGCTAGGGTTAGGGTTAGGGGACGGGGACGGTTTAGGGTCCAGGTGAGGGTACGACAACGCTCTAGGGGGAGCGTACGTGTGAGGGCGCGGGTTAGTGTCAGCGTACGGGTTAGGATTAGGGGACGGCTGAGGGTCAGGCTTCGGGGAAGGGTTAGGGTTAGGGTTCGGGCTAGGGTTAGGGTTAGGGGACGGGGACGGTTTAGGGTCCAGGTGAGGGTACGACAACGCTCTAGGGGGAGCGTACGTGTGAGGGCGCGGGTTAGTGTCAGCGTACGGGTTAGGATTAGGGGACGCCTGAGGGTCAGGCTTCGGGGAAGGGTTAGGGTTAGGCTTCGGGCTAGGGTTAGGGTTAGGGGACGGGGACGGTTTAGGGTCCAGGTGAGGGTACGACAACGCTCTAGGGGGAGCGTACGTGTGAGGGCGCGGGTTAGTGTCAGCGTACGGGTTAGGATTAGGGGACGGCTGAGGGTCAGGCTTCGGGGAAGGGTTAGGGTTAGGCTTCGGGCTAGGGTTAGGGTTAGGGGACGGGGACGGTTTAGGGTCCAGGTGAGGGTACGACAACGCTCTAGGGGGAGCGTACGTGTGAGGGCGCGGGTTAGTGTCAGCGTACGGGTTAGGATTAGGGGACGGCTGAGGGTCAGGCTTCGGGGAAGGGTTAGGGTTAGTCTTCGGGCTAGGGTTAGGGTTAGGGGACGGGGACGGTTTAGGGTCCAGGTGAGGGTACGACAACGCTCTAGGGGGAGCGTACGTGTGAGGGCGCGGGTTAGTGTCAGCGTACGGGTTAGGATTAGGGGACGGCTGAGGGTCAGGCTTCGGGGAAGGGTTAGGGTTAGGGTTCGGGCTAGGGTTAGGGTTAGGGGACGGGGACGGTTTAGGGTCCAGGTGAGGGTACGACAACGCTCTAGGGGGAGCGTACGTGTGAGGGCGCGGGTTAGTGTCAGCGTACGGGTTAGGATTAGGGGACGGCTGAGGGTCAGGCTTCGGGGAAGGGTTAGGGTTAGGGTTCGGGCTAGGGTTAGGGTTAGGGGACGGGGACGGTTTAGGGTCCAGGTGAGGGTACGACAACGCTCTAGGGGGAGCGTACGTGTGAGGGCGCGGGTTAGTGTCAGCGTACGGGTTAGGATTAGGGGACGGCTGAGGGTCAGGCTTCGGGGAAGGGTTAGGGTTAGGGTTTGGGCTAGGGTTAGGGTTAGGGGACGGGGACGGTTTAGGGTCCAGGTGAGGGTACGACAACGCTCTAGGGGGAGCGTACGTGTGAGGGCGCGGGTTAGTGTCAGCGTTCGGGTTAGGATTAGGGGACGGCTGAGGGTCAGGCTTCGGGGAAGGGTTAGGGTTAGGGTTCGGGCTAGGGTTAGGGTTAGGGGACGGGGACGGTTTAGGGTCCAGGTGAGGGTACGACAATGTTCTAGGGGGAGCGTACGTGTGAGGGCGCGGGTTAGTGTCAGCGTACGGGTTAGGATTAGGGGACGGCTGAGGGTCAGGCTTCGGGGAAGGGTTAGGGTTAGGCTTCGGGCTAGGGTTAGGTTTAGGGGACGGGGACGGTTTAGGGTCCAGGTGAGGGTACGACAACGCTCTAGGGGGAGCGTACGTGTGAGGGCGCGGGTTAGTGTCAGGATACGGGTTAGGATTAGGGGACGGCTGAGGGTCAGGCTTCGGGGAAGGGTTAGGGTTAGGCTTCGGGCTAGGGTTAGGGTTAGGGGACGGGGACGGTTTAGGGTCCAGGTGAGGGTACGACAACGCTCTAGGGGGAGCGTACGTGTGAGGGCGCGGGTTAGTGTCAGCGTACGGGTTAGGATTAGGGGACGGCTGAGGGTCAGGCTTCGGGGAAGGGTTAGGGTTAGGCTTCGGGCTAGGGTTAGGGTTAGGGGACGGGGACGGTTTAGGGTCCAGGTGAGGGTACGACAACGCTCTAGGGGGAGCGTACGTGTGAGGGCGCGGGTTAGTGTCAGCGTACGGGTTAGGATTAGGGGACGGCTGAGGGTCAGGCTTCGGGGAAGGGTTAGGGTTAGGCTTCGGGCTAGGGTTAGGGTTAGGGGACGGGGACGGTTTAGGGTCCAGGTGAGGGTACGACAACGCTCTAGGGGGAGCGTACGTGTGAGGGCGCGGGTTAGTGTCAGGATACGGGTTAGGATTAGGGGACGGCTGAGGGTCAGGCTTCGGGGAAGGGTTAGGGTTAGGCTTCGGGCTAGGGTTAGGGTTAGGGGACGGGGACGGTTTAGGGTCCAGGTGAGGGTACGACAACGCTCTAGGGGGAGCGTACGTGTGAGGGCGCGGGTTAGTGTCAGCGTACGGGTTAGGATTAGGGGACGGCTGAGGGTCAGGCTTCGGGGAAGGGTTAGGGTTAGGCTTCGGGCTAGGGTTAGGGTTAGGGGACGGGGACGGTTTAGGGTCCAGGTGAGGGTACGACAACGCTCTAGGGGGAGCGTACGTGTGAGGGCGCGGGTTAGTGTCAGCGTACGGGTTAGGATTAGGGGACGGCTGAGGGTCAGGCTTCGGGGAAGGTTTAGGGTTAGGCTTCGGGCTAGGGTTAGGGTTAGGGGACGGGGACGGTTTAGGGTCAAGGTGAGGGTACGACAACGCTCTAGGGGGAGCGTACGTGTGAGGGCGCGGGTTAGTGTCAGCGTACGGGTTAGGATTACGGGACGGCTGAGGGTCAGGCTTCGGGGAAGGGTTAGGGTTAGGCTTCGGGCTAGGGTTAGGGTTAGGGGACGGGGACGGTTTAGGGTCCAGGTGAGGGTACGACAACGCTCTAGGGGGAGCGTACGTGTGAGGGCGCGGGTTAGTGTCAGCGTACGGGTTAGGATTAGGGGACGGCTGAGGGTCAGGCTTCGGGGAAGGTTTAGGGTTAGGCTTCGGGCTAGGGTTAGGGTTAGGGGACGGGGACGGTTTAGGGTCCAGGTGAGGGTACGACAACGCTCTAGGGGGAGCGTACGTGTGAGGGCGCGGGTTAGTGTCAGCGTACGGGTTAGGATTAGGGGACGGCTGAGGGTCAGGCTTCGGGGAAGGGTTAGGGTTAGGCTTCGGGCTAGGGTTAGGGTTAGGGGACGGGGACGGTTTAGAGTCCAGGTGAGGGTACGACAACGCTCTAGGGGGAGCGTACGTGTGAGGGCGCGGGTTAGTGTCAGCGTACGGGTTAGGATTAAGGGACGGGTGAGGGTCAGGCTTCGGGGAAGGGTTAGGGTTAGGCTTCGGGCTAGGTTTAGGGTTAGGGGACGGGGACGGTTTAGGGTCCAGGTGAGGGTACGACAACGCTCTAGGGGGAGCGTACGTGTGAGGGCGCGGGTTAGTGTCAGCGTACGGGTTAGGATTAGGGGACGGCTGAGGGTCAGGCTTCGGGGAAGGGTTAGGGTTAGGGTTCGGGCTAGGGTTAGGGTTAGGGGACGGGGACGGTTTAGGGTCCAGGTGAGGGTACGACAACGCTCTAGGGGGAGCGTACGTGTGAGGGCGCGGGTTAGTGTCAGCGTACGGGTTAGGATTAGGGGACGGCTGAGGGTCAGGCTTCGGGGAAGGGTTAGGGTTAGGTTTCGGGCTAGGGTTAGGGTTAGGGGACGGGGACGGTTTAGGGTCCAGGTGAGGGTACGACAACGCTCTAGGGGGAGCGTACGTGTGAGGGCGCGGGTTAGTGTCAGCGTACGGGTTAGGATTAGGGGACGGCTGAGGGTCAGGCTTCGGGGAAGGGTTAGGGTTAGGCTTCGGGCTAGGGTTAGGGTTAGGGGACGGGGACGGTTTAGGGTCCAGGTGAGGGTACGACAACGCTCTAGGGGGAGCGTACGTGTGAGGGCGCGGGTTAGTGTCAGCGTACGGGTTAGGATTAGGGGACGGCTGAGGGTCAGGCTTCGGGGAAGGGTTAGGGTTAGGCTTCGGGCTAGGGTTAGGGTTAGGGGACGGGGACGGTTTAGGGTCCAGGTGAGGGTACGACAACGCTCTAGGGGGAACGTACGTGTGAGGGCGCGGGTTAGTGTCAGCGTACGGGTTAGGATTAGGGGACGGCTGAGGGTCAGGCTTCGGGGAAGGGTTAGGGTTAGGGTTCGGGCTAGGGTTAGGGTTAGGGGACGGGGACGGTTTAGGGTCCAGGTGAGGGTACGGCAACGCTTTAGGGGGAGCGTACGTGTGAGGGCGCGGGTTAGTGTCAGCGTACGGGTTAGGATTAGGTGACGGGTGAGGGTCAGGCATCGGGGAAGGGTTAGGGTTAGGGTTCGGGCTAGGGTTAGGGTTAGGGGACGGGGACGGTTTAGGGTCCAGGTGAGGGTACGACAATGCTTTAGGGGCAGCGTACGTGTGAGGGCGCGGGTTAGTGTCAGCGTACGGGTTAGGATTAGGGGACGGGTGAGGGTCAGGCTTCGGGGAAGGGTTAGGGTTAGGGTTCGGGCTAGGGTTAGGGTTAGGAAACGGGGACGGTTTAGAGTCCAGGTGAGGGTACGACAACGCTTTAGGGGGAGCGTACGTGTGAGGGCGCGGGTTAGTGTCAGCGTACGGGTTAGGATTGGGGACGGGTGAGGGTCAGGCTTCGGGGAAGGGTTAGGGTTAGGGTTCGGGCTAGGGTTAGGGTTAGGGGACGGGGACGGTTTAGGGTCCAGGTGAGGGTACGACAACGCTTTAGGGGGAGCGTACCTGTGAGGGCGCGGGTTAGTGTCAGCGTACGGGTTAGGATTAGGGGACGGGTGAGGGTCAGGCTTCGGGGAAGGGTTAGGGTTAGGGTTCGGGCTAGGGTTAGGGTTAGGGGACGGGGACGGTTTAGGGTCCAGGTGAGGGTACGACAACGCTTTAGGGGGAGCGTACGTGTGAGGGCGCGGGTTAGTGTCAGCGTACGGGTTAGGATTAGGGGACGGGTGAGTGTCAGGCTTCGGGGAAGGGTTAGGTTTAGGGTTCGGGCTAGGGTTAGGGTTAGGGGACGGGGACTGTTTAGGGTCCAGGTGAGGGTACGACAACGCTTTAGGGGGAGCGTACGTGTGAGGGCGCGGGTTAATGTCAGCGTACGGGTTAGGATTAGGGGACGGGTGAGGGACAGGCTTCGGGGAAGGGTTAGGGTTAGGGTTCGGGCTAGGGTTAGGGTTAGGGGACGGGGACGGTTTAGGGTCCAGGTGAGGGTACGACAACGCTTTAGGGGGAGCGTACGTGTGAGGGCGCGGGTTAGTGTCAGCGTACGGGTTAGGATTAGGGGACGGGTGAGCGTCAGGCTTCGGGGAAGGGTTAGGGTTAGGGTTCGGGCTAGGGTTAGGGTTAGGGGACGGGGACGGTTTAGGGTCCAGGTGAGGGTACGACAACGCTTTAGGGGGAGCGTACGTGTGAGGGCGCGGGTTAGTGTCAGCGTACGGGTTAGGATTAGGGGACGGGTGAGTGTCAGGCTTCGGGGAAGGGTTAGGGTTAGGGGTCGGGCTAGGGTTAGGGTTAGGGTACAGGGACGGTTTAGGGTCCAGGTGAGGGTACGACAACGCTTTAGGGGGAGCGTACGTGTGAGGGCGCGGGTTAGTGTCAGCGTACGGGTTAGGATTAGGGGACGTGTGAGGGTCAGGCTTCGGGGAAGGGTTAGGGTTAGGGTTCGGGCTAGGGTTAGGGTTAGGGGACGGGGACGGTTTAGGGTCCAGGTGAGGGTACGACAACGCTTTAGGGGGAGCGTACGTGTGAGGGCGCGGGTTAGTGTCACCGTACGGGTTAGGATTAGGGGACGGGTGAGGGTCAGGCTTCGGGGAAGGGTTAGGGTTAGGGTTCGGGCTAGGGTTAGGGTTAGGGGACGGGGACGGTTTAGGGTCCAGGTGAGGGTACGACAACGCTTTAGGGGGTGGGTACGTGTGAGGACGCGGGTTAGTGTCAGCGTACGGGTTAGGATTAGGGGACGGGTGAGGGTCAGGCTTCGGGGAAGGGTTAGGGTTAGGGTTCGGGCTAGGGTTAGGGTTAGGGGACGGGGACGGTTTAGGGTCCAGGTGAGGGTACGACAACGCTTTAGGGGTAGCGTACGTGTGAGGGCGCGGGTTAGTGTCACTGTACGGGTTAGGATTAGGGGACAGGTGAGGGTCAGGCTTCGGGGAAGGGTTAGGGTTAGGGTTCGGGCTAGGGTTAGGGTTAGGGGACGGGGACGGTTTAGGGTCCAGGTGAGGGTACGACAACCCTTTAGGGGGAGCGTACGTGTGAGGGCGTGGGTTAGTGTCAGCGTACGGTTTAGAATAAGGGGACGGCTGAGGGTCAGGCTTCGGGGAAGGGTTAGGGTTAGGGTTCGGGCTAGGGTTAGGGTTAGGGGACGGGGACGGTTTAGGGTCCAGGTGAGGGTACGACAACGCTTTAGGGGGAGCGTACGTGTGAGGGCGCGGGTTAGTGTCAGAGTACGGGTTAGGATTAGGGGACGGGTGAGGGTCAGGCTTCGGGGAAGGGATAGGGTTAGGGTTCGGGTTAGGGTTAGGGGACGGGGACGGTTTAGGGTCCAGGTGAGGGTACGACAACGCTTTAGGGGGAGCGTACGTGTGAGGGCACGGGTTAGTGTCAGCATACGCGTTAGGATTAGGGGACAGTTGTTGGTCACGCTTCGGGGAAGGGTTAGGGTTATGGTTCGGGCTAGGGTTAGGGTTAGGGGACGGGGACGGTTTAGGGTCCAGGTGAGGGTACGACAACGCTTTAGGGGGAGCGTACGTGTGAGGGCGCGGGTTAGTGTCAGCGTACGGGTTAGGATTAGGGGACGGGTGAGTGTCAGGCTTCGCGGAAGTGTTAGGGTTAGGGTTCGGGCTAGGGTTAGGGTTAGGGGACGGGGACGGTTTAGGGTCCAGCTGAGGGTACGACAACGCTTCAGGGGGAGCGTCCGTGTGAGGGCGCGTGTTAGTGTCAGCGTACGGGTTAGGATTAAGGGACGGGTGAGGGTCAGGCTTCGGGGAAGGGTTAGGGTTAGGCTTCGGGCTAGGTTTAGGGTTAGGGGACGGGGACGGTTTAGGGTCCAGGTGAGGGTACGACAACGCTCTAGGGGGAGCGTACGTGTGAGGGCGCGGGTTAGTGTCAGCGTACGGGTTAGGATTAGGGGACGGCTGAGGGTCAGGCTTCGGGGAAGGGTTAGGGTTAGGGTTCGGGCTAGGGTTAGGGTTAGGGGACGGGGACGGTTTAGGGTCCAGGTGAGGGTACGACAACGCTCTAGGGGGAGCGTACGTGTGAGGGCGCGGGTTAGTGTCAGCGTACGGGTTAGGATTAGGGGACGCCTGAGGGTCAGGCTTCGGGGAAGGGTTAGGGTTAGGGTTCGGGCTAGGGTTAGGGTTAGGGGACGGGGACGGTTTAGGGTCCAGGTGAGGGTACGACAACGCTCTAGGGGGAGCGTACGTGTGAGGGCGCGGGTTAGTGTCAGCGTACGGGTTAGGATTAGGGGACGGCTGAGGGTCAGGCTTCGGGGAAGGGTTAGGGTTAGGCTTCGGGCTAGGGTTAGGGTTAGGGGACGGGGACGGTTTAGGGTCCAGGTGAGGGTACGACAACGCTCTAGGGGGAGCGTACGTGTGAGGGCGCGGGTTAGTGTCAGCGTACGGGTTAGGATTAGGGGACGGCTGAGGGTCAGGCTTCGGGGAAGGGTTAGGGTTAGGCTTCGGGCTAGGGTTAGGGTTAGGGGACGGGGACGGTTTAGGGTCCAGGTGAGGGTACGACAACGCTCTAGGGGGAGCGTACGTGTGAGGGCGCGGGTTAGTGTCAGCGTACGGGTTAGGATTAGGGGACGGCTGAGGGTCAGGCTTCGGGGAAGGGTTAGGGTTAGGGTTCGGGCTAGGGTTAGGGTTAGGGGACGGGGACGGTTTAGGGTCCAGGTGAGGGTACGGCAACGCTTTAGGGGGAGCGTACGTGTGAGGGCGCGGGTTAGTGTCAGCGTACGGGTTAGGATTAGGTGACGGGTGAGGGTCAGGCATCGGGGAAGGGTTAGGGTTAGGGTTCGGGCTAGGGTTAGGGTTAGGGGACGGGGACGGTTTAGGGTCCAGGTGAGGGTACGACAATGCTTTAGGGGCAGCGTACGTGTGAGGGCGCGGGTTAGTGTCAGCGTACGGGTTAGGATTAGGGGACGGGTGAGGGTCAGGCTTCGGGGAAGGGTTAGGGTTAGGGTTCGGGCTAGGGTTAGGGTTAGGAAACGGGGACGGTTTAGAGTCCAGGTGAGGGTACGACAACGCTTTAGGGGGAGCGTACGTGTGAGGGCGCGGGTTAGTGTCAGCGTACGGGTTAGGATTGGGGACGGGTGAGGGTCAGGCTTCGGGGAAGGGTTAGGGTTAGGGTTCGGGCTAGGGTTAGGGTTAGGGGACGGGGACGGTTTAGGGTCCAGGTGAGGGTACGACAACGCTTTAGGGGGAGCGTACCTGTGAGGGCGCGGGTTAGTGTCAGCGTACGGGTTAGGATTAGGGGACGGGTGAGGGTCAGGCTTCGGGGAAGGGTTAGGGTTAGGGTTCGGGCTAGGGTTAGGGTTAGGGGACGGGGACGGTTTAGGGTCCAGGTGAGGGTACGACAACGCTTTAGGGGGAGCGTACGTGTGAGGGCGCGGGTTAGTGTCAGCGTACGGGTTAGGATTAGGGGACGGGTGAGTATCAGGCTTCGGGGAAGGGTTAGGTTTAGGGTTCGGGCTAGGGTTAGGGTTAGGGGACGGGGACTGTTTAGGGTCCAGGTGAGGGTACGACAACGCTTTAGGGGGAGCGTACGTGTGAGGGCGCGGGTTAATGTCAGCGTACGGGTTAGGATTAGGGGACGGGTGAGGGACAGGCTTCGGGGAAGGGTTAGGGTTAGGGTTCGGGCTAGGGTTAGGGTTAGGGGACGGGGACGGTTTAGGGTCCAGGTGAGGGTACGACAACGCTTTAGGGGGAGCGTACGTGTGAGGGCGCGGGTTAGTGTCAGCGTACGGGTTAGGATTAGGGGACGGGTGAGTGTCAGGCTTCGGGGAAGGGTTAGGGTTAGGGGTCGGGCTAGGGTTAGGGTTAGGGTACAGGGACGGTTTAGGGTCCAGGTGAGGGTACGACAACGCTTTAGGGGGAGCGTACGTGTGAGGGCGCGGGTTAGTGTCAGCGTACGGGTTAGGATTAGGGGACGTGTGAGGGTCAGGCTTCGGGGAAGGGTTAGGGTTAGGGTTCGGGCTAGGGTTAGGGTTAGGGGACGGGGACGGTTTAGGGTCCAGGTGAGGGTACGACAACGCTTTAGGGGGAGCGTACGTGTGAGGGCGCGGGTTAGTGTCACCGTACGGGTTAGGATTAGGGGACGGGTGAGGGTCAGGCTTCGGGGAAGGGTTAGGGTTAGGGTTCGGGCTAGGGTTAGGGTTAGGGGACGGGGACGGTTTAGGGTCCAGGTGAGGGTACGACAACGCTTTAGGGGGTGGGTACGTGTGAGGACGCGGGTTAGTGTCAGCGTACGGGTTAGGATTAGGGGACGGGTGAGGGTCAGGCTTCGGGGAAGGGTTAGGGTTAGGGTTCGGGCTAGGGTTAGGGTTAGGGGACGGGGACGGTTTAGGGTCCAGGTGAGGGTACGACAACGCTTTAGGGGTAGCGTACGTGTGAGGGCGCGGGTTAGTGTCACTGTACGGGTTAGGATTAGGGGACAGGTGAGGGTCAGGCTTCGGGGAAGGGTTAGGGTTAGGGTTCGGGCTAGGGTTAGGGTTAGGGGACGGGGACGGTTTAGGGTCCAGGTGAGGGTACGACAACCCTTTAGGGGGAGCGTACGTGTGAGGGCGTGGGTTAGTGTCAGCGTACGGTTTAGAATAAGGGGACGGCTGAGGGTCAGGCTTCGGGGAAGGGTTAGGGTTAGGGTTCGGGCTAGGGTTAGGGTTAGGGGACGGGGACGGTTTAGGGTCCAGGTGAGGGTACGACAACGCTTTAGGGGGAGCGTACGTGTGAGGGCGCGGTTTAGTGTCAGCGTACGGGTTAGGATTAGGGGACGGGTGAGCGTCAGGCTTCGGGGAAGGGTTAGGGTTAGGGTTCGGGCTAGGGTTAGGGTTAGGGGACGGGGACGGTTTAGGGTCCAGGTGAGGGTACGACAACGCTTTAGGGGGAGCGTACATGTGAGGGCGCGGGTTAGTGTCAGAGTACGGGTTAGGATTAGGGGACGGGTGAGGGTCAGGCTTCGGGGAAGGGATAGGGTTAGGGTTCGGGTTAGGGTTAGGGGACGGGGACGGTTTAGGGTCCAGGTGAGGGTACGACAACGCTTTAGGGGGAGCGTACGTGTGAGGGCACGGGTTAGTGTCAGCATACGCGTTAGGATTAGGGGACAGTTGTTGGTCACGCTTCGGGGAAGGGTTAGGGTTATGGTTCGGGCTAGGGTTAGGGTTAGGGGACGGGGACGGTTTAGGGTCCAGGTGAGGGTACGACAACGCTTTAGGGGGAGCGTACGTGTGAGGGCGCGGGTTAGTGTCAGCGTACGGGTTAGGATTAGGGGACGGGTGAGTGTCAGGCTTCGCGGAAGTGTTAGGGTTAGGGTTCGGGCTAGGGTTAGGGTTAGGGGACGGGGACGGTTTAGGGTCCAGCTGAGGGTACGACAACGCTTCAGGGGGAGCGTCCGTGTGAGGGCGCGGGTTAGTGTCAGCGTACGGGTTAGGATTAGGGGACGGGTGAGGGTCAGGCTTCGGGGAAGGGTTAGGGTTAGGGTTCGGGTTAGGGTTAGGGTTAGGGGACAGGGACGGTTTAGGGTCCAGGTGAGGGTACGACAACGCTTTAAGGGGAGCGTACGTGTGAGGGCGTGGGTTAGTGTCAGCGTACGGGTTAGGATTAGGGGACGGCTGAGGGTCAGGCTTCGGGGAAGGGTTAGGGTTAGGCTTCGGGCTAGGGTTAGGGTTAGGGGACGGGGACGGTTTAGGGTCCAGGTGAGGGTACGACAACGCTCTAGGGGGAGCGTACGTGTGAGGGCGCGGGTTAGTGTCAGCATACGGGTTAGGATTAGGGGACGGCTGAGGGTCAGGCTTCGGGGAAGGGTTAGGGTTAGGCTTCGGGCTAGGGTTAGGGTTAGGGGACGGGGACGGTTTAGGGTCCAGGTGAGGGTACGACAATGCTCTATGGGGAGTGTACGTGTGAGGGCGCGGGTTAGTGTCAGCGTACGGGTTAGGTTTAGGGGACGGCTGAGGGTCAGGCTTCGGGGAAGGGTTAGGGTTAGGGTTCGGGCTAGGGTTAGGGTTAGGGGACAGGGACGGTTTAGGGTCCAGGTGAGGGTACGACAACGCTCTAGGGGGATCGTACGTGTGAGGGCGCGGGTTAGTGTAAGCGTACGGGTTAGGATTAGGGGACGGCTGAGGGTCAGGCTTCGCGGAAGGGTTATGGTTAGGCTTCGGGCTAGGGTTAGGGTTAGGGGACGGGGACGGTTTAGGGTCCAGGTGAGGTTACGACAACGCTGTAGGGGGAGCGTACGTGTGAGGGCGCGGGTTAGTGTCAGCGTACGGGTTAGGAATAGGGGACGGGTGAGGGTCAGGCTTCGGGGAAGGGATAGGGTTAGGGTTCGGGTTAGGGTTAGGGGACGGGGACGGTTTAGGGTCCAGGTGAGGGTACGACAACGCTTTAGGGGGAGCGTACGTGTGAGGGCACGGGTTAGTGTCAGCATACGCGTTAGGATTAGGGGACAGTTGTTGGTCACGCTTCGGGGAAGGGTTAGGGTTATGGTTCGGGCTAGGGTTAGGGTTAGGGGACGGGGACGGTTTAGGGTCCAGGTGAGGGTACGACAACCCTTTAGGGGGAGCATACGTGTGAGGGCGCGGGTTAGTGTAAGCGTACGGGTTAGGATTAGGGGACGGGTGAGGGTCAGGCTTCGGGGAAGGGTTAGGGTTAGGGTTCGGGCTAGGGTTAGGGTTAGGGGACGGGGACGGTTTAGGGTCCAGGTGAGGGTACGACAACGCTTTACGGGGAGCGTACGTGTGAGGGCGCGGGTTAGTGTCAGCGTACGGGTTAGGATTAGGGGACGGGTGAGGGTCAGGCTTCGGGGAAGGGTTAGGGTTAGGGTTCGGGCTAGGGTTAGGGTTAGGGGACGGGGACGGTTTAGGGTCCAGGTGAGGGTACGACAACGCTTTAGGGGGAGCGTACGTGTGAGGGCGCGGGTTAGTGTCAGCATACGGGTTAGGATTAGGGGACGGGTGAGGGTCAGGCTTCGGGGAAGGGTAGGGTTAGGGTTCGGGCTAGGGTTAGGGTTAGGGGACGGGGACGATTTAGGGTCCAGGTGAGGGTACGACAACGCTTTAGGGGGAGCGTACGTGTGAGGGCGCGGGTTAGTGTCAGCGTACGGGTTAGGATTGGGGACGGGTGAGGGTCAGGCTTCGGGGAAGGGTTAGGGTTAGGGTTCGGGCTAGGGTTAGGGTTAGGGGACGGGGACGGTTTAGGGTCCAGGTGAGGGTACGACAACGCTTTAGGGGGAGCGTACGTGTGAGGGCGCGGGTTAGTGTCAGCGTACGGGTTAGGATTAGGGGACGGGTGAGGGTCAGGCTTTGGTGAAGTGTTAGGGTTAGGGTTCGGTCTAGGGTTAGGGTTAGGGGACGGGGACGGTTTAGGGTCCAGGTGAGGGTACGACAACGCTTTAGGGGGAGCGTACGTGTGAGGGCGCGGGTTAGTGTCAGCGTACGGGTTAGGATTAGGGGACGGGTGAGGGTCAGGCTTCGGGGAAGGGTTAGGCTTAGGGTTCGGGCTAGGGTTAGGGTTAGGGGACGGGGACGGTTTAGGGTCCAGGTGAGGGTACGACAACCCTTTAGGGGGAGCGTACGTGTGAGGGCGCGGGTTAGTGTCAGCGTACGGGTTAGGATTAGGGGACGGGTGACGGTCAGGCTTCGGGGAAGTGTTAGGGTTAGGGTTCGGGCTAGGGTTAGGGTTAGGGGACGGGGACGGTTTAGGGTCCAGGTGAGGGTACGACAACGCTTTAGGGGGAGCGTACGTGTGAGGGCGCGGGTTAGTGTCAGCGTACGGGTTAGGATTAGGGGACGGGTGAGGGTCAGGCTTCGGGGAAGGGTTAGGGTTAGGGTTCGGGCTAGGGTTAGGGTTAGGGGACGGGGACGGTTTAGGGTCCAGGTGAGGGTACGACAACGCTTTAGGGGGAGCGTACGTGTGAGGGCGCGGGTTAGTGTCAGCGTACGGGTTAGGATTAGGGGACGGGTGAGGGTCAGGCTTCGGGGAAGGGTTAGGGTTAGGGTTCGGGCTAGGGTTAGGGTTAGGGGACGGGGACGGTTTAGGGTCCAGGTGAGGGTACGACAACGCTTTACGGGGAGCGTACGTGTGAGGGCGCGGGTTAGTGTCAGCGTACGGGTTAGGATTAGGGGACGGGTGAGGGTCAGGCTTCGGGGAAGGGTTAGGGTTAGGGTTCGGGCTAGGGTTAGGGTTAGGGGACGGGGACGGTTTAGGGTCCAGGTGAGGGTACGACAACGCTTTAGGGGGAGCGTACGTGTGAGGGCGCGGGTTAGTGTCAGCGTACGGGTTAGGATTAGGGGACGGGTGAGGGTCAGGCTTCGGGGAAGCGTTAGGGTTAGGGTTCGGGCTAGGGTTAGGGTTAGGAAACAGGGACGTTTTAGGGTCCAGGTGAGGGTACGACAACGTTGTAGGGGGAGCGTACGTGTGAGGGCGCGGGTTAGTGTCAGCGTACGGGTTAGGATTAGGGGACGGGTGAGGGTCAGGCTTCGGGGAAGGGTTAGGGTTAGGGTTCGGGCTAGGGTTAGGGTTAGGGGACGGGGACGGTTTAGGGTCCAGGTGAGGGTACGACAACGCTTTAGGGGGTGCGTACGTGTGAGGGCGCGGGTTAGTGTCAGCGTACGGGTTAGGATTAGGGGACGGGTGAGGGTCAGGCTTCGGGGAAGGGTTAGGGTTAGGGTTCGGTCTAGGGTTAGGGTTAGGGGACGGGGACGGTTTAGGGTCCAGGTGAGGGTACGACAACGCTTTAGGGGGAGCGTACGTGTGAGGGCGCGGGTTAGTGTCAGCGTACGGGTTAGGATTAGGGGACGGGTGAGGGTCAGGCTTCGGGGAAGGGTTAGGGTTAGGGTTCGGGCTAGGGTTAGGGTTAGGGGACGGGGACGGTTTAGGGTCCAGGTGAGGGTACGACAACGCTTTAGGGGGAGCGTACGTGTGAGGGCGCGGGTTAGTGTCAGCGTACGGGTTAGGATTAGGGGACGGGTGAGGGTCAGGCTTCGGGGAAGGGTTAGGGTTAGGGTTCGGGCTAGGGTTAGGGTTAGGGGACGGGGACGGTTTAGGGTCCAGGTGAGGGTACGACAACGCTTTAGGGGGAGCGTACGTGTGAGGGCGCGGGTTAGTGTCAGCGTACGGGTTAGGATTAGGGGACGGGTGAGGGTCAGGCTTCGGGGAAGGGTTAGGGTTAGGGTTCGGGCTAGGGATAGGGTTAGGGGACGGGGACGGTTTAGGGTCCAGGTGAGGGTACGACAACGCTTTAGGGGGAGCGTACGTGTGAGGGCGCGGGTTAGTGTCAGCGTACGGGTTAGGATTAGGGGACGGGTGAGGGTCAGGCTTCGGGGAAGGGTTAGGGTTAGGGTTCGGGCTAGGGTTAGGGTTAGGGGACGGGGACGATTTAGGGTCCAGGTGAGGGTACGACAACGCTTTAGGGGGAGCGTACGTGTGAGGGCGCGGGTTAGTGTCAGCGTACGGGTTAGGATTGGGGACGGGTGAGGGTCAGGCTTCGGGGAAGGGTTAGGGTTAGGGTTCGGGCTAGGGTTAGGGTTAGGGGACGGGGACGGTTTAGGGTCCAGGTGAGGGTACGACAACGCTTTAGGGGGAGCGTACGTGTGAGGGCGCGGGTTAGTGTCAGCGTACGGGTTAGGATTAGGGGACGGGTGAGGGTCAGGCTTCGGGGAAGGGTTAGGGTTAGGGTTCGGGCTAGGGTTAGGGTTAGGGGACGGGGACGGTTTAGGGTCCAGGTGAGGGTACGACAACGCTTTAGGGGGAGCGTACGTGTGAGGGCGTGGGTTAGTGTCAGCGTACGGGTTAGGATTAGGGGACGGGTGAGGGTCAGGCTTCGGGGAAGGGTTAGGGTTAGGGTTCGGGCTAGGGTTAGGGTTAGGGGACGGGGACGGTTTAGGGTCCAGGTGAGGGTACGACAACGCTTTAGGGGGAGCGTACGTGTGAGGGCGCGGGTTAGTGTCAGCGTACGGGTTAGGATTAGGGGACGGGTGAGGGTCAGGCTTCGGGGAAGGGTTAGGGTTAGGGTTCGGGCTAGGGTTAGGGTTAGGGGACGGGGACGGTTTAGGGTCCAGGTGAGGGTACGACAACGCTTTAGGGGGAGCGTACGTGTGAGGGCGTGGGTTAGTGTCAGCGTACGGGTTAGGATTAGGGGACGGGTGAGGGTCAGGCTTCGGGGAAGGGTTAGGGTTAGGGTTCGGGCTAGGGTTAGGGTTAGGGGACGGGGACGATTTAGGGTCCAGGTGAGGGTACGACAACGCTTTAGGGGGAGCGTACGTGTGAGGGCGCGGGTTAGTGTCAGCGTACGGGTTAGGATTGGGGACGGGTGAGGGTCAGGCTTCGGGGAAGGGTTAGGGTTAGGGTTCGGGCTAGGGTTAGGGTTAGGGGACGGGGACGGTTTAGGGTCCAGGTGAGGGTACGACAACGCTTTAGGGGGAGCGTACGTGTGAGGGCGCGGGTTAGTGTCAGCGTACGGGTTAGGATTAGGGGATGGTTGAGGGTCAGGCTTCGGGGAAGGGTTAGGGTTAGGGTTCGGGCTAGGGTTAGGGTTAGGGGACGGGGACGGTTTAGGGTCCAGGTGAGGGTACGACAACGCTTTAGGGGGAGCGTACGTGTGAGGGCGCGGGTTAGTGTCAGCGTACGGGTTAGGATTAGGGGACAGGTGAGGGTCAGGCTTCGGGGAAGGGTTAGGGTTAGGGTTCGGGCTAGGGTTAGGTTTAGGGGACGGGGACGATTTAGGGTCCAGGTGAGGGTACGACAACGCTTTAGGGGGAGCGTACGTGTGAGGGCGCGGGTTAGTGTCAGCGTACGGGTTAGGATTGGGGACGGGTGAGGGTCAGGCTTCGGGGAAGGGTTAGGGTTAGGGTTCGGGCTAGGGTTAGGGTTAGGGGACGGGGACGGTTTAGGGTCCAGGTGAGGGTACGACAACGCTTTAGGGGGAGCGTACGTGTGAGGGCGCGGGTTAGTGTCAGCGTACGGGTTAGGATTAGGGGACGGGTGAGGGTCAGGCTTCGGGGAAGGGTTAGGGTTAGGGTTCGGGCTAGGGTTAGGGTTAGGGGACGGGGACGGTTTAGGGTCCAGGTGAGGGTACGACAACGCTTTAGGGGGAGCGTACGTGTGAGGGCGCGGGTTAGTGTCAGCATACGGGTTAGGATTAGGGGACGGGTGAGGGTCAGGCTTCGGGGAAGGGTAGGGTTAGGGTTCGGGCTAGGGTTAGGGTTAGGGGACGGGGACGATTTTGGGTCCAGGTGAGGGTACGACAACGCTTTAGGGGGAGCGTACGTGTGAGGGCGCGGGTTAGTGTCAGCGTACGGGTTAGGATTGGGGACGGGTGAGGGTCAGGCTTCGGGGAAGGGTTAGGGTTAGGGTTCGGGCTAGGGTTAGGGTTAGGGGACGGGGACGGTTTAGGGTCCAGGTGAGGGTACGACAACGCTTTAGGGGGAGCGTACGTGTGAGGGCGCGGGTTAGTGTCAGCGTACGGGTTAGGATTAGGGGACGGGTGAGGGTCAGGCTTTGGTGAAGTGTTAGGGTTAGGGTTCGGTCTAGGGTTAGGGTTAGGGGACGGGGACGGTTTAGGGTCCAGGTGAGGGTACGACAACGCTTTAGGGGGAGCGTACGTGTGAGGGCGCGGGTTAGTGTCAGCGTACGGGTTAGGATTAGGGGACGGGTGAGGGTCAGGCTTCGGGGAAGGGTTAGGGTTAGGGTTCGGGCTAGGGTTAGGGTTAGGGGACGGGGACGGTTTAGGGTCCAGGTGAGGGTACGACAACCCTTTAGGGGGAGCGTACGTGTGAGGGCGCGGGTTAGTGTCAGCGTACGGGTTAGGATTAGGGGACGGGTGAGGGTCAGGCTTCGGGGAAGTGTTAGGGTTAGGGTTCGGGCTAGGGTTAGGGTTAGGGGACGGGGACGGTTTAGGGTCCAGGTGAGGGTACGACAACGCTTTAGGGGGAGCGTACGTGTGAGGGCGCGGGTTAGTGTCAGCGTACGGGTTAGGATTAGGGGACGGGTGAGGGTCAGGCTTCGGGGAAGGGTTAGGGTTAGGGTTCGGGCTAGGGTTAGGGTTAGGGGACGGGGACGGTTTAGGGTCCAGGTGAGGGTACGACAACGCTTTACGGGGAGCGTACGTGTGAGGGCGCGGGTTAGTGTCAGCGTACGGGTTAGGATTAGGGGACGGGTGAGGGTCAGGCTTCGGGGAAGGGTTAGGGTTAGGGTTCGGGCTAGGGTTAGGGTTAGGGGACGGGGACGGTTTAGGGTCCAGGTGAGGGTACGACAACGCTTTAGGGGGAGCGTACGTGTGAGGGCGCGGGTTAGTGTCAGCGTACGGGTTAGGATTAGGGGACGGGTGAGGGTCAGGCTTCGGGGAAGCGTTAGGGTTAGGGTTCGGGCTAGGGTTAGGGTTAGGAAACAGGGACGTTTTAGGGTCCAGGTGAGGGTACGACAACGTTGTAGGGGGAGCGTACGTGTGAGGGCGCGGGTTAGTGTCAGCGTACGGGTTAGGATTAGGGGACGGGTGAGGGTCAGGCTTCGGGGAAGGGTTAGGGTTAGGGTTCGGGCTAGGGTTAGGGTTAGGGGACGGGGACGGTTTAGGGTCCAGGTGAGGGTACGACAACGCTTTAGGGGGTGCGTACGTGTGAGGGCGCGGGTTAGTGTCAGCGTACGGGTTAGGATTAGGGGACGGGTGAGGGTCAGGCTTCGGGGAAGGGTTAGGGTTAGGGTTCGGGCTAGGGTTAGGGTTAGGGGACGGGGACGGTTTAGGGTCCAGGTGAGGGTACGACAACGCTTTAGGGGGAGCGTACGTGTGAGGGCGCGGGTTAGTGTCAGCGTACGGGTTAGGATTAGGGGACGGGTGAGGGTCAGGCTTCGGGGAAGGGTTAGGGTTAGGGTTCGGGCTAGGGTTAGGGTTAGGGGACGGGGACGGTTTAGGGTCCAGGTGAGGGTACGACAACCCTTTAGGGGGAGCGTACGTGTGAGGGCGTGGGTTAGTGTCAGCGTACGGTTTAGGATTAGGGGACGGGTGAGGGTCAGGCTTCGGGGAAGGGTTAGGGTTAGGGTTCGGGCTAGGGTTAGGGTTAGGGGACGGGGACGGTTTAGGGTCCAGGTGAGGGTACGACAACCCTTTAGGGGGAGCGTACGTGTGAGGGCACGGGTTAGTGTCAGCGTACGGGTTAGGATTAGGGGACGGGTGAGGGTCAGGCTTCGGGGAAGTGTTAGGGTTAGGGTTCGGGCTAGGGTTAGGGTTAGGGGACGGGGACGGTTTAGGGTCCAGGTGAGGGTACGACAACGCTTTAGGGGGAGCGTACGTGTGAGGGCGCGGGTTAGTGTCAGCGTACGGGTTAGGATTAGGGGACGGGTGAGGGTCAGGCTTCGGGGAAGGGTTAGGGTTAGGGTTCGGGCTAGGGTTAGGGTTAGGGGACGGGGACGGTTTAGGGTCCAGGTGAGGGTACGACAACGCTTTACGGGGAGCGTACGTGTGAGGGCGTGGGTTAGTGTCAGCGTACGGGTTAGGATTAGGGGACGGGTGAGGGTCAGGCTTCGGGGAAGGGTTAGGGTTAGGGTTCGGGCTAGGGTTAGGGTTAGGGGACGGGGACGGTTTAGGGTCCAGGTGAGGGTACGACAACGCTTTAGGGGGAGCGTACGTGTGAGGGCGCGGGTTAGTGTCAGCGTACGGGTTAGGATTAGGGGACGGGTGAGGGTCAGGCTTCGGGGAAGCGTTAGGGTTAGGGTTCGGGCTAGGGTTAGGGTTAGGAAACAGGGACGTTTTAGGGTCCAGGTGAGGGTACGACAACGTTGTAGGGGGAGCGTACGTGTGAGGGCGCGGGTTAGTGTCAGCGTACGGGTTAGGATTAGGGGACGGGTGAGGGTCAGGCTTCGGGGAAGGGTTAGGGTTAGGGTTCGGGCTAGGGTTAGGGTTAGGGGACGGGGACGGTTTAGGGTCCAGGTGAGGGTACGACAACGCTTTAGGGGGTGCGTACGTGTGAGGGCGCGGGTTAGTGTCAGCGTACGGGTTAGGATTAGGGGACGGGTGAGGGTCAGGCTTCGGGGAAGGGTTAGGGTTAGGGTTCGGGCTAGGGTTAGGGTTAGGGGACGGGGACGGTTTAGGGTCCAGGTGAGGGTACGACAACGCTTTAGGGGGAGCGTACGTGTGAGGGCGCGGGTTAGTGTCAGCGTACGGGTTAGGATTAGGGGACGGGTGAGGGTCAGGCTTCGGGGAAGGGTTAGGGTTAGGGTTCGGGCTAGGGTTAGGGTTAGGGGACGGGGACGGTTTAGGGTCCAGGTGAGGGTACGACAACCCTTTAGGGGGAGCGTACGTGTGAGGGCGTGGGTTAGTGTCAGCGTACGGTTTAGGATTAGGGGACGGGTGAGGGTCAGGCTTCGGGGAAGGGTTAGGGTTAGGGTTCGGGCTAGGGTTAGGGTTAGGGGACGGGGACGGTTTAGGGTCCAGGTGAGGGTACGACAACGCTTTAGGGGGAGCGTACGTGTGAGGGCGCGGGTTAGTGTCAGCGTACGGGTTAGGATTAGGGGACGGGTGAGGGTCAGGCTTCGGGGAAGGGTTAGGGTTAGGGTTCGGGCTAGGGTTAGGGTTAGGGGACGGGGACGGTTTAGGGTCCAGGTGAGGGTACGACAACCCTTTAGGGGGAGCGTACGTGTGAGGGCGCGGGTTAGTGTCAGCGTACGGGTTAGGATTAGGGGACGGGTGAGGGTCAGGCTTCGGGGAAGGGTTAGGGTTAGGGTTCGGGCTAGGGTTAGGGTTAGGAAACGGGGACGGTTTAGGGTCCAGGTGAGGGTACGACAACGTTGTAGGGGGAGCGTACGTGTGAGGGCGCGGGTTAGTGTCAGCGTACGGGTTAGGATTAGGGGACGGGTGACGGTCAGGCTTCGGGGAAGGGTTAGGGTTAGAGTTCGGGCTAGGGTTACGGTTAGGGGACGGGGACGGTTTAGGGTCCAGGTGAGGGTACGACAACGCTTTAGGGGGAGCGTACGTGTGAGGGCGCGGGTTAGTGTCAGCGTACGGGTTAGGATTAGGGGACGGGTGAGGGTCAGGCTTCGGGGAAGGGTTAGGGTTAGGGTTCGGGCTAGGGTTAGGGTTAGGGGACGGGGACGGTTTAGGGTCCAGGTGAGGGTACGACAACGCTTTAGGGGGAGCGTACGTGTGAGGGCGCGGGTTAGTGTCAGCGTACGGGTTAGGATTAGGGGACGGGTGAGGGTCAGGCTTCGGGGAAGGGTTAGGGTTAGGGTTCGGGCTAGGGTTAGGGTTAGGGGACGGGGACGGTTTAGGGTCCAGGTGAGGGTACGACAATGCTTTAGGGGGAGCGTACGTGTGAGGGCGCGGGTTAGTGTCAGCGTACGGGTTAGGATTAGGGGACGGGTGAGGGTCAGGCTTCGGGGAAGGGTTAGGTTTAGGGTTCGGGCTAGGGTTAGGGTTAGGGGACGGGGACGGTTTAGGGTCCAGGTGAGGGTACGACAACGCTTTAGGGGGAGCGTACGTGTGAGGGCGCGGGTTAGTGTCAGCGTACGGGTTAGGATTAGGGGACGGCTGAGGGTCAGGCTTCGGGGAAGGGTTAGGGTTAGGGTTCGGGCTAGGGTTAGGGTTAGGGGACGGGGACGGTTTAGGGTCCAGGTGAGGGTACGACAACCCTTTAGGGGGAGCGTACGTGTGAGGGCGCGGGTTAGTGTCAGCGTACGGGTTAGGATTAGGGGACGGGTGAGGGTCAGGCTTCGGGGAAGGTTTAGGGTTCGGGCTAGGGTTAGGGTTAGGGGACGGGGACGGTTTAGGGTCCAGGTGAGGGTACGACAACGCTTCAGGGGGAGCGTCCGTGTGAGGGCGCGGGTTAGTGTCAGCGTACGGGTTAGGATTAGGGGACGGGTGAGGGTCAGGCTTCGGGGAAGGGTTAGGGTTAGGGTTCGGGCTAGGGTTAGGGTTAGGGGACGGGGACGGTTTAGGGTCCAGGTGAGGGTACGACAACGCTTTAAGGGGAGCGTACGTGTGAGGGCGTGGGTTAGTGTCAGCGTACGGGTTAGGATTAGGGGACGGCTGAGGGTCAGGCTTCGGGGAAGGGTTAGGGTTAGGCTTCGGGCTAGGGTTAGGGTTAGGGGACGGGGACGGTTTAGGGTCCAGGTGAGGGTACGACAACGCTCTAGGGGGAGCGTACGTGTGAGGGCGCGGGTTAGTGTCAGCGTACGGGTTAGGATTAGGGGACGGCTGAGGGTCAGGCTTCGGGGAAGGGTTAGGGTTAGGCTTCGGGCTAGGGTGAGGGTTAGGGGACGGGGACGGTTTAGGGTCCAGGTGAGGGTACGACAACGCTCTAGGGGGAGCGTACGTGTGAGGGCGCGGGTTAGTGTCAGCGTACGGGTTAGGATTAGGGGACGGCTGAGGGTCAGGCTTCGGGGAAGGGTTAGGGTTAGGCTTCGGGCTAGGGTTAGGGTTAGGGGACGGGGACGGTTTAGGGTCCAGGTGAGGGTACGACAACGCTCTAGGGGGAGAGTACGTGTGAGGGCGCGGGTTAGTGTCAGCGTACGGGTTAGGATTAGGGGACGGCTGAGGGTCAGGCTTCGGGGAAGGGTTAGGGTTAGGCTTCGGGCTAGGGTTAGGGTTAGGGGACGGGGACGGTTTAGGGTCCAGGTGAGGGTACGACAACGCTCTAGGGGGAGCGTACGTGTGAGGGCGCGGGTTAGTGTCAGCGTACGGGTTAGGATTAGGGGACGGCTGAGGGTCAGGCTTCGGGGAAGGGTTAGGGTTAGGCTTCGGGCTAGGGTTAGGGTTAGGGGACGGGGACGGTTTAGGGTCCAGGTGAGGGTACGACAACGCTCTAGGGGGAGCGTACGTGTGAGGGCGCGGGTTAGTGTCAGCGTACGGGTTAGGATTAGGGGACGGCTGAGGGTCAGGCTTCGGGGAAGGGTTAGGGTTAGGCTTCTGGCTAGGGTTAGGGTTAGGGTTAGTGGACGGGGACGGTTTAGGGCCCAGGTGAGGGTACGACAACGCTCTAGGGGGAGCGTACGTGTGAGGGCGCGGGTTAGTGTCAGCGTACGGGTTAGGATTAGGGGACGGCTGAGGGTCAGGCTTCGGGGAAGGGTTAGGGTTAGGCTTCGGGCTAGGGTTAGGGTTAGGGGACGGGGACGGTTTAGGGTCCAGGTGAGGGTACGACAACGCTCTGGGGGAGCGTACGTGTGAGGGCGCGGGTTAGTGTCAGCGTACGGGTTAGGATTAGGGGACGGCTGAGGGTCAGGCTTCGGGGAAGGGTTAGGGTTAGGCTTCGGGCTAGGGTTAGGGTTAGGGGACGGGGACGGTTTAGGGTCCAGGTGAGGGTACGACAACGCTCTAGGGGGAGCGTACGTGTGAGGGCGCGGGTTAGTGTCAGCGTACGGGTTAGGATTAGGGGACGGCTGAGGGTCAGGCTTCGGGGAAGGGTTAGGGTTAGGCTTCGGGCTAGGGTTAGGGTTAGGGGACGGGGACGGTTTAGGGTCCAGGTGAGGGTACGACAACGCTCTAGGGGGAGCGTACGTGTGAGGGCGCGGGTTAGTGTCAGCGTACGGGTTAGGATTAGGGGACGGCTGAGGGTCAGGCTTCGGGGAAGGGTTAGGGTTAGGCTTCGGGCTAGGGTTAGGGTTAGGGGACGGGGACGGTTTAGGGTCCAGGTGAGGGTACGACAACGCTCTAGGGGGAGCGTACGTGTGAGGGCGCGGGTTAGTGTCAGCGTACGGGTTAGGATTAGGGGACGCCTGAGGGTCAGGCTTCGGGGAAGGGTTAGGGTTAGGCTTCGGGCTAGGGTTAGGGTTAGGGGACGGGGACGGTTTAGGGTCCAGGTGAGGGTACGACAACGCTCTAGGGGGAGCGTACGTGTGAGGGCGCGGGTTAGTGTCAGCGTACGGGTTAGGATTAGGGGACGCCTGAGGGTCAGGCTTCGGGGAAGGGTTAGGGTTAGGCTTCGGGCTAGGGTTAGGGTTAGGGGACGGGGACGGTTTAGGGTCCAGGTGAGGGTACGACAACGCTCTAGGGGGAGCGTACGTGTGAGGGCGCGGGTTAGTGTCAGCGTACGGGTTAGGATTAGGGGACGGCTGAGGGTCAGGCTTCGGGGAAGGGTTAGGGTTAGGCTTCGGGCTAGGGTTAGGGTTAGGGGACGGGGACGGTTTAGGGTCCAGGTGAGGGTACGACAACGCTCTAGGGGGAGCGTACGTGTGAGGGCGCGGGTTAGTGTCAGCGTACGGGTTAGGATTAGGGGACGGCTGAGGGTCAGGCTTCGGGGAAGGGTTAGGGTTAGTCTTCGGGCTAGGGTTAGGGTTAGGGGACGGGGACGGTTTAGGGTCCAGGTGAGGGTACGACAACGCTCTAGGGGGAGCGTACGTGTGAGGGCGCGGGTTAGTGTCAGCGTACGGGTTAGGATTAGGGGACGGCTGAGGGTCAGGCTTCGGGGAAGGGTTAGGGTTAGGGTTCGGGCTAGGGTTAGGGTTAGGGGACGGGGACGGTTTAGGGTCCAGGTGAGGGTACGACAACGCTCTAGGGGGAGCGTACGTGTGAGGGCGCGGGTTAGTGTCAGCGTACGGGTTAGGATTAGGGGACGGCTGAGGGTCAGGCTTCGGGGAAGGGTTAGGGTTAGGGTTCGGGCTAGGGTTAGGGTTAGGGGACGGGGACGGTTTAGGGTCCAGGTGAGGGTACGACAACGCTCTAGGGGGAGCGTACGTGTGAGGGCGCGGGTTAGTGTCAGCGTACGGGTTAGGATTAGGGGACGGCTGAGGGTCAGGCTTCGGGGAAGGGTTAGGGTTAGGGTTTGGGCTAGGGTTAGGGTTAGGGGACGGGGACGGTTTAGGGTCCAGGTGAGGGTACGACAACGCTCTAGGGGGAGCGTACGTGTGAGGGCGCGGGTTAGTGTCAGCGTTCGGGTTAGGATTAGGGGACGGCTGAGGGTCAGGCTTCGGGGAAGGGTTAGGGTTAGGGTTCGGGCTAGGGTTAGGGTTAGGGGACGGGGACGGTTTAGGGTCCAGGTGAGGGTACGACAATGTTCTAGGGGGAGCGTACGTGTGAGGGCGCGGGTTAGTGTCAGCGTACGGGTTAGGATTAGGGGACGGCTGAGGGTCAGGCTTCGGGGAAGGGTTAGGGTTAGGCTTCGGGCTAGGGTTAGGTTTAGGGG
This sequence comes from Globicephala melas, assembly GCF_963455315.2. NCBI lineage: Eukaryota > Metazoa > Chordata > Mammalia > Artiodactyla > Delphinidae > Globicephala > Globicephala melas. Next base: position 31,687 of record NW_027207362.1, on the reverse strand, counting down.
ACGGGGACGGTTTAGGGTCCAGGTGAGGGTACGACAACGCTCTAGGGGGAGCGTACGTGTGAGGGCGCGGGTTAGTGTCAGGATACGGGTTAGGATTAGGGGACGGCTGAGGGTCAGGCTTCGGGGAAGGGTTAGGGTTAGGCTTCGGGCTAGGGTTAGGGTTAGGGGACGGGGACGGTTTAGGGTCCAGGTGAGGGTACGACAACGCTCTAGGGGGAGCGTACGTGTGAGGGCGCGGGTTAGTGTCAGCGTACGGGTTAGGATTAGGGGACGGCTGAGGGTCAGGCTTCGGGGAAGGGTTAGGGTTAGGGTTCGGGCTAGGGGACGGGGACGGTTTAGGGTCCCGGTGAGGGTACGACAACGCTCTAGGGGGAGCGTACGTGTGAGGGCGCGGGTTAGTGTCAGCGTACGGGTTAGGATTAGGGGACGGCTGAGGGTCAGGCTTCGGGGAAGGGTTAAGGTTAGGGTTCGGGCTAGGGTTAGGGTTAGGGGACGGGGACGGTTTAGGGTCCAGGTGAGGGTACGACAACGCTCTAGGGGGAGCGTACGTGTGAGGGCGCGGGTTAGTGTCAGCGTACGGGTTAGGATTAGGGGACGGCTGAGGGTCAGGCTTCGGGGAAGGGTTAGGGTTAGGGTTTGGGCTAGGGTTAGGGTTAGGGGACGGGGACGGTTTAGGGTCCAGGTGAGGGTACGACAACGCTCTAGGGGGAGCGTACGTGTGAGGGCGCGGGTTAGTGTCAGCGTTCGGGTTAGGATTAGGGGACGGCTGAGGGTCAGGCTTCGGGGAAGGGTTAGGGTTAGGGTTCGGGCTAGGGTTAGGGTTAGGGGACGGGGACGGTTTAGGGTCCAGGTGAGGGTACGACAATGTTCTAGGGGGAGCGTACGTGTGAGGGCGCGGGTTAGTGTCAGCGTACGGGTTAGGATTAGGGGACGGCTGAGGGTCAGGCTTCGGGGAAGGGTTAGGGTTAGGCTTCGGGCTAGGGTTAGGTTTAGGGGACGGGGACGGTTTAGGGTCCAGGTGAGGGTACGACAACGCTCTAGGGGGAGCGTACGTGTGAGGGCGCGGGTTAGTGTCAGGATACGGGTTAGGATTAGGGGACGGCTGAGGGTCAGGCTTCGGGGAAGGGTTAGGGTTAGGCTTCGGGCTAGGGTTAGGGTTAGGGGACGGGGACGGTTTAGGGTCCAGGTGAGGGTACGACAACGCTCTAGGGGGAGCGTACGTGTGAGGGCGCGGGTTAGTGTCAGCGTACGGGTTAGGATTAGGGGACGGCTGAGGGTCAGGCTTCGGGGAAGTGTTAGGGTTAGGGTTCGGGCTAGGGGACGGGGACGGTTTAGGGTCCCGGTGAGGGTACGACAACGCTCTAGGGGGAGCGTACGTGTGAGGGCGCGGGTTAGTGTCAGCGTACGGGTTAGGATTAGGGGACGGCTGAGGGTCAGGCTTCGGGGAAGGGTTAGGGTTAGGCTTCGGGCTAGGGTTAGGGTTAGGGGACGGGGACGGTTTAGGGTCCAGGTGAGGGTACGACAACGCTCTAGGGGGAGCGTACGTGTGAGGGCGCGGGTTAGTGTCAGCGTACGGGTTAGGATTAGGGGACGGCTGAGGGTCAGGCTTCGGGGAAGGGTTAGGGTTAGGCTTCGGGCTAGGGTTAGGGTTAGGGGACGGGGACGGTTTAGGGTCCAGGTGAGGGTACGACAACGCTCTAGGGGGAGCGTACGTGTGAGGGCGCGGGTTAGTGTCAGCGTACGGGTTAGGATTAGGGGACGGCTGAGGGTCAGGCTTCGGGGAAGGTTTAGGGTTAGGCTTCGGGCTAGGGTTAGGGTTAGGGGACGGGGACGGTTTAGGGTCAAGGTGAGGGTACGACAACGCTCTAGGGGGAGCGTACGTGTGAGGGCGCGGGTTAGTGTCAGCGTACGGGTTAGGATTAGGGGACGGCTGAGGGTCAGGCTTCGGGGAAGGGTTAGGGTTAGGCTTCGGGCTAGGGTTAGGGTTAGGGGACGGGGACGGTTTAGGGTCCAGGTGAGGGTACGACAACGCTCTAGGGGGAGCGTACGTGTGAGGGCGCGGGTTAGTGTCAGCGTACGGGTTAGGATTAGGGGACGGCTGAGGGTCAGGCTTCGGGGAAGGGTTAGGGTTAGGCTTCGGGCTAGGGTTAGGGTTAGGGGACGGGGACGGTTTAGGGTCCAGGTGAGGGTACGACAACGCTCTAGGGGGAGCGTACGTGTGAGGGCGCGGGTTAGTGTCAGCGTACGGGTTAGGATTAGGGGACGGCTGAGGGTCAGGCTTCGGGGAAGGGTTAGGGTTAGGCTTCGGGCTAGGGTTAGGGTTAGGGGACGGGGACGGTTTAGAGTCCAGGTGAGGGTACGACAACGCTCTAGGGGGAGCGTACGTGTGAGGGCGCGGGTTAGTGTCAGCGTACGGGTTAGGATTAAGGGACGGGTGAGGGTCAGGCTTCGGGGAAGGGTTAGGGTTAGGCTTCGGGCTAGGTTTAGGGTTAGGGGACGGGGACGGTTTAGGGTCCAGGTGAGGGTACGACAACGCTCTAGGGGGAGCGTACGTGTGAGGGCGCGGGTTAGTGTCAGCGTACGGGTTAGGATTAGGGGACGGCTGAGGGTCAGGCTTCGGGGAAGGGTTAGGGTTAGGGTTCGGGCTAGGGTTAGGGTTAGGGGACGGGGACGGTTTAGGGTCCAGGTGAGGGTACGACAACGCTCTAGGGGGAGCGTACGTGTGAGGGCGCGGGTTAGTGTCAGCGTACGGGTTAGGATTAGGGGACGCCTGAGGGTCAGGCTTCGGGGAAGGGTTAGGGTTAGGGTTCGGGCTAGGGTTAGGGTTAGGGGACGGGGACGGTTTAGGGTCCAGGTGAGGGTACGACAACGCTCTAGGGGGAGCGTACGTGTGAGGGCGCGGGTTAGTGTCAGCGTACGGGTTAGGATTAGGGGACGGCTGAGGGTCAGGCTTCGGGGAAGGGTTAGGGTTAGGCTTCGGGCTAGGGTTAGGGTTAGGGGACGGGGACGGTTTAGGGTCCAGGTGAGGGTACGACAACGCTCTAGGGGGAGCGTACGTGTGAGGGCGCGGGTTAGTGTCAGCGTACGGGTTAGGATTAGGGGACGGCTGAGGGTCAGGCTTCGGGGAAGTGTTAGGGTTAGGCTTCGGGCTAGGGTTAGGGTTAGGGGACGGGGACGGTTTAGGGTCCAGGTGAGGGTACGACAACGCTCTAGGGGGAGCGTACGTGTGAGGGCGCGGGTTAGTGTCAGCGTACGGGTTAGGATTAGGGGACGGCTGAGGGTCAGGCTTCGGGGAAGGGTTAGGGTTAGGCTTCGGGCTAGGGTTAGGGTTAGGGGACGGGGACGGTTTAGGGTCCAGGTGAGGGTACGACAACGCTCTAGGGGGAGCGTACGTGTGAGGGCGCGGGTTAGTGTCAGCGTACGGGTTAGGATTAGGGGACGGCTGAGGGTCAGGCTTCGGGGAAGGGTTAGGGTTAGGGTTCGGGCAAGGGTTAGGGTTAGGGGACGGGGACGGTTTAGGGTCCAGGTGAGGGTACGACAACGCTCTAGGGGGAGCGTACGTGTGAGGGCGCGGGTTAGTGTCAGCATACGGGTTAGGATTAGGGGACGGCTGAGGGTCAGGCTTCGGGGAAGGGTTAGGGTTAGGGTTTGGGCTAGGGTTAGGGTTAGGGGACGGGGACGGTTTAGGGTCCAGGTGAGGGTACGACAACGCTCTAGGGGGAGCGTACGTGTGAGGGCGCGGGTTAGTGTCAGCGTTCGGGTTAGGATTAGGGGACGGCTGAGGGTCAGGCTTCGGGGAAGGGTTAGGGTTAGGGTTCGGGCTAGGGTTAGGGTTAGGGGACGGGGACGGTTTAGGGTCCAGGTGAGGGTACGACAACGTTCTAGGGGGAGCGTACGTGTGAGGGCGCGGGTTAGTGTCAGCGTACGGGTTAGGATTAGGGGACGGCTGAGGGTCAGGCTTCGGGGAAGGGTTAGTGTTAGGCTTTGGGCTAGGGTTAGGGTTAGGGGACGGGGACGGTTTAGGGTCCAGGTGAGGGTACGACAACGCTCTAGGGGGAGCGTACGTGTGAGGGCGCGGGTTAGTGTCAGGATACGGGTTAGGATTAGGGGACGGCTGAGGGTCAGGCTTCGGGGAAGGGTTAGGGTTAGGCTTCGGGCTAGGGTTAGGGTTAGGGGACGGGGACAGTTTAGGGTCCAGGTGAGGGTACGACAACGCTCTAGGGGGAGCGTACGTGTGAGGGCGCGGGTTAGTGTCAGCGTACGGGTTAGGATTAGGGGACGGCTGAGGGTCAGGCTTCGGGGAAGTGTTAGGGTTAGGGTTCGGGCTAGGGTTAGGGTTAGGGGACGGGGACGGTTTAGGGTCCCGGTGAGGGTACGACAACGCTCTAGGAGGAGCGTACGTGTGAGGGCACGGGTTAGTGTCAGCATACGGGTTAGGATTAGGGGACGGCTGAGGGTCAGGCTTCGGGGAAGGGTTAGGGTTAGGCTTCGGGCTAGGGTTAGGGTTAGGGGACGGGGACGGTTTAGGGTCCAGGTGAGGGTACGACAACGCTCTAGGGGGAGCGTACGTGTGAGGGCGCGGGTTAGTGTCAGCGTACGGGTTAGGATTAGGGGACGGCTGAGGGTCAGGCTTCGGGGAAGTGTTAGGGTTAGGCTTCGGGCTAGGGTTAGGATTAGGGGACGGGGACGGTTTAGGGTCCAGGTGAGGGTACGACAACGCTCTAGGGGGAGTGTACGTGTGAGGGCGCGGTTTAGTGTCAGCGTACGGGTTAGGATTAGGGGACGGCTGAGGGTCAGGCTTCGGGGAAGGGTTAGGGTTAGGCTTCGGGCTAGGGTTAGGGTTAGGGGACGGGGACGGTTTAGGGTCCAGGTGAGGGTACGACAACCCTTTATGGGGAGCGTACGTGTGAGGGCGCGGGTTAGTGTCAGCGTACGGGTTAGGATTAGGGGACGGCTGAGGGTCAGGCTTCGGGGAAGGGTTAGGGTTAGGGTTCGGGCTAGGGTTAGGGTTAGGGGACGGGGACGGTTTAGGGTCCAGGTGAGGGTACGACAACGCTTTAGGGGGAGCGTACGTGTGAGGGCGCGGGTTAGTGTCAGCGTACGGGTTAGGATTAGGGGACGGGTGAGGGTCAGGCTTCGGGGAAGGGTTAGGGTTAGGGTTCGGGCTAGGTTTACGGTTAGGGGACGGGGACGGTTTAGGGTCCAAGTGAGGGTACGACAACGCTTTAGGGGGAGCGTACGTGTGAGGGCGCGGGTTAGTGTCAGCGTACGGGTTAGGATTAGGGGACGGGTGAGGGTCAGGCTTCGGGGAAGGGTTAGGGTTAGGGTTCGGGCTAGGGTTAGGGTTAGGGGACGGGGAAGGTTTAGGGTCCAGGTGAGGGTACGACAACGCTTTAGGGGGAGCGTACATGTGAGGGCGCGGGTTAGTGTCAGCGTACGGGTTAGGATTAGGGGACGGGTGAGGGTCAGGCTTCGGGGAAGGGTTAGGGTTAGGGTTCGGGCTAGGGTTAGGGTTAGGAAACGGGGACGGTTTAGGGTCCAGGTGAGGGTACGACAACGTTGTAGGGGGAGCGTACGTGTGATGGCGCGGGTTAGTGTCAGCGTACGGGTTAGGATTAGGGGACGGGTGAGGGTCAGGCTTCGGGGAAGGGTTAGGGTTAGGGTTCGGGCTAGGGTTAGGGTTAGGGGACGGGGACGGTTTAGGGTCCAGGTGAGGGTACGACAACGCTTTAGGGGGAGCGTACGTGTGAGGGCGCGGGTTAGTGTTAGCGTACGGGTTAGGATTAGGGGACGGGTGAGGGTCAGGCTTCGGGGAAGGGTTAGGGTTAAGGTTCGGGCTAGGGTTAGGGTTAGGGGACGGGGACGGTTTAGTGTCCAGGTGAGGGTACGACAACGCTCTATGGGGAGCGTACGTGTGAGGGCGCGGGTTAGTGTCAGCGTACGGGTTGGGTTTAGGGGACGGCTGAGGGTCAGGCTTCGGGGAAGGGTTAGGGTTAGGGTTCGGGCTAGGGTTAGGGTTAGGGGACAGGGACGGTTTAGGGTCCAGGTGAGGGTACGACAACGCTCTAGGGGGATCGTACGTGTGAGGGCGCGGGTTAGTGTCAGCGTACGGGTTAGGATTAGGGGACGGCTGAGGGTCAGGCTTCGGGGAAGGGTTAGGTTTAGGCTTCGGGCTAGGGTTAGGGTTAGGGGACGGGGACGGTTTAGGGTCCAGGTGAGGGTACGACAACGCTCTAGGGGGAGCGTACGTGTGAGGGCGCGGGTTAGTGTCAGCGTACGGGTTAGGATTAGGGGACGGGTGAGGGTCAGGCTTCGGGGAAGGGTTAGGGTTAGGGTTCGGGCTAGGGTTAGGGTTAGGAAACGGGGACGGTTTAGGGTCCAGGTGAGGGTACGACAACGTTGTAGGGGGAGCGTACGTGTGAGGGCGCGGGTTAGTGTCAGCGTACGGGATAGGATTAGGGGACGGGTGAGGGTCAGGCTTCGGGGAAGGTTTAGGGTTAGGGTTCGGGCTAGGGTTAGGGTTAGGGGACGGGGATGGTTTAGGGTCCAGGTGAGGGTACGACAACGCTTTAGGGGGAGCGTACGTGTGAGGGCGCGGGTTAGTGTCAGCGTACGGGTTAGGATTAGGGGACGGGTGAGGGTCAGGCTTCGGGGAAGGGTTAGGGTTAGGGTTCGGGCTAGGGTTAGGGTTAGGGGACGGGGACGGTTTAGGGTCCAGGTGAGGGTACGACAACGCTTTAGGGGGAGCGTACGTGTGAGGGCGCGGGTTAGTGTCAGCGTACGGGTTAGGATTAGGGGACGGGTGAGCGTCAGGCTTCGTGGAAGGGTTAGGGTTAGGGTTCGGGCTAGGGTTAGGGTTAGGGGACGGGGACGGTTTAGGGTCCAGGTGAGGGTACGACAACGCTTTAGGGGGAGCGTACGTGTGAGGGCGCGGGTTAGTGTCAGCGTACGGGTTAGGATTAGGGGACGGGTGAGGGTCAGGCTTCGGGGAAGGGTTAGGGTTAGGGTTCGGGCTAGGGTTAGGGTTAGGGGACGGGGACGGTTTAGGGTCCAGGTGAGGGTACGACAACGCTTTAGGGGGAGCGTACGTGTGAGGGCGCGGGTTAGTGTCAGCGTACGGGTTAGGATTAGGGGACGGGTGAGCGTCAGGCTTCGGGGAAGGGTTAGGGTTAGGGTTCGGTCTAGGGTTAGGTTTAGGGGACGGGGACGGTTTAGGGTCCAGGTGAGGGTACGACAACGCTTTAGGGGGAGCGTACGTGTGAGGGCGTGGGTTAGTGTCAGCGTACGGGTTAGGATTAGGGGACGGGTGAGGGTCAGGCTTCGGGGAAGGTTTAGGGTTCGGGCTAGGGTTAGGGTTAGGGGACGGGGACGGTTTAGGGTCCAGGTGAGGGTACGACAACGCTTCAGGGGGAGCGTCCGTGTGAGAGCGCGGGTTAGTGTCAGCGTACGGGTTAGGATTAGGGGACGGGTGAGGGTCAGGCTTCGGGGAAGGGTTAGGGTTAGGGTTCGGGCTAGGGTTAGGGTTAGGGGACGGGGACGGTTTAGGGTCCAGGTGAGGGTACGACAACGCTTTAAGGGGAGCGTACGTGTGAGGGCGTGGGTTAGTGTCAGCGTACGGGTTAGGATTAGGGGACGGCTGAGGGTCAGGCTTCGGGGAAGGGTTAGGGTTAGGCTTCGGGCTAGGGTTAGGGTTAGGGGACGGGGACGGTTTAGGGTCCAGGTGAGGGTACGACAACGCTCTAGGGGGAGCGTACGTGTGAGGGCGCGGGTTAGTGTCAGCGTACGGGTTAGGATTAGGGGACGGCTGAGGGTCAGGCTTCGGGGAAGGGTTAGGGTTAGGCTTCGGGCTAGGGTTAGGGTTAGGGGACGGGGACGGTTTAGGGTCCAGGTGAGGGTACGACAACGCTCTAGGGGGAGCGTACGTGTGAGGGCGCGGGTTAGTGTCAGCGTACGGGTTAGGATTAGGGGACGGCTGAGGGTCAGGCTTCGGGGAAGGGTTAGGGTTAGGCTTCGGGCTAGGGTTAGGGTTAGGGGACGGGGACGGTTTAGGGTCCAGGTGAGGGTACGACAACGCTCTAGGGGGAGCGTACGTGTGAGGGCGCGGGTTAGTGTCAGCGTACGGGTTAGGATTAGGGGACGGCTGAGGGTCAGGCTTCGGGGAAGGGTTAGGGTTAGGCTTCGGGCTAGGGTTAGGGTTAGGGGACGGGGACGGTTTAGGGTCCAGGTGAGGGTACGACAACGCTCTAGGGGGAGCGTACGTGTGAGGGCGCGGGTTAGTGTCAGCGTACGGGTTAGGATTAGGGGACGGCTGAGGGTCAGGCTTCGGGGAAGGGTTAGGGTTAGGCTTCGGGCTAGGGTTAGGGTTAGGGGACGGGGACGGTTTAGGGCCCAGGTGAGGGTACGACAACGCTCTAGGGGGAGCGTACGTGTGAGGGCGCGGGTTAGTGTCAGCGTACGGGTTAGGATTAGGGGACGGCTGAGGGTCAGGCTTCGGGGAAGGGTTAGGGTTAGGCTTCGGGCTAGGGTTAGGGTTAGGGGACGGGGACGGTTTAGGGTCCAGGTGAGGGTACGACAACGCTCTAGGGGGAGCGTACGTGTGAGGGCGCGGGTTAGTGTCAGCGTACGGGTTAGGATTAGGGGACGGCTGAGGGTCAGGCTTCGGGGAAGGGTTAGGGTTAGGCTTCGGGCTAGGGTTAGGGTTAGGGGACGGGGACGGTTTAGGGTCCAGGTGAGGGTACGACAACGCTCTAGGGGGAGCGTACGTGTGAGGGCGCGGGTTAGTGTCAGCGTACGGGTTAGGATTAGGGGACGGCTGAGGGTCAGGCTTCGGGGAAGGGTTAGGGTTAGGCTTCGGGCTAGGGTTAGGGTTAGGGGACGGGGACGGTTTAGGGTCCAGGTGAGGGTACGACAACGCTCTAGGGGGAGCGTACGTGTGAGGGCGCGGGTTAGTGTCAGCGTACGGGTTAGGATTAGGGGACGGCTGAGGGTCAGGCTTCGGGGAAGGGTTAGGGTTAGGCTTCGGGCTAGGGTTAGGGTTAGGGGACGGGGACGGTTTAGGGTCCAGGTGAGGGTACGACAACGCTCTAGGGGGAGCGTACGTGTGAGGGCGCGGGTTAGTGTCAGCGTACGGGTTAGGATTAGGGGACGGCTGAGGGTCAGGCTTCGGGGAAGGGTTAGGGTTAGGCTTCGGGCTAGGGTTAGGGTTAGGGGACGGGGACGGTTTAGGGTCCAGGTGAGGGTACGACAACGCTCTAGGGGGAGCGTACGTGTGAGGGCGCGGGTTAGTGTCAGCGTACGGGTTAGGATTAGGGGACGGCTGAGGGTCAGGCTTCGGGGAAGGGTTAGGGTTAGGGTTCGGGCTAGGGTTAGGGTTAGGGGACGGGGACGGTTTAGGGTCCAGGTGAGGGTACGACAACGCTCTAGGGGGAGCGTACGTGTGAGGGCGCGGGTTAGTGTCAGCGTACGGGTTAGGATTAGGGGACGCCTGAGGGTCAGGCTTCGGGGAAGGGTTAGGGTTAGGCTTCGGGCTAGGGTTAGGGTTAGGGGACGGGGACGGTTTAGGGTCCAGGTGAGGGTACGACAACGCTCTAGGGGGAGCGTACGTGTGAGGGCGCGGGTTAGTGTCAGCGTACGGGTTAGGATTAGGGGACGGCTGAGGGTCAGGCTTCGGGGAAGGGTTAGGGTTAGGCTTCGGGCTAGGGTTAGGGTTAGGGGACGGGGACGGTTTAGGGTCCAGGTGAGGGTACGACAACGCTCTAGGGGGAGCGTACGTGTGAGGGCGCGGGTTAGTGTCAGCGTACGGGTTAGGATTAGGGGACGGCTGAGGGTCAGGCTTCGGGGAAGGGTTAGGGTTAGTCTTCGGGCTAGGGTTAGGGTTAGGGGACGGGGACGGTTTAGGGTCCAGGTGAGGGTACGACAACGCTCTAGGGGGAGCGTACGTGTGAGGGCGCGGGTTAGTGTCAGCGTACGGGTTAGGATTAGGGGACGGCTGAGGGTCAGGCTTCGGGGAAGGGTTAGGGTTAGGGTTCGGGCTAGGGTTAGGGTTAGGGGACGGGGACGGTTTAGGGTCCAGGTGAGGGTACGACAACGCTCTAGGGGGAGCGTACGTGTGAGGGCGCGGGTTAGTGTCAGCGTACGGGTTAGGATTAGGGGACGGCTGAGGGTCAGGCTTCGGGGAAGGGTTAGGGTTAGGGTTCGGGCAAGGGTTAGGGTTAGGGGACGGGGACGGTTTAGGGTCCAGGTGAGGGTACGACAACGCTCTAGGGGGAGCGTACGTGTGAGGGCGCGGGTTAGTGTCAGCGTACGGGTTAGGATTAGGGGACGGCTGAGGGTCAGGCTTCGGGGAAGGGTTAGGGTTAGGGTTTGGGCTAGGGTTAGGGTTAGGGGACGGGGACGGTTTAGGGTCCAGGTGAGGGTACGACAACGCTCTAGGGGGAGCGTACGTGTGAGGGCGCGGGTTAGTGTCAGCGTTCGGGTTAGGATTAGGGGACGGCTGAGGGTCAGGCTTCGGGGAAGGGTTAGGGTTAGGGTTCGGGCTAGGGTTAGGGTTAGGGGACGGGGACGGTTTAGGGTCCAGGTGAGGGCACGACAACGTTCTAGGGGGAGCGTACGTGTGAGGGCGCGGGTTAGTGTCAGCGTACGGGTTAGGATTAGGGGACGGCTGAGGGTCAGGCTTCGGGGAAGGGTTAGGGTTAGGCTTCGGGCTAGGGTTAGGGTTAGGGGACGGGGACGGTTTAGGGTCCAGGTGAGGGTACGACAACGCTCTAGGGGGAGCGTACGTGTGAGGGCGCGGGTTAGTGTCAGGATACGGGTTAGGATTAGGGGACGGCTGAGGGTCAGGCTTCGGGGAAGGGTTAGGGTTAGGCTTCGGGCTAGGGTTAGGGTTAGGGGACGGGGACGGTTTAGGGTCCAGGTGAGGGTACGACAACGCTCTAGGGGGAGCGTACGTGTGAGGGCGCGGGTTAGTGTCAGCGTACGGGTTAGGATTAGGGGACGGCTGAGGGTCAGGCTTCGGGGAAGTGTTAGGGTTAGGGTTCGGGCTAGGGTTAGGGTTAGGGGACGGGGACGGTTTAGGGTCCCGGTGAGGGTACGACAACGCTCTAGGGGGAGCGTACGTGTGAGGGCGCGGGTTAGTGTCAGCGTACGGGTTAGGATTAGGGGACGGCTGAGGGTCAGGCTTCTGGGAAGGGTTAGGGTTAGGCTTCGGGCTAGGGTAAGGGTTAGGGGACGGGGACGGTTTAGGGTCCAGGTGAGGGTACGACAACGCTCTAGGGGGAGCGTACGTGTGAGGGCGCGGGTTAGTGTCAGCGTACGGGTTAGGATTAGGGGACGGCTGAGGGTCAGGCTTCGGGGAAGTGTTAGGGTTAGGCTTCGGGCTAGGGTTAGGGTTAGGGGACGGGGACGGTTTAGGGTCCAGGTGAGGGTACGACAACGCTCTAGGGGGAGCGTACGTGTGAGGGCGCGGGTTAGTGTCAGCGTACGGGTTAGGATTAGGGGACGGCTGAGGGTCAGGCTTCGGGGAAGGGTTAGGGTTAGGCTTCGGGCTAGGGTTAGGGTTAGGGGACGGGGACGGTTTAGGGTCCAGGTGAGGGTACGACAACGCTCTAGGGGGAGCGTACGTGTGAGGGCGCGGGTTAGTGTCAGCGTACGGGTTAGGATTAGGGGACGCCTGAGGGTCAGGCTTCGGGGAAGGGTTAGGGTTAGGGTTCGGGCTAGGGTTAGGGTTAGGGGACGGGGACGGTTTAGGGTCCAGGTGAGGGTACGACAACGCTCTAGGGGGAGCGTACGTGTGAGGGCGCGGGTTAGTGTCAGCGTACGGGTTAGGATTAGGGGACGGCTGAGGGTCAGGCTTCGGGGAAGGGTTAGGGTTAGGCTTCGGGCTAGGGTTAGGGTTAGGGGACGGGGACGGTTTAGGGTCCAGGTGAGGGTACGACAACGCTCTAGGGGGAGCGTACGTGTGAGGGCGCGGGTTAGTGTCAGCGTACGGGTTAGGATTAGGGGACGGCTGAGGGTCAGGCTTCGGGGAAGGGTTAGGGTTAGGGTTCGGGCTAGGGTTAGGGTTAGGGGACGGGGACGGTTTAGGGTCCAGGTGAGGGTACGACAACGCTCTAGGGGGAGCGTACGTGTGAGGGCGCGGGTTAGTGTCAGCGTACGGGTTAGGATTAGGGGACGGGTGAGGGTCAGGCTTCGGGGAAGGGTTAGGGTTAGGGTTCGGGCTAGGGTTAGGGTTAGGGGACGGGGACGGTTTAGGGTCCAGGTGAGGGTACGACAACGCTCTAGGGGGAGCGTACGTGTGAGGGCGCGGGTTAGTGTCAGCGTACGGGTTAGGATTAGGGGACGGCTGAGGGTCAGGCTTCGGGGAAGGGTTAGGGTTAGGCTTCGGGCTAGGGTTAGGGTTAGGGGACGGGGACGGTTTAGGGTCCAGGTGAGGGTACGACAACGCTCTAGGGGGAGCGTACGTGTGAGGGCGCGGGTTAGTGTCAGCGTACGGGTTAGGATTAGGGGACGGCTGAGGGTCAGGCTTTGGGGAAGTGTTAGGGTTAGTCTTCGGGCTAGGGTTAGGGTTAGGGGACGGGGACGGTTTAGGGTCCAGGTGAGGGTACGACAACGCTCTAGGGGGAGCGTACGTGTGAGGGCGCGGTTTAGTGTCAGCGTACGGGTTAGGATTAGGGGACGGCTGAGGGTCAGGCTTCGGGGAAGGGTTAGGGTTAGGCTTCGGGCTAGGGTTAGGGTTAGGGGACGGGGACGGTTTAGGGTCCAGGTGAGGGTACGACAACGCTTTAGGGGGAGCGTACGTGTGAGGGCGTGGGTTAGTGTCAGCGTACGGGTTAGGATTAGGGGACGGGTGAGGGTCAGGCTTCGGGGAAGGGTTAGGGTTAGGGTTCGGGTTAGGGTTAGGGTTAGGGGACGGGGACGGTTTACGGTCCAGGTGAGGGTACGACAACGCTCTAGGGGGAGCGTACGTGTGAGGGCGCGGTTTAGTGTCAGCGTACGGGTTAGGATTAGGGGACGGCTGAGGGTCAGGCTTCGGGGAAGGGTTAGGGTTAGGCTTCGGGCTAGGGTTAGGGTTAGGGGACGGGGACGGTTTAGGGTCCAGGTGAGGGTACGACAACGCTTTAGGGGGAGCGTACGTGTGAGGGCGTGGGTTAGTGTCAGCGTACGGGTTAGGATTAGGGGACGGGTGAGGGTCAGGCTTCGGGGAAGGGTTAGGGTTAGGGTTCGGGTTAGGGTTAGGGTTAGGGGACGGGGACGGTTTAGGGTCCAGGTGAGGGTACGACAACGCTTTAGGGGGAGCGTACGTGTGAGGGCGCGGGTTAGTGTCAGCGTACGGGTTAGGATTAGGGGACGGGTGAGGGTCAGGCTTCGGGGAAGTGTTAGGGTTAGTCTTCGGGCTAGGGTTAGGGTTAGGGGACGGGGACGGTTTAGGGTCCAGGTGAGGGTACGACAACGCTCTAGGGGGAGCGTACGTGTGAGGGCGCGGTTTAGTGTCAGCGTACGGGTTAGGATTAGGGGACGGCTGAGGGTCAGGCTTCGGGGAAGGGTTAGGGTTAGGCTTCGGGCTAGGGTTACGGTTAGGGGACGGGGACGGTTTAGGGTCCAGGTGAGGGTACGACAACGCTTTAGGGGGAGCGTACGTGTGAGGGCGTGGGTTAGTGTCAGCGTACGGGTTAGGATTAGGGGACGGGTGAGGGTCAGGCTTCGGAGAAGGTTTAGGGTTAGGGTTCGGGCTAGGGTTAGGGTTAGGGAATGGGGATGGTTTAGGGTCCAGGTGAGGGTACGACAACGCTTTAGGGGGAGCGTACGTGTGAGGGCGCGGGTTAGTGTCAGCGTACGGGTTAGGATTAGGGGACGGGTGAGGGTCAGGCTTCGGGGAAGGGTTAGGGTTAGGGTTCGGGCTAGGGTTAGGGTTAGGGGACGGGGACGGTTTAGGGTCCAGGTGAGGGTACGACAACGCTTTAGGGGGAGCGTACATGTGAGGGCGCGGGTTAGTGTCAGCGTACGGGTTAGGATTAGGGGACGGGTGAGGGTCAGGCTTCGGGGAAGGGTTAGGGTTAGGGTTCGGGCTAGGGTTAGGGTTAGGGGACGGGGACGGTTTAGGGACCAGGTGAGGGTACGACAACGCTTTAGGGGGAGCGTACGTGTGAGGGCGCGGGTTAGTGTCAGCGTACGGGTTAGGATTAGGGGACGGGTGAGGGTCAGGCTTCGGGGAAGTGTTAGGGTTAGGGTTCGAGCTAGGGTTCGGGTTAGGGTTAGGGTTAGGGTTAGGGTTAGGGTTAGGGTTAGGGTTAGGGTTAGGGGTTAGGGTTAGGGTTAGGGTTAGGGTTAGGGTTAGGGTTAGGGTTAGGGTTCGGGCTAGGGTTAGGGTTAGGGTTCGGGCTAGGGTTAGGGTTAGGGGACGGGGACGGTTTAGGGTCCAGGTGAGGGTACGACAACGCTTTAGGGGGAGCATACGTGTGAGGGCGCGGGTTAGTGTCAGCGTACGGGTTAGGATTAGGGGACGGGTGAGGGTCAGGCTTCGGGGAAGGGTTAGGGTTAGGTTTCGGGCTAGGGTTAGGGTTAGGGGACGGGGACGGTTTAGGGTCCAGGTGAGGGTACGACAACGCTTTAGGGGGAGCGTACGTGTGAGGGCGCAGCTTAGTGTCAGCGTACGGGTTAGGATTAGGGGACGGGTGAGGGTCAGGCTTCGGGGAAGGGTTAGGGTTAGGGTTCGGGCTAGTGTTAGGGTTAGGGGACGGGGACGGTTTAGGGTCCAGGTGAGGGTACTACAACGCTTTAGGTGGAGCGTACGTGTGACGGCGCGGGTAAGTGTCAGCGTACGGGTTAGGATTAGGGGACGGGTGAGGGTCAGGCTTCGGGGAAGGGTTAGGGTTAGGGTTCGGGCTAGGGTTAGGGTTAGGGGACGCGGATGGTTTAGGGTCCAGGTGAGGGAAGGACAACGCTTTAGGGGGAGCGTACGTGTGAGGGCGCGGGTTAGTGTCAGCGTACGGGTTAGGATTAGGGGACGGGTGAGGGTCAGGCTTCGGGGAAGGGTTAGGGTTAGGGTTCGGGCTAGGGTTAGGGTTAGGGGACGGGGACGGTTTAGGTTCCAGGTGAGGGTACGACAACGCTTTAGGGGGAGCGTACGTGTGAGGGCGCGGGTTAGTGTCAGCGTACGGGTTAGGATTAGGGGACGGGTGAGGGTCAGGCTTCGGGGAAGTGTTAGGGTTAGGGTTCGGGCTAGGGTTAGGGTTAGGGGACGGGGACGGTTTAGTGTCCAGGTGAGGGTACGACAACGCTTTAGGGGGAGCGTACGTGTGAGGGCGTGGGTTAGTGTCAGCGTACGGGTTAGGATTAGGGGACGGGTGAGGGTCAGGCTTCGGGGAAGGGTTAGGGTTAGGGTTCTGGCTAGGGTTAGGGTTAGGGGACGGGGACGGTTTAGGGTTCAGGTGAGGGTACGACAACGCTTTAGGGGGAGCGTACGTGTGAGGGCGCGGGTTAGTGTCAGCGTACGGTTTAGGATTAGGGGATGGGTGAGGGTGAGGCTTCGGGGAAGGGTTAGGGTTAGGGTTCGGGCTAGGGTTAGGGTTAGGGGACGGGGACGGTTTAGGGTCCAGGTGAGGGTACGACAACGCTTTAGGGAGAGCATACGTGTGAGGGCGTGGGTTAGTGTCAGCGTACGGGTTAGGATTAGGGGACGTGTGAGGGTCAGGCTTCAGGGAAGGGTTAGGTTTAGGGTTCGGGCTAGGGTTAGGGTTAGGGGACGGGGACGGTTTAGGGTCCAGGTGAGGGTACGACAACACTTTAGGGGGAGCATACATGTGAGGGCGCGGGTTAGTGTCAGCGTACGGGTTAGGATTAGGGGACGGGTGAGGGTCAGGCTTCTGGGAAGTGTTAGGGTTAGGGTTTGGGCTAGGGTTAGGGTTAGGGGACGGGGACGGTTTAGGGTCCAGGTGAGGGTACGACAACGCTGTAGGGGGAGCGTACGTGTGAGGGCGCGGGTTAGTGTCAGCGTACGGGTTAGGATTAGGGGACGGGTGAGGTTCAGGCTTCGGGGAAGTGTTAGGGTTAGGGTTCGGTCTAGGGTTAGGGTTAGGGGACGGGGAAGGTTTAGGGTCCAGGTGAGGGTACGACAACGCTTTAGGGGGAGCGTACGTGTGAGGGCGCGGGTTAGTGTAAGCGTACGGGTTAGGATTAGGGGACGGGTGAGGGTCAGGCTTCGGGGAAGGGTTAGGGTTAGGGTTCGGTCTAGGGTTAGGGTTAGGGGACGGGGACGGTTTAGGGTCCAGGTGAGGGTACGACAACGCTTTAGGGGGAGCGTACGTGTGAGGGCGCGGGTTAGTGTCAGCGTACGGGTTAGGATTAGGGGACGGGTGAGGGTCAGGCTTCGGGGAAGGGTTAGGGTTAGGGTTCGGTCTAGTGTTAGGGTTAGGGGACGGGGAAGGTTTAGGGTCCAGGTGAGGGTACGACAACGCTTTAGGGGGAGCGTACGTGTGAGGGCGCGGGTTAGTGTCAGCGTACGGGTTAGGATTAGGGGACGGGTGAGTGTCAGGCTTCGGGGAAGGGTTAGGGTTAGGGTTCGGGCTAGGGTTAGGGTTAGGGGACGGGGACGGTTTAGGGTCCAGGTGAGGGTACGACAACGCTTTAGGGGGAGCGTACGTGTGAGGGCGTGGGTTAGTGTCAGCGTACGGGTTAGGATTAATGGGACGGGTGAGGGTCAGGCTTCGGGGAAGGGTTAGGGTTAGGGTTCGGGCTAGGGTTAGGGTTAGGGGACGGGGACGGTTTAGGGTCCAGGTGAGGGTACGACAACGCTTTAGGGGGAGCGTACGTGTGAGGGCGCGGGTTAGTGTCAGCGTACGGGTTAGGATTAGGGGACGGGTGAGGGTCAGGCTTCGGGGAAGTGTTAGGGTTAGGGTTCGGGC
Source organism: Globicephala melas (assembly GCF_963455315.2). Taxonomy (NCBI): domain Eukaryota; kingdom Metazoa; phylum Chordata; class Mammalia; order Artiodactyla; family Delphinidae; genus Globicephala; species Globicephala melas. Next base: position 14,789 of record NW_027207362.1, on the reverse strand, counting down.
TAGGGTTAGGGTTAGGAAACGGGGACGGTTTAGGGTCCAGGTGAGGGTACGACAACGCTTTAGGGGGAGCGTACGTGTGAGGGCGCGGGTTAGTGTCAGCGTACGGGTTAGGATTAGGGGACGGGTGAGTGTCAGGCTTCGGGGAAGGGTTAGGGTTAGGGTTCGGGCTAGGGTTAGGGTTAGGGGACGGGGACGGTTTAGGGTCCAGGTGAGGGTACGACAACGCTTTAGGGGGAGCGTACGTGTGAGGGCGCGGGTTAGTGTCAGCGTACGGGTTAGGATTAGGGGACGGGTGAGGGTCAGGCTTCGGGGAAGTGTTAGGGTTAGGGTACGGGCTAGGGTTAGGGTTAGGGGACGGGGACGGTTTAGGGTCCAGGTGAGGGTACGACAACGCTTTAGGGGGAGCGTACGTGTGAGGGCGCGGGTTAGTGTCAGCGTACGGGTTAGGATTAGGGGACGGGTGAGGGTCAGGCTTCGGGGAAGGGTTAGGGTTAGGGTTCGGGCTAGGGTTAGGGTTAGGAAACGGGGACGGTTTAGGGTCCAGGTGAGGGTACGACAACGTTGTAGGGGGAGCGTACGTGTGAGGGCGCGGGTTAGTGTCAGCGTACGGGTTAGGATTAGGGGACGGGTGAGGGTCAGGCTTCGGGGAAGGGTTAGGGTTAGGGTTCGGGCTAGGGTTAGGGTTAGTGGACGGGGACGGTTTAGGGTCCAGGTGAGGGTACGACAACGCTTTAGGGGGAGCGTACGTGTGAGGGCGCGGGTTAGTGTCAGCGTACGGGTTAGGATTATGGGACGGGTGAGGGTCAGGCTTCGGGGAAGAGTTAGGTTTAGGGTTCGGGCTAGGGTTAGGGTTAGGGGACGGGGACGGTTTAGGGTCCAGGTGAGGGTACGACAACGCTTTAGGGGGAGCGTACGTGTGAGGGCGCGGGTTAGTGTCAGCGTACGGGTTAGGATTAGGGGACGGGTGAGGGTCAGGCTTCGGGGAAGGGTTAGGGTTAGGGTTCGGCCTAGGGTTAGGGTTAGGGGACGGGGACGGTTTAGGGTCCAGGTGAGGGTACGACAACGCTTTAGGGGGAGCGTACGTGTGAGGGCGCGGGTTAGTGTCAGCGTACGGGTTAGGATTAGGGGACGGGTGAGGGTCAGGCTTCGGGGAAGGGTTAGGGTTAGGGTTCGGGCTAGGGTTAGGGTTAGGGGACGGGGATGGTTTAGGGTCCAGGTGAGGGTACGACAACGCTTTAGGGGGAGCGTACGTGTGAGGGCGCGGGTTAGTGTCAGCGTACGGGTTAGGATTAGGGGACGGGTGAGGGTCAGGCTTCGGGGAAGGGTTAGGGTTAGGGTTCGGGCTGGGGATAGGGTTAGGGGACGGGGACGGTTTAGGGTCCAGGTGAGGGTACGACAACGCTTTAGGGGGAGCGTACGTGTGAGGGCGCGGGTTAGTGTCAGCGTACGGGTTAGGATTAGGGGACGGGTGAGGGTCAGGCTTCGGGGAAGTGTTAGGATTAGGGTACGGGCTAGGGTTAGGGTTAGGGGACGGGGACGGTTTAGGGTCCAGGTGAGGGTACGACAACGCTTTAGGGGGAGCGTACGTGTGAGTGCGCGGGTTAGTGTCAGCGTACGGGTTAGGATTAGGGGACGGGTGAGGGTCAGGCTTCGGGGAAGGGTTAGGGTTAGGGTTCGGGCTTGGGTTAGGGTTAGGGGACGGGGACGGTTTAGGGTCCAGGTGAGGGTACGACAACGCTTTAGGGGGAGCGTACGTGTGAGGGCGCGGGTTAGTGTCAGCGTACGGGTTAGGATTAGGGGACGGGTGAGGGTCAGGCTTCGGGGAAGGGTTAGGGTTAGGGTTCGGGCTAGGGTTAGGGTTAGGAAACGGGGACGGTTTAGGGTCCAGGTGAGGGTACGACAACGTTGTAGGGGGAGCGTACGTGTGAGGGCGCGGGTTAGTGTCAGCGTACGGGTTAGGATTAGGGGACGGGTGAGGTTCAGGCTTCGGGGAAGGGTTAGGGTTAGGGTTCGGGCTAGGGTTAAGGTTAGGGGACGGGGACGGTTTAGGGTCCAGGTGAGGGTACGACAACGCTCTAGGGGGAGCGTACGTGTGAGGGCGCGGGTTAGTGTCAGCGTACGGGTTAGGATTAGGGGACGGGTGAGGGTCAGGCTTCGGGGAAGGGTTAGGGTTAAGGTTCAGCCTAGGGTTAGGGTTAGGGGACGGGGACGGTTTAGGGTCCAGGTGAGGGTACGACAACGCTCTAGGGGGAGCGTACGTGTGAGGGCGCGGGTTAGTGTCAGCGTACAGGTTAGGATTAGGGGAAGGGTGAGGGTCAGGCTTCGCGGAAGGGTTAGGGTTAGGGTTCGGGCTAAGGTTAGGGTTAGGGGACGGGGACGGTTTAGCGTCCAGGTGAGGGTACGACAACGCTCTAGGGGGAGCGTACGTGTGAGGGCGCGGGTTAGTGTCAGCGTACGGGTTAGGATTAGGGGACGGGTGAGGGTCAGGCTTCGGGGAAGGGTTAGGGTTAGGGTTCTGGCTAGGGTTAGGGTTAGGGGACGGGGACGGTTTAGGGTTCAGGTGAGGGTACGACAACGCTTTAGGGGGAGCGTACGTGTGAGGGCGCAGGTTAGTGTCAGCGTACGGTTTAGGATTAGGGGATGGGTGAGGGTGAGGCTTCGGGGAAGGGTTAGGGTTAGGGTTCGGGCTAGGGTTAGGGTTAGGGGACGGGGACGGTTTAGGGTCCAGGTGAGGGTACGACAACGCTTTAGGGAGAGCGTACGTGTGAGGGCGTGGGTTAGTGTCAGCGTACGGGTTAGGATTAGGGGACGGGTGAGGGTCAGGCTTCAGGGAAGGGTTAGGTTTAGGGTTCGGGCTAGGGTTAGGGTTAGGGGACGGGGACGGTTTAGGGTCCAGGTGAGGGTACGACAACGCTTTAGGGGGAGCGTACGTGTGAGGGCGCGGGTTAGTGTCAGCGTACGGGTTAGGATTAGGGGACGGGTGAGGGTCAGGCTTCGGGGAAGGGTTAGGGTTAGGGTTCGGGCTAGGGTTAGGGTTAGGAAACGGGGACGGTTTAGGGTCCAGGTGAGGGTACGACAACGTTGTAGGGGGAGCGTACGTGTGAGGGCGCGGGTTAGTGTCAGCGTACGGGTTAGGATTAGGGGACGGGTGAGGGTCAGGCTTCGGGGAAGGGTTAGGGTTAGGGTTCGGGCTAGGGTTAGGGTTAGGGGACGGGGACGGTTTAGGGTCCAGTTGAGGGTACGACAATGCTGTAGGGGGAGCGTACGTGTGAGGGCGCGGGTTAGTGTCAGCGTACGGGTTAGGATTAGGGGACGGGTGAGGGTCAGGCTTCGGGGAAGTGTTAGGGTTAGGGTTCGGTCTAGGGTTAGGGTTAGGGGACGGGGAAGGTTTAGGGTCCAGGTGAGGGTACGACAACGCTTTAGGGGGAGCGTACGTGTGAGGGCGTGGGTTAGTGTAAGCGTACGGGTTAGGATTAGGGGACGGGTGAGGGTCAGGCTTCGGGGAAGGGTTAGGGTTAGGGTTCGGGCTAGGGTTAGGGTTAGGGGACGGGGACGGTTTAGGGTCCAGGTGAGGGTACGACAACGCTTTAGGGGGAGCGTACGTGTGAGGGCGTGGGTTAGTGTCAGCGTACGGGTTAGGATTAATGGGACGGGTGAGGGTCAGGCTTCGGGGAAGGGTTAGGGTTAGGGTTCGGGCTAGGGTTAGGGTTAGGGGACGGGGACGGTTTAGGGTCCAGGTGAGGGTACGACAACGCTTTAGGGGGAGCGTACGTGTGAGGGCGCGGGTTAGTGTCAGCGTACGGGTTAGGATTAGGGGACGGGTGAGGGTCAGGCTTCGGGGAAGTCTTAGGGTTAGGGTTCGGGCTAGGGTTAGGGTTAGGAAACGGGGACGGTTTAGGGTCCAGGTGAGGGTACGACAACGCTTTAGGGGGAGCGTACGTGTGAGGGCGCGGGTTAGTGTCAGCGTACGGGTTAGGATTAGGGGACGGGTGAGGGTCAGGCTTCGGGGAAGGGTTAGGGTTAGGGTACGGGCTAGGGTTAGGGTTAGGGGACGGGGACGGTTTAGGGTCCAGGTGAGGGTACGACAACGCTTTAGGGGGAGCGTACGTGTGCGGGCGCGGGTTAGTGTCAGCGTACGGGTTAGGATTAGGGGACGGGTGAGGGTCAGGCTTCGGGGAAGGGTTAGGGTTAGGGTTCGGGCTAGGGTTAGGGTTAGGAAACGGGGACGGTTTAGGGTCCAGGTGAGGGTACGACAACGTTGTAGGGGGAGCGTACGTGTGAGGGCGCGGGTTAATGTCAGCGTACGGGTTAGGATTAGGGGACGGGTGAGGGTCAGGCTTCGGGGAAGGGTTAGGGTTAGGGTTCGGGCTAGGGTTAGGGTTAGTGGACGGGGACGGTTTAGGGTCCAGGTGAGGGTACGACAACGCTTTAGGGGGAGCGTACGTGTGAGGGCGCGGGTTAGTGTCAGCGTACGGGTTAGGATTATGGGACGGGTGAGGGTCAGGCTTCGGGGAAGAGTTAGGGTTAGGGTTCGGTCTAGGGTTAGGGTTAGGGGACGGGGACGGTTTAGGGTCCAGGTGAGGGTACGACAACGCTCTAGGGGGAGCGTACGTGTGAGGGCGCGGGTTAGTGTCAGCGTACGGGTTAGGATTAGGGGACGCCTGAGGGTCAGGCTTCGGGGAAGGGTTAGGGTTAGGGTTCGGGCTAGGGTTAGGGTTAGGGGACGGGGACGGTTTAGGGTCCAGGTGAGGGTACGACAACGCTCTAGGGGGAGCGTACGTGTGAGGGCACGGGTTAGTGTCAGCGTACGGGTTAGGATTAGGGGACGGCTGAGGGTCAGGCTTCGGGGAAGGGTTAGGGTTAGGCTTCGGGCTAGGGTTAGGGTTAGGGGACGGGGACGGTTTAGGGTCCAGGTGAGGGTACGACAACGCTCTAGGGGGAGCGTACGTGTGAGGGCGCGGGTTAGTGTCAGCGTACGGGTTAGGATTAGGGGACGGCTGAGGGTCAGGCTTCGGGGAAGGGTTAGGGTTAGGCTTCGGGCTAGGGTTAGGGTTAGGGGACGGGGACGGTTTAGGGTCCAGGTGAGGGTACGACAACGCTCTAGGGGGAGTGTACGTGTGAGGGCGCGGTTTAGTGTCAGCGTACGGGTTAGGATTAGGGGACGGCTGAGGGTCAGGCTTCGGGGAAGGGTTAGGGTTAGGCTTCGGGCTAGGGTTAGGGTTAGGGGACGGGGACGGTTTAGGGTCCAGGTGAGGGTACGACAACCCTTTAGGGGGAGCGTACGTGTGAGGGCGCGGGTTAGTGTCAGCGTACGGGTTAGGATTAGGGGACGGCTGAGGGTCAGGCTTCGGGGAAGGGTTAGGGTTAGGGTTCGGGCTAGGGTTAGGGTTAGGGGACGGGGACGGTTTAGGGTCCAGGTGAGGGTACGACAACGCTTTAGGGGGAGCGTACGTGTGAGGGCGCGGGTTAGTGTCAGCGTACGGGTTAGGATTAGGGGACGGCTGAGGGTCAGGCTTCGGGGAAGGGTTAGGGTTAGGGTTCGGGCTAGGGTTAGGGTTAGGGGACGGGGACGGTTTAGGGTCCAGGTGAGGGTACGACAACGCTTTAGGGGGAGCGTACGTGTGAGGGCGCGGGTTAGTGTCAGCGTACGGGTTAGGATTAGGGGACGGGTGAGGGTCAGGCTTCGGGGAAGTGTTAGGGTTAGGGTTCGGGCTAGGTTTAGGGTTAGGGGACGGGGACGGTTTAGGGTCCAAGTGAGGGTACGACAACGCTTTAGGGGGAGCGTACGTGTGAGGGCGCGGGTTAGTGTCAGCGTACGGGTTAGGATTAGGGGACGGGTGAGGGTCAGGCTTCGGGGAAGGGTTAGGGTTAGGGTTCGGGCTAGGGTTAGGGTTAGGGGACGGGGAAGGTTTAGGGTCCAGGTGAGGGTACGACAACGCTTTAGGGGGAGCGTACGTGTGAGGGCGCGGGTTAGTGTCAGCGTACGGGTTAGGATTAGGGGACGGGTGAGGGTCAGGCTTCGGGGAAGGGTTAGGGTTAGGGTTCGGGCTAGGGTTAGGGTTAGGAAACGGGGACGGTTTAGGGTCCAGGTGAGGGTACGACAACGTTGTAGGGGGAGCGTACGTGTGATGGCGCGGGTTAGTGTCAGCGTACGGGTTAGGATTAGGGGACGGGTGAGGGTCAGGCTTCGGGGAAGGGTTAGGGTTAGGGTTCGGGCTAGGGTTAGGGTTAGGGGACGGGGACGGTTTAGGGTCCAGGTGAGGGTACGACAACGCTTTAGGGGGAGCGTACGTGTGAGGGCGCGGGTTAGTGTCAGCGTACGGGTTAGGATTAGGGGACGGGTGAGGGTCAGGCTTCGGGGAAGGGTTAGGGTTAAGGTTCGGGCTAGGGTTAGGGTTAGGGGACGGGGACGGTTTAGTGTCCAGGTGAGGGTACGACAACGCTCTATGGGGAGCGTACGTGTGAGGGCGCGGGTTAGTGTCAGCGTACGGGTTGGGTTTAGGGGACGGCTGAGGGTCAGGCTTCGGGGAAGGGTTAGGGTTAGGGTTCGGGCTAGGGTTAGGGTTAGGGGACAGGGACGGTTTAGGGTCCAGGTGAGGGTACGACAACGCTCTAGGGGGATCGTACGTGTGAGGGCGCGGGTTAGTGTCAGCGTACGGGTTAGGATTAGGGGACGGCTGAGGGTCAGGCTTCGGGGAAGGGTTAGGTTTAGGCTTCGGGCTAGGGTTAGGGTTAGGGGACGGGGACGGTTTAGGGTCCAGGTGAGGGTACGACAACGCTCTAGGGGGAGCGTACGTGTGAGGGCGCGGGTTAGTGTCAGCGTACGGGTTAGGATTAGGGGACGGGTGAGGGTCAGGCTTCGGGGAAGGGTTAGGGTTAGGGTTCGGGCTAGGGTTAGGGTTAGGAAACGGGGACGGTTTAGGGTCCAGGTGAGGGTACGACAACGTTGTAGGGGGAGCGTACGTGTGAGGGCGCGGGTTAGTGTCAGCGTACGGGATAGGATTAGGGGACGGGTGAGGGTCAGGCTTCGGGGAAGGGTTAGGGTTAGGGTTCGGGCTAGGGTTAGGGTTAGGGGACGGGGATGGTTTAGGGTCCAGGTGAGGGTACGACAACGCTTTAGGGGGAGCGTACGTGTGAGGGCGCGGGTTAGTGTCAGCGTACGGGTTAGGATTAGGGGACGGGTGAGGGTCAGGCTTCGGGGAAGGGTTAGGGTTAGGGTTCGGGCTAGGGTTAGGGTTAGGGGACGGGGACGGTTTAGGGTCCAGGTGAGGGTACGACAACGCTTTAGGGGGAGCGTACGTGTGAGGGCGCGGGTTAGTGTCAGCGTACGGGTTAGGATTAGGGGACGGGTGAGCGTCAGGCTTCGTGGAAGGGTTAGGGTTAGGGTTCGGGCTAGGGTTAGGGTTAGGGGACGGGGACGGTTTAGGGTCCAGGTGAGGGTACGACAACGCTTTAGGGGGAGCGTACGTGTGAGGGCGCGGGTTAGTGTCAGCGTACGGGTTAGGATTAGGGGACGGGTGAGGGTCAGGCTTCGGGGAAGGGTTAGGGTTAGGGTTCGGGCTAGGGTTAGGGTTAGGGGACGGGGACGGTTTAGGGTCCAGGTGAGGGTACGACAACGCTTTAGGGGGAGCGTACGTGTGAGGGCGCGGGTTAGTGTCAGCGTACGGGTTAGGATTAGGGGACGGGTGAGCGTCAGGCTTCGGGGAAGGGTTAGGGTTAGGGTTCGGTCTAGGGTTAGGTTTAGGGGACGGGGACGGTTTAGGGTCCAGGTGAGGGTACGACAACGCTTTAGGGGGAGCGTACGTGTGAGGGCGTGGGTTAGTGTCAGCGTACGGGTTAGGATTAGGGGACGGGTGAGGGTCAGGCTTCGGGGAAGGTTTAGGGTTCGGGCTAGGGTTAGGGTTAGGGGACGGGGACGGTTTAGGGTCCAGGTGAGGGTACGACAACGCTTCAGGGGGAGCGTCCGTGTGAGAGCGCGGGTTAGTGTCAGCGTACGGGTTAGGATTAGGGGACGGGTGAGGGTCAGGCTTCGGGGAAGGGTTAGGGTTAGGGTTCGGGCTAGGGTTAGGGTTAGGGGACGGGGACGGTTTAGGGTCCAGGTGAGGGTACGACAACGCTCTAGGGGGAGCGTACGTGTGAGGGCGCGGGTTAGTGTCAGCGTACGGGTTAGGATTAGGGGACGGCTGAGGGTCAGGCTTCGGGGAAGGGTTAGGGTTAGGCTTCGGGCTAGGGTTAGGGTTAGGGGACGGGGACGGTTTAGGGTCCAGGTGAGGTTACGACAACGCTCTAGGGGGAGCGTACGTGTGAGGGCGCGGGTTAGTGTCAGCGTACGGGTTAGGATTAGGGGACGGCTGAGGGTCAGGCTTCGGGGAAGGGTTAGGGTTAGGCTTCGGGCTAGGGTTAGGGTTAGGGGATGGGGACGGTTTAGGGTCCAGGTGAGGGTACGACAACGCTCTAGGGGGAGCGTACGTGTGAGGGCGCGGGTTAGTGTCAGCGTACGGGTTAGGATTAGGGGACGGCTGAGGGTCAGGCTTCGGGGAAGGGTTAGGGTTAGGGTTCGGGCTAGGGTTAGGGTTAGGGGACGGGGACGGTTTAGAGTCCAGGTGAGGGTACGACAACGCTCTAGGGGGAGCGTACGTGTGAGGGCGCGGGTTAGTGTCAGCGTACGGGTTAGGATTAAGGGACGGCTGAGGGTCAGGCTTCGGGGAAGGGTTAGGGTTAGGCTTCGGGCTAGGTTTAGGGTTAGGGGACGGGGACGGTTTAGGGTCCAGGTGAGGGTACGACAACGCTCTAGGGGGAGCGTACGTGTGAGGGCGCGGGTTAGTGTCAGCGTACGGGTTAGGATTAGGGGACGGCTGAGGGTCAGGCTTCGGGGAAGGGTTAGGGTTAGGGTTCGGGCTAGGGTTAGGGTTAGGGGACGGGGACGGTTTAGGGTCCAGGTGAGGGTACGACAACGCTCTAGGGGGAGCGTACGTGTGAGGGCGCGGGTTAGTGTCAGCGTACGGGTTAGGATTAGGGGACGGCTGAGGGTCAGGCTTCGGGGAAGGGTTAGGGTTAGGGTTCGGGCTAGGGTTAGGGTTAGGGGACGGGGACGGTTTAGGGTCCAGGTGAGGGTACGACAACGCTCTAGGGGGAGCGTACGTGTGAGGGCGCGGGTTAGTGTCAGCGTACGGGTTAGGATTAGGGGACGGCTGAGGGTCAGGCTTCGGGGAAGGGTTAGGGTTAGGGTTCGGGCTAGGGTTAGGGTTAGGGGACGGGGACGGTTTAGGGTCCAGGTGAGTGTACGACAACGCTCTAGGGGGAGCGTACATGTGAGGGCGCGGGTTAGTGTCAGCGTACGGGTTAGGATTAGGGGACGCCTGAGGGTCAGGCTTCGGGGAAGGGTTAGGGTTAGGGTTCGGGCTAGGGTTAGGGTTAGGGGACGGGGACGGTTTATGGTCCAGGTGAGGGTACGACAACGCTCTAGGGGGAGCGTACGTGTGAGGGCGCGGGTTAGTGTCAGCGTACGGGTTAGGATTAGGGGACGGCTGAGGGTCAGGCTTCGGGGAAGGGTTAGGGTTAGGCTTCGGGCTAGGGTTAGGGTTAGGGGACGGGGACGGTTTAGGGTCCAGGTGAGGGTACGACAACGCTCTAGGGGGAGCGTACGTGTGAGGGCGCGGGTTAGTGTCAGCGTACGGGTTAGGATTAGGGGACGGCTGAGGGTCAGGCTTCGGGGAAGTGTTAGGGTTAGTCTTCGGGCTAGGGTTAGGGTTAGGGGACGGGGACGGTTTAGGGTCCAGGTGAGGGTACAACAACGCTCTAGGGGGAGCGTACGTGTGAGGGCGCGGTTTAGTGTCAGCGTACGGGTTAGGATTAGGGGACGGCTGAGGGTCAGGCTTCGGGGAAGGGTTAGGGTTAGGCTTCGGGCTAGGGTTAGGGTTAGGGGACGGGGACGGTTTAGGGTCCAGGTGAGGGTACGACAACGCTCTAGGGGGAGCGTACGTGTCAGGGCGCGGGTTAGTGTCAGCGTACGGGTTAGGATTAGGGGACGGCTGAGGGTCAGGCTTCGGGGAAGGGTTAGGGTTAGGCTTCGGGCTAGGGTTAGGGTTAGGGGACGGGGATGGTTTAGGGTCCAGGTGAGGGTACGACAACGCTCTAGGGGGAGCGTACGTGTGAGGGCGCGGGTTAGTGTCAGCGTACGGGTTAGGATTAGGGGACGGCTGAGGGTCAGGCTTCGGTGGAGGGTTAGGGTTAGGGTTAGGGTTAGGGTTAGGGTTAGGGTTAGGGTTAGGGTTAGGGTTAGGGTTAGGGTTTAGGGTTAGGGTTAGGGTTAGGGTTAGGGTTAGGGTTAGGGTTAGGGTTAGGGTTAGGGTTAGGGTTAGGGTTAGGGTTAGAGGGTTAGGGTTAGGGTTAGGGTTAGGGTTAGGGTTAGGGTTAGGGTTAGGGTTAGGGTTAGGGTTAGGGTTAGGGTTAGGGTTAGGGTTTAGGGTTAGGGTTAGGGTTAGGGTTAGGGTTAGGGTTAGGGTTAGGGTTAGGGTTAGGGTTAGGGTTAGGGTTAGGGTTAGGGTTAGGGTTAGGGTTAGGGTTAGGGTTAGGGTTAGGGTTAGGGTTAGGGTTAGGGTTAGGGTTAGGGTTAGGGTTAGGGTTAGGGTTAGGGTTAGGGTTAGGGTTAGGGTTAGGGTTAGGGTTAGGGTTAGGGTTAGGGTTAGGGTTAGGGTTAGGGTTAGGGTTAGGGTTAGGGTTAGGGTTAGGGTTAGGGTTAGGGTTAGGGTTAGGGTTAGGGTTAGGGTTAGGGTTAGGGTTAGGGTTAGGGTTAGGGTTAGGGTTAGGGTTAGGGTTAGGGTTAGGGTTAGGGTTAGGGTTAGGGTTAGGGTTAGGGTTAGGGTTAGGGTTAGGGTTAGGGTTAGGGTTAGGGTTAGGGTTAGGGTTAGGGTTAGGGTTAGGGTTAGGGTTAGGGTTAGGGTTAGGGTTAGGGTTAGGGTTAGGGTTAGGGTTAGGGTTAGGGTTAGGGTTAGGGTTAGGGTTAGGGTTAGGGTTAGGGTTAGGGTTAGGGTTAGGGTTAGGGTTAGGGTTAGGGTTAGGGTTAGGGTTAGGGTTAGGGTTAGGGTTAGGGTTAGGGTTAGGGTTAGGGTTAGGGTTAGGGTTAGGGTTAGGGTTAGGGTTAGGGTTAGGGTTAGGGTTAGGGTTAGGGTTAGGGTTAGGGTTAGGGTTAGGGTTAGGGTTAGGGTTAGGGTTAGGGTTAGGGTTAGGGTTAGGGTTAGGGTTAGGGTTAGGGTTAGGGTTAGGGTTAGGGTTAGGGTTAGGGTTAGGGTTAGGGTTAGGGTTAGGGTTAGGGTTAGGGTTAGGGTTAGGGTTAGGGTTAGGGTTAGGGTTAGGGTTAGGGTTAGGGTTAGGGTTAGGGTTAGGGTTAGGGTTAGGGTTAGGGTTAGGGTTAGGGTTAGGGTTAGGGTTAGGGTTAGGGTTAGGGTTAGGGTTAGGGTTAGGGTTAGGGTTAGGGTTAGGGTTAGGGTTAGGGTTAGGGTTAGGGTTAGGGTTAGGGTTAGGGTTAGGGTTAGGGTTAGGGTTAGGGTTAGGGTTAGGGTTAGGGTTAGGGTTAGGGTTAGGGTTAGGGTTAGGGTTAGGGTTAGGGTTAGGGTTAGGGTTAGGGTTAGGGTTAGGGTTAGGGTTAGGGTTAGGGTTAGGGTTAGGGTTAGGGTTAGGGTTAGGGTTAGGGTTAGGGTTAGGGTTAGGGTTAGGGTTAGGGTTAGGGTTAGGGTTAGGGTTAGGGTTAGGGTTAGGGTTAGGGTTAGGGTTAGGGTTAGGGTTAGGGTTAGGGTTAGGGTTAGGGTTAGGGTTAGGGTTAGGGTTAGGGTTAGGGTTAGGGTTAGGGTTAGGGTTAGGGTTAGGGTTAGGGTTAGGGTTAGGGTTAGGGTTAGGGTTAGGGTTAGGGTTAGGGTTAGGGTTAGGGTTAGGGTTAGGGTTAGGGTTAGGGTTAGGGTTAGGGTTAGGGTTAGGGTTAGGGTTAGGGTTAGGGTTAGGGTTAGGGTTAGGGTTAGGGTTAGGGTTAGGGTTAGGGTTAGGGTTAGGGTTAGGGTTAGGGTTAGGGTTAGGGTTAGGGTTAGGGTTAGGGTTAGGGTTAGGGTTAGGGTTAGGGTTAGGGTTAGGGTTAGGGTTAGGGTTAGGGTTAGGGTTAGGGTTAGGGTTAGGGTTAGGGTTAGGGTTAGGGTTAGGGTTAGGGTTAGGGTTAGGGTTAGGGTTAGGGTTAGGGTTAGGGTTAGGGTTAGGGTTAGGGTTAGGGTTAGGGTTAGGGTTAGGGTTAGGGTTAGGGTTAGGGTTAGGGTTAGGGTTAGGGTTAGGGTTAGGGTTAGGGTTAGGGTTAGGGTTAGGGTTAGGGTTAGGGTTAGGGTTAGGGTTAGGGTTAGGGTTAGGGTTAGGGTTAGGGTTAGGGTTAGGGTTAGGGTTAGGGTTAGGGTTAGGGTTAGGGTTAGGGTTAGGGTTAGGGTTAGGGTTAGGGTTAGGGTTAGGGTTAGGGTTAGGGTTAGGGTTAGGGTTAGGGTTAGGGTTAGGGTTAGGGTTAGGGTTAGGGTTAGGGTTAGGGTTAGGGTTAGGGTTAGGGTTAGGGTTAGGGTTAGGGTTAGGGTTAGGGTTAGGGTTAGGGTTAGGGTTAGGGTTAGGGTTAGGGTTAGGGTTAGGGTTAGGGTTAGGGTTAGGGTTAGGGTTAGGGTTAGGGTTAGGGTTAGGGTTAGGGTTAGGGTTAGGGTTAGGGTTAGGGTTAGGGTTAGGGTTAGGGTTAGGGTTAGGGTTAGGGTTAGGGTTAGGGTTAGGGTTAGGGTTAGGGTTAGGGTTAGGGTTAGGGTTAGGGTTAGGGTTAGGGTTAGGGTTAGGGTTAGGGTTAGGGTTAGGGTTAGGGTTAGGGTTAGGGTTAGGGTTAGGGTTAGGGTTAGGGTTAGGGTTAGGGTTAGGGTTAGGGTTAGGGTTAGGGTTAGGGTTAGGGTTAGGGTTAGGGTTAGGGTTAGGGTTAGGGTTAGGGTTAGGGTTAGGGTTAGGGTTAGGGTTAGGGTTAGGGTTAGGGTTAGGGTTAGGGTTAGGGTTAGGGTTAGGGTTAGGGTTAGGGTTAGGGTTAGGGTTAGGGTTAGGGTTAGGGTTAGGGTTAGGGTTAGGGTTAGGGTTAGGGTTAGGGTTAGGGTTAGGGTTAGGGTTAGGGTTAGGGTTAGGGTTAGGGTTAGGGTTAGGGTTAGGGTTAGGGTTAGGGTTAGGGTTAGGGTTAGGGTTAGGGTTAGGGTTAGGGTTAGGGTTAGGGTTAGGGTTAGGGTTAGGGTTAGGGTTAGGGTTAGGGTTAGGGTTAGGGTTAGGGTTAGGGTTAGGGTTAGGGTTAGGGTTAGGGTTAGGGTTAGGGTTAGGGTTAGGGTTAGGGTTAGGGTTAGGGTTAGGGTTAGGGTTAGGGTTAGGGTTAGGGTTAGGGTTAGGGTTAGGGTTAGGGTTAGGGTTAGGGTTAGGGTTAGGGTTAGGGTTAGGGTTAGGGTTAGGGTTAGGGTTAGGGTTAGGGTTAGGGTTAGGGTTAGGGTTAGGGTTAGGGTTAGGGTTAGGGTTAGGGTTAGGGTTAGGGTTAGGGTTAGGGTTAGGGTTAGGGTTAGGGTTAGGGTTAGGGTTAGGGTTAGGGTTAGGGTTAGGGTTAGGGTTAGGGTTAGGGTTAGGGTTAGGGTTAGGGTTAGGGTTAGGGTTAGGGTTAGGGTTAGGGTTAGGGTTAGGGTTAGGGTTAGGGTTAGGGTTAGGGTTAGGGTTAGGGTTAGGGTTAGGGTTAGGGTTAGGGTTAGGGTTAGGGTTAGGGTTAGGGTTAGGGTTAGGGTTAGGGTTAGGGTTAGGGTTAGGGTTAGGGTTAGGGTTAGGGTTAGGGTTAGGGTTAGGGTTAGGGTTAGGGTTAGGGTTAGGGTTAGGGTTAGGGTTAGGGTTAGGGTTAGGGTTAGGGTTAGGGTTAGGGTTAGGGTTAGGGTTAGGGTTAGGGTTAGGGTTAGGGTTAGGGTTAGGGTTAGGGTTAGGGTTAGGGTTAGGGTTAGGGTTAGGGTTAGGGTTAGGGTTAGGGTTAGGGTTAGGGTTAGGGTTAGGGTTAGGGTTAGGGTTAGGGTTAGGGTTAGGGTTAGGGTTAGGGTTAGGGTTAGGGTTAGGGTTAGGGTTAGGGTTAGGGTTAGGGTTAGGGTTAGGGTTAGGGTTAGGGTTAGGGTTAGGGTTAGGGTTAGGGTTAGGGTTAGGGTTAGGGTTAGGGTTAGGGTTAGGGTTAGGGTTAGGGTTAGGGTTAGGGTTAGGGTTAGGGTTAGGGTTAGGGTTAGGGTTAGGGTTAGGGTTAGGGTTAGGGTTAGGGTTAGGGTTAGGGTTAGGGTTAGGGTTAGGGTTAGGGTTAGGGTTAGGGTTAGGGTTAGGGTTAGGGTTAGGGTTAGGGTTAGGGTTAGGGTTAGGGTTAGGGTTAGGGTTAGGGTTAGGGTTAGGGTTAGGGTTAGGGTTAGGGTTAGGGTTAGGGTTAGGGTTAGGGTTAGGGTTAGGGTTAGGGTTAGGGTTAGGGTTAGGGTTAGGGTTAGGGTTAGGGTTAGGGTTAGGGTTAGGGTTAGGGTTAGGGTTAGGGTTAGGGTTAGGGTTAGGGTTAGGGTTGGGTTAGGGTTAGGGTTAGGGTTAGGGTTAGGGTTAGGGTTAGGGTTAGGGTTAGGGTTAGGGTTAGGGTTAGGGTTAGGGTTAGGGTTAGGGTTAGGGTTAGGGTTAGGGTTAGGGTTAGGGTTAGGGTTAGGGTTAGGGTTAGGGTTAGGGTTAGGGTTAGGGTTAGGGTTAGGGTTAGGGTTAGGGTT